>NC_133652.1:297942088-298275873 GCF_009905375.1 Apium graveolens
ATATTAATTTTTACTTTTTACATGACCAATAATATCTGAATTATTGTGAGAGGTTTTTAAGACTTGAATGTATGATTGTAGTACTTCTATTATTCTTAGTTAGGGTTGTAGTATACATATATTATTGTTAGTTGAGGTCAGTAGGGAATTTATATATAATTTCACTAAATAAAATTTAAAATTTCGAGAAAATATCATTTTTAGTTAAGTTTTTTAAAAATTCTTACCACTTAATTTATAGAATCTCATTTTATTTACAATACAAAATAAATTAGAGTAATGCATGTTTACTTATGGTTGTAAATCAACACCCAATTAGTTTGTATAATACATGGAGCACACTTTGTTAAATTATATTTTTATAAAAAGAAAATTTTTAATTTGTAATAAGAAAATAATACTAAGATAAAAAATAATTTAAACTAAATTGGGCCCATTGAAACCCATGATATACAATTGGGCCTGCAAAATATAGAATATTAAAAAGGTAGGTAAAACCCTAATATCAGCACAAGCCCGCCGCCCTTACAAACAAAATGAATTTGTACATGGCCATCAAATAGGCCATAAAATAGTGTTTTGGAGTTATTTGTATTTTCTATGAAAGAGTGTTTTGGTGCTCTAAGGTTAAACACATCTCCAAATGAATTGGTGGAGGACTAATCAAATGAATTGGTGGAGGACTAAGTGGATAAGGTTTACAGGTTATCATGAATTGATGTTGTTTAACAAAGTTAAGGTAATAATTTATATTTCCCTGTTTCTTTTTTCTTTTCATATGTGTTATTTGCATAAACTTTTGGTAGAAATCAAACACTGAAATAAGTATCCCATTTTCCATGTATATATGTATGTAGATTTACATGGAATGTCACTTGTATTTGTTTTTACATGACCTCTATGTCAAGAATTATCCTTTCAAGATTATATGTCAAGGTTAGAAAAAAAATCAGTTACATTTGTATTAATTTTTTTTCTTCCTCATAAATACTCAAATACATGATATATGAAAAAAATGAAAATTTATAGAACATAAGCCCAGGCATTATTTATATTTTATGTTCATATTTGTTGAATTATACTATTAAATTTATTTTATGTGTATGTATGTCCTTACTTTAGAGACATTTTCACAGGAATTATATTTTTCTTGCTACTTGCAACAAGTTCCGAAAACAATGAAGAAAATGCTCCAAGTGCCATCCTTTTCTCTTCATCAATATACCGTGTAAGGTTTCTTTGTTATTCTTTAACTTTTACCATGCCAATATATATTATTAATATAAATGCAGATAGTACAAGTGGATCTATGTGGGGTGTGTTTTTTTTCTAATGTATATGACAAAAAACTCTAAATTACTCTCTATTGACCTAATAAAACACGAAGTTTACTTATATTCGGAGTTTACCATCTCACGAAGCCCCATCACTTTTTAACTTCATTTCACAACACACATGGTTGAAAATGAGATTTCTTACTTGATAGATATGTAGGCTTTGTTTGGGAAATTTTTTAGTGTTGAAGAACTTATATTTTCAATACATGAATAGGTAGGGTCACCATTTTCAGCCTCACTGGAACCCGTTGCTTAGTAACTTCTATAGATCCGTAACTAATTGAAAACTATAGTGATATGGTTTTTCTTTAATCCAGTAGTAATATTGTTGGCGGTGTCACTGGTGATGATAATTTTACTAGTCCAATCGGTGGCACTAGTAGTCGTAATCTTAGGAGTGGAATTGATACTGGGATTGTTGGTGGTGAAGTTCATGCTAACTTAAGGAGTATCATTGGTGGTAACTTTAATAATGGCATAAGTGGTGGTAGCATTGGTGGTATATTGGGTAGTTTTAAAAGTGGGATTAGTGGCAGCAAGACTAGCATCTTTAGTGGTTACATTGGTGGTACCAGAAACGATAATATTAGTAGTGGATTTGCTGGCATTGATGGTGTCATTGGTCTTGGTGCTCTTATTAGGGCAATTGGTGGCATTGAAAGCGGTAATCTTTGCTGGAGAATTGGTGGTGGTATTATTGGTGTTGGTGTTCAAGTTCGTGCTAGCTTAAGCAGTTCCATTTATGGCGTTTAATTATGGTATTACAGGTGGTAGCTTTGATGTTATATTAGTTAGTCTTAGTAGTGGCATTGGTGGTGGCATTGGTGGTAGCTTAGTGGTCGTATTGGTAGCTTAGTGGTGGTATTATTGGTGTTGGTGTTGAAGTTCGTGCTAGCTTAAGCCGTTCCATTTATGGCCAGTTTAATTATGGTATTACAGGTGGTAGCATTGGTGGTATATTGGTTAGTCTTAGTAGTGGCAATTTATGGTAGCATTGTTGGTAGCTTTAGTGGTAGCACTGGTTGTATATTAGGTTATATTAGTAGTTGATTTAGCTTCGGAGATGGTGGTTGTGACGCCCTCCAAACCCGGGTCAGTAGTTTGGGGTTCACAACACACATATTATATAAATGTATATGAAATATATATGCAATTATCCTTATTTACGCAACCACGGATCCCAACAGGTGAAAGTATGAAAACCAACCACAACCTTGACTTTTATTACGTCATATCAAATCCCAACTAGTTTAACTTACACTGAAAATGAAATCATTCTTACAAACTTGCATAACTCAAACTAGCTCGATCCAACTCAACCGGGAATCCTAGATCGTATACTGGACTGGGGATCCTCGTTACCAATAATTTCCATTTTAACTATAGAATGACTTAAACAGATTCACAAGGGTTAGCTAACTAGCTCAGCAAGTTATAATAATAATAACCGGGTGTTAACAATGATCAATTGAGATGATTCATAGGAATCTAGTTCCTTGTTAAGGAACCATTAGAATTGGATATTCATTTTTAAGTTTAAAACCAAGGTTAGGCTGCTGATCAGTGACACACTAACCCGATTAAGGCACACAGCTCTGTTCTCTATACTGGATTCAAGGCACACATTGAACCTAATATGACCACCAATTTGGTCTGACCACGAATCTATTCCATATTTGGAAACCTATCCAATTCTATAACAATTCAACATGATAAATATTGTAATTCAATAAAATAGAATCATAATTAACATTGATAAAACATTTATTTCGGTGGCATAAAGTAATTCATAAATATCACCAGAGCATATCAGGGTATGTATGAGGAATAACTTCTAGCCTGTACGAGAATCAGGAATTAGATGATAATGGTTATACAAGGTTTAGTTCACTATACCATAGAATTGCTTTCGCAACCAGATTTTTAAAACCATCCAAAAATGTTGCTGGTGAAAGGTGATTTCATGTCTATTGCAAGGGATTTTAAAAATATTGCAATTGAATCAACAAAATTTCGAGATCGTTTACAAATACATATTATTGCAATACATTATATAATTGTTACAGTAGATAAGAGATTTGGGCCCAAAAGTTAGGCGGTCTTGTTCAAAACTTGTCAGCGAGCTTGCTGAAATTGTTTGTCTCGGCGTCTATTAACTAAACAAAAAAAACACAGACTATCAACCAATCTCCACTGCGACGAAAGATTAAATCTTTGCTGAAATATTTCTCTCAAACACTGAATATTAAATCTTTGTAAAGACTCAAGCTCCAAGAAGATTAAAGTCTCGGAAAAGATTAAACCTTGAGCGGAATGTATTTTTTCCCAAATCATCTTTCCTAAGTTCTTTCAATTCACTAAATTTAATTTAGGAGAAGATTAAAGTTGGTCGATTATTGTTAATTATTGTTTAATTTACCTCCTTGCTTTTTTGTTTCTATGTTATTTTGTGTTGGGATCTTTTATGGATGTTACACTATATGTTAATTAGGGTTTGGTTTATTAAGTTATATTTATCTGTCAATCGTGTCTTATTATCAGTTCTGAGTTGTAATGGGATTTGTTTGGAATGACAGTGGTATGAAATTGTAGGTATCACTTGTCGTTGTAAAAGTAGAATTTGTATTTTGGACTTTTTGTTTGCTCCATGTTCTAATAGTTTGTTAATCTTTATAGAATGAAGTACTATAAAGAAGAATTCAATATTTTCATATGTTTTATTATATATTGACTCGTTAAATAAAAAGCTTGTGTACAATCGCCTAGGTCATATAAAGGTATTTGTATAATTGTTTATTAATAATCAATTAAGCAAGTGTTATTATAATTCACATCTTATAATTTTTTTTACTGGTTTCATTTTAGAAAAAAGATAAAAGAAATTGTGAGAAGATCACCCGAGCTACGGGAAGTGAGAACGAATGTCTTGAAAGAAGAGATACCATAAGTGTCGATAACAAGAATAGTTCAAGGACGGAGAGGCGATATGTTACTAATACAAATAACGAAGAAAATGACATCTATAGTATTGGTGGAGGACATTGATCTGCAACTATGACCTTGCTACCTACTACAAGGAAATGTATCAAGTTAGCAAAAGTGGAAAGGTTGCCATCTTTTATAACATGGATTCCCTTGGATAGGTAAAACATTTTGTACTCTTTTTTGACAACTCCTTATCATTTGGTGATAAGGAATTAAATAAATTTCAATATGAGATTCTCAGATTGTTATTTACAAATCCCAGTACCTGACTTTCTCTTTGTAGGGTCGTTTCTCCACAAACATGGATCAAATCGACTCATCAAAAAAGCATCTTCTGCTCAAGGTAAAATATCAGAGTCTGGAGGAACATCTCGATTTGGTCGCTTTTTCTTTGGCTCATAGTTATAAACAAAAATATCGAAACCGCGACAAGACAAACAGGTATATTGTAATTATGGGACATGCATATCTGATATTCCTTGTTATAGCCTCCACATATAAATGTCTTCCACTATGATTTAGTTGGATAGTACACACACATATGTTTTTTCCTATGGTTTACATGGTTTTGTTTCTGCTCGGGTAAGTTGTTTAAATTTTTGTCAAATTTTACCGCTTTCTTTGATATATGGTATTCGATTAAGGTCGTGTCAAATTTTACCCTTTTTTGCAAACTTTTTTAATTATTATTTCACAATCACTAGGTCATAATACCTATTAGGGAGGAGGAAGTTTAAGAATGTAGTCTTGTTCATGCATCAATACAACTCACTAGATCCACATGGGTCGAACCCGACATTTTTCAAACGTATTGAAATATTTTTAAAAGATATGTTGTTCTATTTTGTCAGATTTTCTTTGATACACGACATGGGCCTAGGGAATTAAATCGTAGGTTTGTATGTCTTATTCCTAAGGTTAAACAACTGAAACATATGGAAGATCTTCGACCTATCTATTTTTATAATGTTGTGATGCGCATACTGTCGAAGGTGGTGGTGAATAGGTTCAAACTATGTTTAATCTAGACAGTGTCTAACAAACAGAGTGCTTTTAATGAAGGGAGGCTATTAGCTCATAATACAATGATTGCTTTGAAGTCACAAGGGAGAAAAGGGTGTGGCTCGGTTAAGAATTGATATTTTAAGGCATAAGATAGGTTGGAATGGATATTTATTGATATAACGATTAAAGTTCTCTTGTACAACTTAAAAAACTTTGGTACACTTTATTCTCTCCTTTTTACCATGTTCCAGATTCAACTATCCGCCACTAGAACTCAATTTGTTAATTATATGGATAAAAAGGATTTTATCATAGAATTGATTTGTTGAAAAATATGTGTAAGTAAAACTAAATTAAACACAATTTGTCTCTCTAATTAATAACCACTCTTTAATTTGGATCAAATTTCTCCATTGCAAAGTACTACATTATAAAAAATTATAGCCCCCATGTATTGAGAAATACATGTATACAACACTCTACAATCCACCAACATACAAGGAAAATTGTAATGTTTCTATCATCTCTACTATTTTTTTATTTATTTTAAATTTAGATTAATTTTAATTTCCATATTGTTAACCATGTTTATTAGATTTAAGGTTTAAAAAATTAAATACCATTACTCACCTATTATATCACACATTACCATTCTCTTATAGAGGAACAAAAATAAATTAGGGATATTTTGATAATGTTTTGGAGAAAACCTTACCATTTAGCAATATCATTATATATCATTAAGCGTCAAGGTCTGCTCCAAAGAATGATGATCCAATGGTACATCAAGCATTTCTTGGTGTTGGTGATATTGATGACAAAGTTGTTCTCAGAGAATGACAAGTTATTAATTTTTGATTATCTTGGAAAGTGTTTTTATATATTTCTACAATTTAACATAGCGTTATTATATGATTTTATGTTCGAAAATTCACAAGCGACAATATCTGATAGTGTTTATAATACATAAGTTGTATTACACAAAATGTGATCATATATTATTGATTCTAGCAAGCTACAATAATTATTGAATTCACTTTATATGTTGAAATATATGTGACCCTCCTAACCATCCTAAGAGAGAGTCTTATTTATTATTTTTATATATAAACAAGAAGTAAAGGTGAAACAAATTGAACAGGAGATTTTGTACTCCTTCCATTCAACTTTATCTGGCATCACTTGATCTAATTATAGAGGAAATACTTGATAACATAATAGCAAGGCACACTTCCCTTGCAACAATAACAAGTTAAATGCTTTGTTCTTATATGCAGCTTAAGCAAAACACTGAAAATACTTTTTGTTTGATTATGTATTCTTTGTGAGATGCATAGAAAGTAGAAACATGTTGAATCCAATATTTGTAGATACAATGTAAATATTATAAACCATGGCAGTTTATAGATGATTTAAGAATTACAAGTGCAATGATTTTAATTGTAGTCCATTTTTATTTCATCATCTAATTGCTTACAAAATTTTAAGAATGGGATTATTCCGTGCTCATCTCTGTTTTACATTATTGGATATTGTGTGACTATATGTTCATATCATAGGTTTATTTTGACCACAGACAAGATTAATAGTAAAATATGTTAGTTCCCCAATTCTCTTTGAGAAGCTTTAAGAAGTTTTAACAAAACTATGTCAAATTCATAATATGAGCCATAACCTTGTATCCTACTTCCTTTTGTAAGACCACACAATCACTCATAAACCAGACAAGTTATAAATATTTTCTCTATTTACCTCTTACTAACCATTTCGAAAAACAATGAAATATTTATAAATATTCTACTACAAACTTACAGGTGTTCTCTGTAGTTGCAAGTGATAGGCTATCTTACTGGTATAGAGATGATTCTTAAGGATGTTAGTTACTTGGTACAACTTGGAAGTGGGGCTGCCGATGATTCCATCCTCTGAATTACCCATTAGTGATTGCACCAACTATTTCTAAATCATTTTATGCTAAATACTATGCTATCTTATACCTCTAAAAATTTAATTTGATTAAATGTTGTTATGGTAATATTAATTTGTACATGACAATTAATTTCCTAATTATTGTGAGAGGTTTTTAGAGTTGAATCTATTATAGTAGTACTTCTATTATTGTTAGTTAGGGTTGTAGTAGTACATATATTATTGTTAGTTGAGGCGAGTAGGAAATTTATATATAATTTCACTAAATAAAATTTAAAACTCTCCACAAAATGTCATTTTCAAGTTAAGTTTTTTATACAATGCTTACCACTTAATTTATAGAAACTCATTTTATTTACAATATAAAATAAATTATAGTAATGCTTGTTTACCTATGCTTGTAAATCAATACCCAATTAGTTTATATAATACATGGAGTAGACTTTGTTAAATTATATTTTTATAAAAAGAAAAAAATTGAAATTTGTAATAAGAAATTGATACTAAGATAAAAAATAATTTAAACTATATTGGGCCAATTGAAACAATTATATACAATTTTGACTGCAAAATAAAGTATATAAAAAGGCAGGTAAAACCCTAATATAGGTAAAGGGGGCCATGAAATAGTGTTTTGGAGTTATTTGTATTCTCTATGAAAAAGTGTTTTGGTGCTGCAAGGTTAAACACATCTTTAACTGAATTGGTGGAGGACTAATCAAATGAACTGGTGGGGGACTAAGCTAACAAGGTTTAGAGGTTATCATGAATTGATGTTGGTTAACAAAATTAAAGTAATAATTTATATTTCCCTGTTTCTTCATTTTCCTTTCATATGTGTTTTTTGCAAAAACTTTTGGTAAAAATCAAACACTATAATAATATCCCATTTTCCTTTTATATATGTAAGTAAATTTATTATCCTTTCAATATTATATGTCAAAGTTAGAAAAAAATTCACTTCCATTTGTATTAATATTTTTGTTCCTCATAATTAATCAAATACACGATATATTAAAAAATGAAAATTTAAAGAAAAGAAGCCCACACATTATTTATATTTTATGTTCATATTTGTTGAATTATACTAATCAATTTATTTTATGTTTGTGTGTGACCTTACTTTAGAGAATTTGCATAAGAATTATATTTTTCTTGCTACATGCAACAAGTTCCAAAATTAATGAAGAAAATGCTGGATGTCCTTCCCCTTCTCCTCTTCATCAATCTACCATGTAAGGTTTCTTTGTTATTTTTTAACTTTTACCATGCCAATATATATCATAAATATAAATGCACATAGTACAGGTGGATCTATGTGGGATCTGTTTTTTATTTTTCTAATGTATATATGACAAACCACTCGAAATTACTTTGTGTTACCTAATAACACACGAAATTTACTTATATATGGAGTTTCCCATCTCACAAAGCCCCATCACTTTTAACTTAATTTTACAAGACACCTGGTTGAAATGAGATTTCTTACTTATAGAGATGTAGGGTTTTTTGTGAAAATTTTTTAGTGGTGTAAGAACTTATATTTTCAATACATGAATAGGTAGGGTCACCATTTTCAGCCTCACTAGAACCCGTTCCTCATGTAACTACTATAGATCCCTAACAATTCAAAAAGTATAGAGTTATAAGTTTTTCTCAAATCCAGTAGTAATATTGTAGGGGTGTCATTGGTGGTGGTAATTTTACTAGTTCAATTGGTGGTACTAGTAGTCGTAATCTTAGGAGTGGAATTGGTGGTGGGATAGTTGGTGGTAAAGTTTGTGCTACCTTACGGAGTATCATTGGTGGTAACTTTAATAATGACATGAGTGGTAGTATCATTGGTGGTATAGTTGCATTGGTAGTAGCATGACTAGCACCTTTAGTGGTTACATTGGTGGTACCTGAAATGATAATATTAGTAGTGGATTTGGTGGCATTAATGGTTACATTGGTCCCGGTGCTCTTATTAGTGTAACTGGTGACATTGGAAGCGGTAATCTTGGTTAGAGAACTGGTAGCAATATTATATATATTGGTGGTGATGTTTATTCTAACTTAAGCACTTCCATTTATGGCCACTTTAATTATGGTATTACAGGTGGTAGCATTGATGTTATATTGGTTAATCTTAGTAGTGGTATTGGTGGGAGCATAACTTGCATCTTTAGTGGTGGTACTGGTGGTAGAATGGCTAGTTGGCATAGTGGTATGATGGCTGAAATATTGGTTAGTGTTAGTAGCAGAAATTGTGGTAGCAATGCTAGTAGCTTTAGTGGTAGCGTTGGGTGTATATTAGGGAATATTAGTGGTTGATTTAGTTTCAGAAATGGTGGTTGTGACACCCTCCAAACCCGGGTCAGAAGTTTGGGGTTCACAACACACACAATATATAAATCAGTATATGAAATATTATATGCAATAACCCTTATTTACGCAACCACGGATCACAACAGGTTAAATATGAAAACAAGCAAAAACCTTAACTTTTATTACGTCGTACCAAATCCCAACTAGTTTAGCTTAGACCTAAAAATAAAATCATGCTTACAAACTTGCATAACTCAAACTATAACACAAAGCTCCTGCTAGCTCGATCCAACTCAACCTGTAATCTTAGCTCGCATACAGGACCGGGATCCTCGTTACCAATAATTTCCTATTTAACTTTAGAATGACATAAACAGATTCGCAAGGGTGAGCTCAGCAAGTTAAACTAACAATAACCGAGGGTAAACAATGATCAACTGAAATGATTCATAGAAATCATGTTTCTTGTTAAGCAATTTTGTAATTGGATATTCAATTTTAAGTTTAAATTGGATATTCATAGAAATATTTATAAATTTTCTACTATAAACTTATGTGTGTTTTCTGTAGTTGCAAGTGATAGGGTGTCTTGCATGTATGGAGATGATTCTTAAGGATGTTCGTTACTTGGTACAACTTGGAAGTATTCCATCGTCTGAATTAACGATAGCATGCCAATGATTCCATCCTCCAAATTTCTCATTAGTGATTGCAGCAACTATTTCTAAATCATTTTATGCTAAATACTATGTAAAAAACATGCTTCATGTGTGGTGGTCTATAGTAGACTTACTATATCTTAAACACTGCTTCTTGCATTGATTTACACCTTTCTTTGTGGACTTGTTTTTATGTAAATTTTATCAAATTCAAATGAGTATTTAAAGTGTTGTTAGGACTTGGTTTTAGTGGAACAAGTCTTGAATTTTGGTGTGACTAATTTTATTGAAAACATGAATTCTTAGTTTCTTGATGGATTATCTAGGTACAAGAAGATAAATCCAATAGAAGTTATTTTGCATGCTTAAATAGCAATAATAACTCTTGACTTACAAAGTGAGAAATATTAGAGGTTCTATTAGCAAATAAAAATAAAATTTTGGAAGAATAAAAAGCCAATAAGCCATAGTGGGAACATATTAATTATAATTTAATTGACTAATCTATTTCAACTAAAAAAGATAAATGTTCATTTCAACTTAAAAGATAAATATTTAATAATTTAAATAAAGATAAATTAAATAGTTTTAAGGGTGGCTTAATTAATTTACATATTTAGAATTTGGATCAAATCAATTTTTCTAAAAAAATAATGAATCTGGATTTTATACAAAATTTTGAGGCCGAAGAATGGCGCAAATTAAGGCACGTCCAAATTAGATATATGTAAAATACTTAATTTTATTACCTTTCGTTTCTTCGAAAAATAATGTACATTTGTTAAATTTTCTTTAAATATATTAAATATGTGTAAAATTTTATCCGATTTAGAATTTTATCCCAAAATATTTTAGTGTAAAAAATTGGATGAAAAATAAAACTATCAAAAAAATTATTTCGATATTTTTAAAATTCCGAATTTGAGTTAATCCAAGTTTTTCTCTTTAGGAGAGAAGCAAAATTTTATAATAAAATATATGTACAGAGAGCTTCGGGCCTTTTTAAATATGACTTTCTTAAGATCGAATCAGACGAGTTTTTCAATTTTTTTATGGTTTATATTTAACACTAAATATAATTTATTTTAATATAGCCTTTATCAATATTAAGTACCTTATTTACAAATATTGATTCAATAATAATTAGTCAATTTAGTTGTTATATAATTGGACTTTAAATTGGATCCTGGAAAATTGTTCATTGTTTTTATCGAATTGTTTAAACTTATATTTTTTCTAAAATACTAGGTGTTGTGGGGAGGCCATAAAGATAAAACAATTTTTTTTATATTCACTATATAACATTTTTTCTTATTCATTTATTAATGTTGTGTATTTTTTTAGAAAAGACATATCAATATTCATTAATCTTGACATTTACATATTTTATATAAGTTACTTTATAATTCAATATTAAGTATTTAATTTGTACAATTTATTTTGCAAACATAAATATTTTTATGATGCTTAATTAAGTTTTATTTTTTACAAAATTGTATTTTCCTTGTAAATTTGAGTAAGTAGATTTGAGAATAATGTGTTTTTTTATCATAACAATTTATGAGTTCATGTTCTTTATTTTATCCTTAGAATGACGTCTCAATAATGTGTTTAACATATTTTATTAGCAAGAAAATCATAAAAACTAATTTACACTAATTGATATCATTTCAATTTAAATAAATATTGACTTTGTGTTAGTTTAACAAGATAATATCATTCAACAAAACAAAATATACATGTTTAAATTATTTAATCTCCATTAATTTATTTTGTAACTTTTACCTAAAATTATGAAAAGCCCTTTATAATAGAAAAAAGTCTAATCATATATAAAATAAAATTTACTTTGTTAGAAATACACAACATTATGCAATTTTTTGTGAGCATAGTTTGTACTCTTGTAATGTATCATCCCAATTGTTCTTCTCGTCAAAACTTGCTTCAATTCTTCTTCATGCTGATCAAGGCTTGCTTCTTCTCAGAGTTTGGCTTTATGAATGAGCAGTAAAGTGTCAGACTTCATCACAATTATAGCACTTGATCTTTGACTTGTAATTTTCCCATACCTTGACTCCTTGCGATCATTTTTCCTTTAATTCCTCTTATCAGGGTAAAGTTTGAGTAACTACACCCTTTTTTTCAAAAACATTTTTTTTGAAGTCTATATAGCCCATATTTCTAAACTTTTTAACTAAAAGAGTATCAATTTGTAGGATATCTTCATCATTACCATGATCAATTTCAGTTCTTGAATAATTTTGTAAGTCATCAGGAGTATTTGAGACTCAGTGTCAGACTATACAATCATGGCCTTTCATTTTGAAATGACTCTTTCTTTCAAATTTTTCTCTTGTTTATCCTCTACCCTTAGAGAAACATGTCTTGTCCCATTTCGTCTTAATTTTCTACCCCATCTGCGGTTTATTAGTTTCAGAATTCCATATATCTCAACTAGAGATGTGTCTTCAAGATCATAGTTATCCCTTATTGATATAACTTTCAAGTCACACTTTTGAGGGATTGCAATAAGAACCTTCAAGTTTGAATCTGCTGGATCTTAATCTATGTCAACAAGTGACAAATCATTCAACAATTTCTCAAATATATCATAGATTTCAAACAAAGACGCATCAACTTTTGAGTCAAAGTGCTCATACCGGTGATTGAGTATTGTCCTTCGAATCTTCTTGAAAGCCGTTGTGCCTTACACTTAACCACCAAAGTGTCTCCAATAAACCTAGGGGACATCACACTGTCTAGATTTTTATGCAAAAATGTCCGACTTTTGCATTTTTTTCTTGACCACAATAGCAACATCCAGTTTCTTGGGCTAATGAGGTCCATCATAAATCCCTTCGAGTATTCACGATCTGTTACGTTAAGACATATACTGAAAAGGTATTTATTAATTTTCAAGATTGGAAATTTGAGGGTTTCATATCTCCTCATATTGTTGTTGATTTGGTTTATGGCTAATGGTGACCGCACATTTTGTTGCGTTTCGTTTTCTGCCATTAATGATTATTTTCTGGATCTTAAAGTGATTTTATATAAACACCAAGCTTTGATATCAATTTTTAGGCCTTTAATTACCTATAGAGGGGGTCAATATAATTATAACAATCAAATCCAATTATGTACTCAATAATGAATAATAGTTTTTATATTATTGAATAAAAACTTATTACAAAATTCTCTAGCTCAACATGAGCAAATATCTTGAGAGCTTGTAGGTTATTGTATGATAAAATAAATTCACCAGTGTTAAACTAATTTCTGCTTATATACTGCACACTTACCCAATCAATATAAAGATAAAATCAATAAGGAATCCTAATACATATGCTATAATATCAAAAAAAATACTAATATGAACAATGTTGATGAGAAGTATTCATCAATAAATAGTGATAAGGTCATTTTTGTTAAACTCTCATATGAAATACTAATGGAAAAAATGTGATAGTTATATACTAATATAATCATCTTTTGACACCAATTTATTTGAAGTTTTATAAGCCATTTTTTAACCATGTTTATTAGATTTAAGGTTTAAGAAATCATATACCATTACTCAGCTATCATATCACACATTACTATTCTCTTATAGAGGAACTAAAACAAATTGGGGATATTTTGATAAAGTTTTTGGAGAAAACCTTACCATTTAGCAATATCATTATATATTATTAAGCGTCAAGGTCTGCTCCAAAGAATGATGATCCATTGGTACATCAAGCATTTTCTTGGTGTTGGTTATATTGATGACAAAGTTGTTCTCAGAGAACGACAAGTTATTAATTTTTGATTATCTTGGAAAGTGTTTTTATATATTTCTACGATTTAACATAGCGTTATTATATGATTTTTTGTGCGAAAATTCACAAGCAACAATATCTGATAGTGTTTATAATACATAAGTTGTATTACACAAAATGTGATCATATATTATTGATTCTAGAAAACTACAATAATTATTGAATTCACTTTATATGTTAAAATATATCTGACCCACCTAACCCTCCTAACAGAGAGTCTTATATATTATTTTTATATATAAATAAGAAGTCATGAGTTGCTTACGCAATGAGAGCCAAAAAAGGTGAAACAAATTGAACAGGAGATTTTGTACTGCTTCCATTCAACTTTTATGTGGTCTTAGAGCATCACTTGATCTAATTATCGAGGAAAGACTTGATAACGTATTAGCAAGGCACACTCCCCTTGCAAAATAACAAGTTAAATGCTTTGTTCTTATATGCAGCTTAAGCAAAACACTGAAAATACTTTTTGTTTGATTGTGTATTCTTTGTGTGATGCATAGAAAGTAGAAACATGTTGAAACCTTTATTTGTAGATACAAGGTAAATATTACACACCAGTTCAGTTTACAGATGATTTAAGAATTACAAGTTTAATGATTTTAATTGTAGTCGATTTTTATTTCATCATCTAATTGCTTACAGAATTTTAAGAATTGGATTATTCTGTACTCATCTCTGTTTTACAATTTTTGATATTGTGTGACTATATGTTCATATCACATGTTTGTTGTGGAGGCGTGGGGGCTGAAAAACTACACTGAGAAAGAGGAACGATTTAGTCATATTAGTCATATTGTTACTACAGTTATGGTACCTGCGTACATTGATAGTTCAGAAGTTTTTATAAGGGCATAGAATGATACAACTGCATCTTATGGCTTGGACTTAATAAAGTAGCATGAAAGGATTCGAGGATAGATCATGTTAGAAATCTAAATGAGGTATATTGTAATTTCTTATATTCAATGTTATAGATTTTGTTGCATCTACATATTGACCAGAGACAAGATTAATAGTAAAATATGTTAGTTCCTCAATTCTCTTTGAGAAGCTTTAACAAAACTATGTCAAATTCATAATATGAGCCATAACCTTGTATCATACTTCCGTTAGTAAGACCACGGAATCACTCATAAACCAGACAAGTTATAAATATTTTCTCTATTTACCTCTTACTAACAATTTCGAGGAACAATGAAATATTTATAAATATTCTACTATAAACTTACACGTGTTTTCTGTAGTTGCACGTGATAGGTTGTCTTACTGGTATGGAGATAATTCTTAAGGATATTGGTTACATGGTACAACTTGGAAGTGGGGTTGCTGCTGCTTCTCCATACTTCGAGAACACCATGCTAATGATTCCATCCTGAATTACCCATTAGTGATTGCAACAACTATTTCTAAATCATTTTATGCTAAATACTATGTAAAAAACATGCTTCATGTGGGGTGGTCTATATTAGAGTTACTATATCTTAAACACTACTTCTTGCATTGATTTGCAGGTTTCTTTGTTGACTTATTTATATGTAATTTTTATCAAATTTAAATGAGTATTTAAAGTATTGTTAGGACTTGGTTTTAGTGGAACAAGTCTTGAATTTTGGTGTGACTAATTCTATTGAAAACATGAATTGTTAGTTTCTTGATGGATTATCTAGGTACAGAAGATAAATCCAATTAGAAGTTATTTTGCTTGCTTAAATAACAATAATAACTCTTGACTTACAAAGTGATAAATATTATAGGTTCTATGAGCAAACGAAAAGTAAATTTTGGTAGAATAGAAAGCGAATAAGCCACAGTGGGAACATAATAATTATAATTTAATTGACTATTCTATTTCAACTAAAAAGATAATTGTTCATTTCAACTTAAAAGATAAATATTTAATAATTTAAATAAAGATAAATTAAATAGTGTTAAGGGTGGCATAATTAATTTAAATATTTAGAATTTGGATCAAATCAATTTTTCTAAAAAAATAATCAATCTGGATTTTATACAAAATTTTGAGGCTCAAGAATGGCGCAAATTACGGCACGTCCGAATTAGATATATGTAAAAAAACTTAATTTTATTAATTTTCGTTTCTTCAAAAAATAATGTACATTTGTTAAATTTGCTTTAGATATATTAAAGATGTGTAGGATAATTTTATCCGATTTAGAATTTTATACCAAAAGTTTTTAGTGTGAAAAATTGGATGAAAAATAAACTATCAAAAAAATTGCTCCGATATTTTTAAAATTCCGAATTTGGGCTAATCCAAGTTTTTTCTCTTTAGGAGGGAAGCAAAGTTTTATAATAAAATATATGTTGAGACTGCTTCGGGCCTTTTTGAATATGACTTTCTTAAGATCGAATCAGACGAGTTTTTCAAATTTTTTATGGTTTATATTTAACACTAAATATAATGTATTTTTATATATCATTTATCAATATTAAGTACCTTATTTACAAATATTGATTCAATAATAATAAGTCAATATAGTTGTTATATAATTGGACTTTAAATTGGATCCTCGATAATTGTTTAGTTTGGCTTTCTACATGAGCAACAAAGTGTCCGACTTTATCACAATTATAGCACTTGATCGTAATTTTCTCATACCTTGACTCCTTGCCATCATTCTTCCTTTAATTCCTCTTATCACCGTAAAGTTGGAGGAACTACAGCCTTTTTTTAAAAAACATTTTTTTTAAAGTCTATATAGACCATATTTCTAAACTTTTTAACTAAAAGAGCATCAATTTGGAGGATATCTTCATCATTTCCATGATCAATTTCAGTTCCTCAATAATTTTGTAAGTTATCATGAGTATTTGAGACTCGGTGTCAGACTATACAATGATGGCCTTTCATATTGAAATGGCTCTTTCTTGCAAATTTCTCTCTTAATTTTTTCCTCTACCCTGAGAGAAACATGTCTTGTCCCATTTGGTCTTACTTTTCTACTCCATCTCCAGTTCATTAGTTTTGAAAATTCCATATATCTCAACTAGAGATGTGTCTTCAAGATCATAGTTATCCCTTATTGATATAAATTTCAAGTCACACTTTTGAGGAAGTGCAAGAAGAACCTTCAAGTTTGAATCTGCTGGATCATACTCTATGTCAACAAGTCACAAATCATTCAACAATTTCTGAAATCTATCATAGATTTCAAAAAAAGACTCATCAACTTTTGAGTCAAAGTGCTCATACTGGTGATTGAGTATTCTCCTTGGAATCTTCTTGATAGCGGTTGTGCCTTACACTTAACCACCTAAGTGTCTCAATAGTCATCTGGACTTTACATAAATGATATTCATTAATTTTCAAGATTGGAAATTTGAGGGTTTCATATCTGCTCATATTGTTGTTGATTTGGTTTATGGCTAATGGTGACCACACATTTTGTTGAGTTTCATTATCTGCCATTAATAATTATTTTCTCGATCTTAAAGTGATTTTATATAAACACCAAGCTTTGATATCAATTTTTAGGCCTTTAATTACCTATAGAGGGGGTCAATATAATTATAACAATCAAATCCAATTATGTACTCAATAATGAAGAATAGTTTTTACATTATTGAATAAAAACTTATTACAAAATTCCCTAGCTGTACATGAGCAAATATCTTGAGAGCTTGTAGGTTATGCCTATGATAAAATAAATGCACAAGTGTTAACCTACTAGTGTTAACCTAATTTCTGCTTCTATACTGCACACTTACACACAATCAATATAAAGATAAAATCAATAACGAATCCTAATACATATGCTATAATATCAAAAAAAATACTAATATGAACAATATTGATGAGAAGTATTCATCAATAAATAGTGATGAGGTCATTTTTCTTAAACTTTCATATGAAATACTAATGGAAAAAATGTGATAGTTATTTACTAATATCATCAACTTTTGACACCATTTTTTTGAAGTTTTATAAACCATTTTTTAATTTTCAGGAAATCAGAACTCAATTCCTACCACATGGGTAGGTTCGCCTTTGGGCACAAATTGAGGTATGTTCTGGGATTTGATAAACTTTGAATTTAAATTTTGATCTCCTTTTTTAATATTTTTTCTTGGAATTTGGTGATCTTATTATTTTTTTATATTTTCTTAAAATATTTGCAAGAAATGTTTATTCAAATAACTAATTTGGATTAAAATTACTCAAAGAACTATAAAAAATGGGTAGTACAAAATATAAGTAATGTAAATGACATTTAAATAATTTTAATATATTTTTGTTAGCATTAATTATTTGTCTAAAACATATTTTCATTATAAAATTTTCTCAACTGAAGTTAGAAACTTATAATTTTCTGCTTAAATCATTACTTTGCATGATTATTAAAATATTTTTTTAAGAAAAATATTTTCTAACACTAATATAATCGGTAGATTCAAATCATAACTAAAAATTACAAAGTTGGTATGAAATTTAAGTAGTCATTTTCTACTATTTGTTATATAGAAAAAAAATGCTTATTGGGCCATAATAGTCATTTCATACCAAAGTCAATATAAATGATGAATTACATAAAATCTTAGGCCAAACTTAGTAGAATATACTTCATCCCATAATACATGTTTTTTGAACTTTGTTCATGTAAAATTAATAATTTTACATATCTTTTTAAAATAATAATTTTTTTTGAATTAAAGTTTAATATTAATAATTTTATTCAAAGAAGGAAATTCTAGAAGTAATTTTTGTACGTATCCTCTTTATTCATCTTAAAAAAAATAATGGAATTATATTTTGGTACATATTTGACAAAATAATGTTCTCTTTGCATTTCATACCCAAAATTTGTTGGAAAACTTGTTTATTTAAAATTTTGAGTTACAAAACAAGTTTATAAATATAAGCATTGTTTTAAATAATAAATTTTCATTAGAATTGAAAATATTAAAAATATTATTATAATTATGTCAAAGTAAATATGGGTAAGTCAAACAACTTATGTACTTAGACACTATCAGCTGCATTTCTCATTCAATTTCTTCCCAATTTAGATTTTTCCCAATCAACGGGTGAATGAATATGGTATATATAGTGTTACCCACAATATATTGTCATTTTTCATGTTCAAATCAAAATTGACTAAGAATAGAATAAAAATCAACAATCATATTATCATTCATTTTAATTCCTATGTTTAAATAAAGATAACAATTAGTAAATATTTTTAAAATTGTATCTTTTTTCCCATAAGTATAACTTGTTTGTCAAAAATTTGGTATTCAATCTTATACCTCCAGAAATTTAATTTGATTAAATGTTGTTATTGTAATATTAATTTTTACATGACCAATAATATCTCAATTATTGTGAGAGGTTTTTAAGACTTGAATGTATGGTAGTAGTACTTTTATTATTTTTAGTTAAGGTTTTAGTAGTACGTATATTATTGTTAGTTGAGGTCAGTAGGGAATTTATATATAATTTCACTAAATAAAATTTAAAATTTCCGAGAAAATATCATTTTTAGTTAAGTTTTTTATAAAATTCTTACCACTTAATTTATAGAATCTAATTTTATTTACAATACAAAATAAATTAGAGTAATGCATGTTTACTTATGGTTGTAAATCAACACCCAATTAGTTTGTATAATACATGGAGCAAACTTTGTTAAATTATATTTTTATAAAAAGAAAAAATTTTAATTTGTAATAAGAAATTAATACTAAGATAAAAAATAATTTAAACTAAATTGGGCCCATTGAAACCCATGATATACAATTGGGCCTGCAAAGTATAGAATATTAAAAAGGTAGGTAAAACCCTAATATCAGCACAAGCCCGCCGCCCTTACAAACAAAATGAATTTGTACATGGCCATCAAATAGGCCATAAAATAGTGTTTTGGAGTTATTTGTATTTTCTATCAAAGAGTGTTTTGGTGCTCTAAGGTTAAACACATCTCCAAATGAATTGGTGGAGGACTAATCAAATGAATTGGTGGAGGACTAAGTGGATAAGGTTTACAGGTTATCATGAATTGATGTTGTTTAACAAAGTTAAGGTAATAATTTATATTTCCCTGTTTCTTCATTTTCTTTTCATATGTGTTATTTGCATAAACTTTTGGTAGAAATCAAACACTAAAATAAGTATCCCGTTTTCCATGTATATATGTATGTAGATTTACTTGGAATGTCACTTGTATTTGTTTTTACATGACCTCTATGTCAAGAATTATCCTTTCAAGATTATATGTCAAGGTTAGAAAAAAATCAGTTACATTTGTATTAATTTTTTTTGTTCCTCATAAATACTCAAATACATGATATATGAAAAAATGAAAATTTATAGAACATAATCCCATGCATTATTTATATTTTATGTTCATATTTGTTGAATTATACTATTAAATTTATTTTATGTGTATGTATGACCTTACTTTAGAGACATTTTCACACGAATTATATTTTTCTTGCTACTTGCAACAAGTTTCGAAAATAATGAAGAAAATGCTCGAAGTGCCATCCCTTTCTCTTCATTAATATACCGTGTAAGGTTTCTTTGTTATTCTTTAACTTTTACCATGCCAATATATATTATTAATATAAATGCAGATAGTACAAGTGGATCTATGTGGGGTGTATTTTTTTTTCTAATGTATATAAGACAAAAAACTCTAAATAACTCTTTGTTGACCTAATAAAACACGAAGTTTACTTATATTCGGAGTTTAAGATCTCACGAAGCCCCGTCACTTTTTAACTTCATTTCACAACACACATGGTTGAAAATGAGATTTCTTACTTGATAGATATGTAGGTTTTGTTTGGGAAATTTTTTAGTGTTGGAAGAACTTATATTTTCAATACATGAATAGGTAGGGTCACCATTTTCTGCCTCACTGGAACCCGTTGCTTAGTAACTTCTATAGATCCGTAACTAATTGAAAACTATAGAGTTATGGTTTTTCTTTAATCCAGTAGTAATATTGTTGGCGGTGTCACTGGTGATGGTAATTTTACTAGTCCAATTGGTGGCACTAGTAGTCGTAATCTTAGGAGTGGAATTGGTGGTGGGATTGTTGGTGGTGTAGTTCATGCTAACTTAAGGAGTATCATTGGTGGTAACTTTAATAATGGCATAAGTGGTGGTAGCATTGGTGGTATATTGGGTAGTTTTAAAAGTGGGATTGGTGGCGGCAAGACTAGCATCTTTAGTGGTTACATTGGTGGTACCAGAAACGATAATATTAGTAGTGGATTTGCTGGAATTGATGGTGTCATTGGTCCTGGTGCTCTTATTAGGGCAATTGGTGGCATTGAAAGCGGTAATCTTTGCAGGAGAATTGGTGGTGGTATTATTGGTGTTGGTGTTCAAGTTCGTGCTAGCTTAAGCAGTTCCATTTATGGCGAGTTTAATTATGGTATTACAGGTGGTAGCTTTGATGTTATATTAGTTAGTCTTAGTAGTGGCATTGGTGGTGGCATTGGTGGTGGCATTGGTGGTAGCTTAGTGGTCGTATTGGTAGCTTAGTGGTGGTATTATTGGTGTTGGTGTTGAAGTTCGTGCTAGCTTAAGCCGTTCATTTTATCGCCAGTTTAATTATGGTATTACAGGTGGTAGCATTGATGTTATATTGGTTAGTCTTAGTAGTGGCAATTTATAGTATCATCGTTGGTACCTTTAGTGGTAGTACTGGTTGTATATTAGGTAATAATAGTAGTAAATTATCTTCAGAGATGGTGGTTGTGACGCCCTCCAAACCCGGGTCAGAAGTTTGTGGTTCATAACACACATATTATATAAACCTGTATATGAAATATTATATGCAATTACCCTTATTTATGCAAACACGGATCACTATAGGTTAAAGTATGAGAAACCAACTACAACCTTGACTTTTATTACGTCATACCAAATCCTAACTAGTTTAACTTACAACTGAAAATGAAATCATTCTTACAAACTTGCATAACTCAAACTAGCTCGATCCAACTCAACCGGGAATCCTAGATCGCATACTGGACTAGGGATCCTCGTTACCAATAATTTCCATTTTAACTGTAGAATGACTTAAACAGATTCACAAGGGTTAGCTAACTAGCTCAGCAAGTTATAATAATAATAACCGGGTGTTAACAATGATCAATTGAAATGATTCATAGGAATCTAGTTCCTTGTTAAGCAACTATTAGAATTGGATATTCATTTTTAAGTTTAAAACCAAGGTTAGGCTGCTGATCAGTGACACACTAACCCGATTAAGGCACACAGCTCTGTTCTCTATACTGGTACGACCTCGAATCTGTTCCATATTTAGAAACCTATCCAATTCTATAACAATTCAACATGATAAATATTGTAATTCAATAAAACAGAATCATAATTAACATTGATAAAACATTTATTTCGGGGCATAAAGTAATTCATTAATATCACCAGAGTATATCAGGGTATGTATGAGGAATAACTTCCACCCTGTAGGAGAATCAGGAATTAGATGAATAATGGCTCTGGAATTTTATATCTTATGTCATTTGGATTTTGGAAAATGGTTTTTGTTTTATAAAATTATCATACTTGATCCACTAGTGTAGAACTGTTTTCTTTGTGGGCTTTTGGCTCATTAGTCACAAATTTTCAGGTGCTTAGCTTTTGCTACATCTTAAAACTGGATGATTTGGAACAATATTTTAGTGATTATCTTTGTATTGGAGCTGCTTCTACTAAGATTTGCTTTATTTTCAGCTTAGAAGATTTTATTTCTGTCTGGGTTTTTAGAATTTTATGAAAAAATAGAAACTTATTCTTATTATGGATTTAATTTGGAGTTTTAGCTGAATATTTAAGTAGAACTATTTTCTCAAAAGTTGGGTATTACAGTTGGTATTTAGAGCCTAGGTTAGCTTCCTACCCTTTTAGAGTTATGAGTTTAGTTATTTGTGTTTCCAAAAAAAACTATCTTTAATTTTTTTAGGTTAAATATTTTCTGACTTTCTCGATGCAGAAATATATTTGGTATCATTAAATGTTTTTGGTATGTTTAAATTTGGCGACCAAATTTTTTTAAGGATGGTAGAATGTAATAACCATGATTTTTGTAATTATATATATATATATACATTTTTCGCATTTTTAATTATTTGGTTATATAAGAAAAATAGTATTTTATTATATAGATTTTTTATTAAATCTAAAGACGCGTATTTTTATATTAAAAATAAACATTTCTAGTTATCTAAAATATTTAAGTAAGGTTAAAAAAATTGTTTTAGTTTATATGTGCATAATTTTAATTTAATATATATTTATTTTATCACTAGAATTTAATAATAGGTGTAGTTATGTTGTGTATATTTATTAGTACATGTTATGTGTATTTGAAAAACTCAGTCAAACACTACATGTTAACAAAGAGATAATGTTTGTTTAAATTTGTCATCACGTACCCACTAACCCATTCAATAGGAGTATTAGTTGAAACAACTTGTGTATAAATAGGCTATTAGCATATCATTTTATCTCGTATAACATCTTCTCTTTTCACGTACGTTCTATTTCCTATATTTTTACTTATGTATTTTACATGTTTATTGCATACTTCTATATATATATAATTAAATTACATTTTTGTGAACTTATGTATGACTATTCTAATTCACTTGTTATTGGTTTATTTTATTATTTAGTTTCATGTTTATGTGTATAACACTATAGTTTACTTAATTTAATCATTTAGTTTGATGTTGATTATTAAATGTTTTAGTTAATAATCACCATTTTTTTTGTAAATATTTAATGCATGAATTTATGTTTATAATTACGTGTTTTGTGCATGCATAATAATTCATATGTTATATGTTAAATATATGTTTGATTTAGATATGTATTTAGATTAGTGCACCAATTAAATATATGCTCATTTATTAAATTGATTATACTTATTTTGTATAATGATATTTTTACACGTAAGGTTATGAAAATTTTATACACTAATATTTATATTTTGTCCACTTGCATAATCATAAGCATATGTTACCTATTTTATTTATCTTTGTTATTTTATTTTAAGGATTATATAGATAGTAAATATTAAATGTACATCTATTTTATTCTGAATTTAAATAGTTTACATATACTTGATTTATTATTATTATATATAATGTATTTAAGTGTTGAGTTTTTTTTATTTGTCGGTACACTATTTTGAACTATTATATGAAAATGGTGGTATTAATATGTCAATATTAATTTATTTTGTTACTTGTAGTGACATTTAATTGTTATTATGGGTTAATCTTTATAAAGTTAAAGTGTGGTTAGCTTAGAGGCATGTACACGTTAACATTATGATTATTATATTAAGTGTATGTGTGTATGTGTAGGTTCATTTTGGCAACATAATTTGGGAGATATTGCTATTATTAAGGTAAGTTAACTCTTCACACTTTATTTATTTTAAAATCTTTTAAATATTTTTGCACTGCTTTTGTTTTAAAATTTATGGATGAAGTACCCTGTTTTACAAATAAGAATTCCCAGTGAGCTCTGACTTATGAACCATTAGTAATTGCGTATAGTTCCGCAACTATTGATACCTTAACAGGGAAGTGGGGCATTATTGACACAAATTATGAACTTTTGATACTGTGTCACCAGGTATTTGTGCCTTAACCAGCTGTGGAATTTTATATGTTATATCATATGGATGTTGGAATGATTTTTGTTTTATAAAATTATGATACATGATCCACTACTGTAGAACTGTTTGGGCTCTTCGCTCATTACTCACAAATTTTCAGGTGCTTAGCTTTTGCCACATCTTAAAGGTGGATGTTTTGGAACAATATTTTAGTGATTATGTTTGTATTGGAGCTGCGTCTCCCAAGATTTGCTTTATTTTCAGCTTAGATGATTTTATTTCTGGGATTTTAGAATTTTATGAAAAACTAGAAACTTATTCTTATTATGGATTTAATTTGGAGTTTTACCTTAATATTTAAGTATAACTATTTTGTGAAAAGTTGGCGTATTACAGTTGGTATTCACAGCCTAGGTTAGCTTAGTGTAGACTACCCTTTTAGAGTTATGAGTTTAGTTATTTGAGTTTCCAAAAAAAACTACTTTTTATTTTTTTTTGGTTAAATATTTTTTGACTTTCTCGATACAGAAATATTTTTGGTATCATTAAATGTTTTTGGTATGTTTAAATTTGGGGACCAAATTTTTTTAAGGAGAGTAGAATGTAATAACCATGATTTTTGTAATTATATATATATACATTTTTTGCATTTTTAATTATTTTGTTATATAATAAAAATAATATTTTATTATAAAGATTTTTTATTAAATCTAAAGACACGTATTTTTATATTAAAAATAAACATTTCTAGTTATCTAAAATATTTAAGTAAGATTAAAAAAATTGTTTTAATTTATATGTGCATAATTTTAATTTAATATATATTTATTTTATCACTAGAATTTAATAATAGGTGTAGTTATGTTGTGTATATTTATTAGTACCTGTTATGTGTATTTGAAAGACTGAGTCAAACACTACATGTTAACAAACAGATAATGTTTGTTTAAATTTTTGATCACGTACCCACTAACCCATTGAATCTGAGTATTAGTCATTTTATCTCTTTATAACATTTTCTCTTTTCAAGTACGTTCTATTTCCTATATTTTTACTTATGTATTTTACATGTTTATTGCATACTTCTATATATATATATATATAATTAAATTACATTTTTGAGAACTTATGTATGACTATTATAATTCACTTGTTATTAGTTTATTTTATTATTTAGTTTCATGATTATGTGTATAACACTATAGTTTACTTAATTTAATCATTTAGTTTGATGTTGATTATTAAATGCTTTAGTTAATAATCTCCATTTTTTTGTAAATATTTAATGCATGGATTTATGTTTATAATTACGTGTTTTGTGCATGCATAATAATTCATATGTTATATATTAAATATATTTTTGATTTAGATATGCATTTAGATTAGTGCACCAATTAAATATATGCTCATTTATTAAATTGATTATACTTATTTTGTATAATGATATTTTCACACATAAGGTTATGAAAATTGTATACACCAATATTTATATTTTGTCCACTTGCATAATCATAAGCATATGTTACCTATTTTATTTATCTTTGTTATTTTATTTTAAGGATTATTTAGATAGTAAATATTAAATGTACATCTATTTTATTCTGAATTTAAATAGTTTACATATATTTGATTTATTATTATTATTATATATAATGTATTTAAGTGTTGAGTTTGTTTTATTTGCCCGTACACTATTTTGAACTATTATATGAGAATGGTCGTATTTATATGTCAATATGAATTTATTTTGTCACTTGTAGTGACATTTAATTGTTATTATGGATTAAGCTTTATAAAGTTAAAGTGTGGTTAGCTTAGTGGCATGTACATGTTAACATTAACATTGTGATTATTATATATGTCTACGTTCATTTTGGCAACATAATTTGGGAGATATTGCTATTAAGGTAAGTTAACTCTTCACACTTTATTTACTTTAAAATCTTTTAAATATTTTTGCACTGCTTTTATTTTAAAATTTATGGATCAAGTACCTGTTTTACAAATAAGAATTCCCAGTGAGCTCTGACTTAAGCAATTAGTAATTGTGTATAGTTCCGCAACTAGGCTTTGATACCTTACTAGGGAGTGATACTTATGATGCCTTCGGGAGGGCACACTCTATCATATCTTAGTAAGGGGCGCATTATTGATAGAAATTATGAACTTTTGATACTGTGTCACCAGGTATTTGTGGCCTTATCGACCTGTGGAATTTTATATCTTATGTCATATGGATTTTGAAAAATGATTTTTGTTTTATAAAATTATGATACTTGATCCACTAGTGTAGAAATGTTTTCTTGCTGGGTTCTTCGCTCATTACTCACAAATTTTCAGGTGCATTGCTTTTGTGACATCTTAAAGGTGGATTCTTTGGAACAATATTTTAGTGATTATGTTTGTATTGGAGCTGCTTCTCCCAAGATTTGCTTTATTTTCAGCATAGATGATTTTATTTCTGTCTGGGATTTTAGAATTTTATGAAAAACTAGAAACTTATTCTTATTATGGATTTAATTTGGAGTTTTAGGTGAATATTTAAGTATAACTATTTTCTGAAAAGTTGGGGTATTACAAATTTCACTTCCTGGATAATTTTGTAAGCCATCATGAGTATTTGAGACTCAGTGTCAGACTATAAAATCATGGCCTTTCATTTTGAAATGGCTATTTCTTGTAAATTTCTCTCTTGTTTTTCCTCTACCATGAGAGAAACATGTCTTGTCGCATTTCGTCTTACTTTTCTACTCCATCTCCGGGTCATTAGTTTTCAGAATTCCATATATCTTAACTAGAGATGTGTCTTCAAGATCGTAATTATCCCTTATTGATATAACTTTCAAGTCACACTTTTGAGGAAGTGCAAGAAGAACCTTCAAGTTTGAATGTGCAGGATCATACTCTATGTCAACAAGTGACAAATCATTCAACAATTTCTGAAATCTATCATAGATTTCAAACAAAGACTTATCAACTTTTGAGTCAATGTGCTCATACTGGTGATTGACTATTGTCCTTCGAATCTTCTTCATAGCCGTTGTTTTGCTCAAATTTCCTTGGTTGTTTTGCATCCAATAAACCTAAACCTAGGGGACATCACAATGTCTAGATTGTTATGCGAAAATGTCCAACTTTTCCTTCTTTTTTTTGACCACAAATAGCAACAACCAGTTTCATGGGATAATGAGGTCCATCATAAATCCCTTCCGGTATTCAAGATTTGTTATGTGCAGACATATAGTCATCTCAACTTTACAGAAATGATATTCATTAATTTTCAAAATTGGAAATTTGAGAGTTTCATATGTGCTCATATTGTTGTTGATTTGGTTCATGGCTAATGGTGACCCCACATTTTGTTGAGTTTCATTATCTGCTTATGGATCTTAAATTGATTTTATATAAACACCAAGCTTTGATATCAATTTTTAGGCCTTTAATTACCTATAGAGGGGGTCAATATAATTATAACAATTAAATCCAATTATGTACTCAATAATGAAGAATAGTTTTTATATTATTGAATAAAAACTTATTACAAAATTCTCTAGCTCAAGATGAGCAAATATGCTTGTAGGTTATGTGTATGATAAAATAAATGCACCAGTTTTAACCTACTAGTGTTAACCTAATTTCTGCTTATATACTGCACACTTAGACAATCAATATAAAGATAAAATCAATAAGGAATCCCAAAACATATACTATAATATCAAAAAAATACTAATATGAACAATGTTGATGAGAAGTATTCATGAGGTCATTTTTGTTAAACTCTCATATGGAATACTAATGGAAAAAATGTGATAGTTATATACTAATATCATCAACTTTTGACACCAAATTTTTTGAAGGTTTATAAGCCATTTTTTTATTTTCAGGAAATCAGAACTCAATTCCCACCGACATCGGTAGGTTTCGCCTTTGGACAAAAAATGAGGTATGTTCTGGGATTTGACAAACTTTGAATTTAAATTTTGATCTCCTTTTTTAATAGTTTTTCTTGGAATTTGGTGATCTTATTAGTTTTTTTATATTTTCTTAAAATATGTGCAAGAAAAGAAATGTTTATTCAAATAACTAATTTGGATTAAAATTACTCAAAGAACTATAAAAAATGGGGAGTACAAAATATAAGTAATGTAAATGATAATAGTCATTTCATACCAAAGTCAATATAAATGATGAATTACTTAAAATCTTAGGCCAAACTTAGTAGAATATACTTCATCCTATAATACATGTTTTTTGAACTTTGTTCATGTAAAATTTATAATTTTACATATCTTTTTGAAATAAATATTTTTTTGAATTAAAGTTTAATATTAATAATTTTATAAACAGAAGAAATTCTAGAAGTAATTTTTGTACGTATCCTCTGTTGGAAAACTTGTCTACTGAAAATTTTGAGTTACAAAACAAGTTTATAAATATAAGCATTATTTTAAATTATAAATTTTTATTAAAATTGAAAATATTAAAAATATTCATTATAATTATGTTAAAGTACATATGGTCAAGTCAAACAACTTTTATACTTAGACACTATCAGTGGATTTCTCATTCAATTTCTTCCCAATTTAGATTTTTCCCGATCAACAATGAATGAATATGGTATATGTAGTATTACCCACAATATATTGTCATTTTACATGTTCAAATCAAATTGACTAAGAATAAAATAAAAATCAACAATCATATTATTCTTCATTTTAATTCCTGTGTTTAAATAAACATAGCAATTAGTAAATATTTTTAAAAATTGTATTATCAAAAATTTGGTATGTTATCTTATACCTCTAGAAATTTAATTTGATTAAATGTGGTCATGGTAATATTAATTTTTACATGACCAATAATATCTGAATTATTATTGTGAGAGGTTTGTAAGACTTGAATGTATGATAGTAGTACTTCTATTATTCTTAGTTAGGGTTGTAGTAGTACAAATATTATTGTTAGTTGAGGTGAGTAGGGAATTAATATATAATTTCACTAAATAAAATTTAAAATTTTCGAGAAAATATCATTTTTAGTTAAGTTTTTTATACAATGCTTATCACTTAATTTATAGAATCTCATTTTATTTAAAATACAAAATAAATTAGAGTAATGCTTGTTTACTTATGGTTATAAATCAACACCCAATTAGTTTGTATAATACATGGAGCAGACTTCGTTAAATTATATTTTTATAAAAAGAAAAAATTTGAATTTGTAATAAGAAATTGATACTAAGATAAAAAATAATTTAAACTAAATTGGGCCCATTGAAACCCATTATATACAATTGGGCCTGCAAAATATAGGATATTAAAAAGGTAGGTAAAACCCTAATATCAGCACAAGCCCGACTCCTTACAAACAAAATGAATTTGTTCATGGCCATGAAATAGGCCATGAAATAGTGTTTTGAGTTATTTGTTTTTTCTATGAAAGAGTGTTTTGGTGCTCTAAGGTTAAACACATCTCCAAATGAATTGGTGGAGGACTAACCAAATGAATTGGTGGAGGACTAAGTGGATAAGGTTTACGGGTTATAATGACTTGATGTTGTTTAACAAAGTTAAGGTAATAATTTATATTTCCCTCTTTCTTCATTTTCTTTTCATATGTGTTATTTGCATAAACTTTTGGTAGAAATCAAACACTAAAATAAGTATCCCATTTTCCTTGTATATATGTATGTAGATTTAAATGGAATATCACTTGTATTTATTTTTACATGACCTCTACGTCAAGAATTATCCTTTCAAAATTATATATCACGGTTAGAAAAAAAGTCAGTTACATTTGTATTAATTTTTTTTGTTCCTTATATATAATCAAATACATGATATATGAAAAAAAAGAAAATCTATAGAAAAGAAGCCCACACATTATTTATATTTTATGTTCATATTTGTTGAATTATACTATTAAATTTATTTTATGTTTATGTATGACCTTACTTTAGAGATATTTTCACAGGAATTATATTTTTCTTGCTACTTGCAACAAGTTCCCAAAACAATAAAGAAAATGCTCCAAGTGCCTTCCCTTTCCCTTTCTAATTATCGAGTAAAGACTTGATAACGTAATAGCAAGGCACACTCCCCTTGCAAAACAACAAGTTAAATGCTTTGTTCTTATACACAGCTTAAGCAAAACACTGAAAATACTTTTTGTTTGATTATGTATTCTTTGTGTGATGCATAGAAAGTACAAACATGTTGAAACCTTTATTTGTAGATACAACCTAAATATTTCACACCAGTTTGGTTTATAGATGATTTAAGAATTACAAGTTTAATGATTTTAATTGTAGTCGATTTTTATTTCATCATCAATTGCTTATAGAATTTTAAGAATCGAATTATTCTGTGCTCATCTCTGTTTTACAAATTTTGATATTGTGTGACTATATGTTCATATCACATGTTTGTTGTGGAGGCCTGGGGGCTGAAAAACTGTAGAGAGAAAGATGAACCGTTTAGTCATATTAGTCATATTATGGTACCTGCTTACATTTATAGTTCAGAAGTTATTATAAGGGCATAGAATGATACAACTGCATCTTATGGCTTGGACTTAATAAAGTTGCATGAAAGGATTCGAGGATAGATCATGTTAGAAATCTAAATAAGGTATATTGTAATTTCTTATATTTAATAATATAGATTTTGTTGCATCTACATATTGACCAGAGACAAGATTAATAGTAAAATATGTTAGTTCCTCAATTCTCTTTGAGAAGCTTTAACAAAACTATGTCAAATTCATAATATGAGCCATAACCTTATATCCTATTTCCGTTTGCTAAGACCACACAATCACTCCTAAACCAGACAAGTTATAAATATTTTCTCTATTTACCTCTTACTAACCATTTCTAAGAACAATGAAATGATTATAAATATTCTACTATAAACTTACACCTGTTTTCTGTAGTTGCAAGTGATAGGTTGTCTTACTGGTACCGAGATGATTATTAAGGATATTGGTTACTTGGTACAACTTGGAAGTGGGGTTGCTGCAGCTTCTGCATACTTGGAGAACACCATGCTAATGATTCCATCCTGAATTACCCATTATTGATTCCAACAACTATTTCTAAATCATTTTATGCTAAATACTATGTAAGAAACATGCTTCATGTGGGGTGGTCTATAGTAGAGTTACTATATCTTAAACACTGCTTCTTGCATTGATTTGCAGGTTTCTTTGTTGACTTATTTATATGTAAATTTTATCAAATTTAAATGAGTATTTAAAGTGTTGTTAGGACTTGGTTTTAGTGGAACAAGTCTTGAATTTTGGTGTGACTAATTCTATTGAAAACATGAATTGTTAGTTTCTTGATGAATTATCTAGGTACAAGAAGATAAATCCAATTAGAAGTTATTTTGCTTGCTTAAATGGCAATAATAACTCTTGACTTACAAAGTGATAAATATTATAGGTTCTATGAGAAAACGAAAATAAAATTTTGGTAGAATAGAAAGCGAATAAGCCACACTGGGAACATAATAATTATAATTTAATTGACTATTCTAATTCAACTAAAAAAGATAATTGTTCATTTCAACTTAAAAGATAAATATTTAATAATTTAAATAAAGATAAATTAAATAGTGTTAGGGGTGGCATAATTAATTTAAATATTTAGAATTTGGATCAAATCAATTTTTCTAAAAAAATAATCAATCTGGATTTTATACAAAATTTTGAGGCCCAAGAATGGCGCACATCCGAATTAGATATATGTAAAAAACTTAATTTTATTAATTTTCGTTTCTTTAAAAAATAATGTACATTTGTTAAATTTGCTTTAAATATATTAAAGATGTGTAGAATTTTATCCGATTTAGAATTTTATACCAAAATTTTTTAGTGTGAAAAATTGGATGAAAAATAAACTATCAAAAAAATTATTTCGATATTTTTAAAATTCCGAATTTGGGCTAATCCAAGTTTTTTCTCTTTAGGAGAAAATCAAAGTTTTATAATAAAATATATGTTGAGAATGCTTCGGGCCTCTTTAAATATGACTTTCTTAAGATCGAATCAGACGAGTTTTTCAAATTTTTTATGGTTTATATTTAACACTAAATATAATGTATTTTTATATATCATTTATCAATATTAAGTACCTTATTTACAAATATTGATTCAATAATAATAAGTCAATATAGTTGTTATATAATTGGACTTTAAATTGGATCCTCGATAATTGTTTAGTTTGGCTTTCTACATGAGCAACAAAGGGTCCGACTTTATCACAATTATAGCACTTGATCGTAATTTTCTCATACCTTGACTCCTTGCCATCATTCTTCCTTTAATTCCTCTTATCACCGTAAAGTTGGAGGAACTACAGCCTTTTTTTTAAAAACATTTTTTTAAAGTCTATATAGACCATATTTCTAAACTTTTTAACTAAAAGAGCATCAATTTGTAGGATATCTTCATCATTTCCATGATCAATTTCAGTTCCTCAATAATTTTGTAAGTCATCATGAGTATTTGAGACTCGGTGTCAGACTATACAATGATGGCCTTTCATATTGACATGGCTCTTTCTTGCAAATTTCTCTCTTATTTTTTTCCTCTACCCTGAGAGAAACATGTCTTGTCCGATTTGGTCTTACTTTTCTACTCCATCTCAAGTTCATTAGTTTTGAGAATTCCATATATCTCAACTAGAGATGTGTCTTCAAGATCATAGTTATCCCTTATTGATATAAATTTCAAGTCACACTTTTGAGGAAGTGCAAGAAGAACCTTCAAGTTTGAATCTGCTGGATCATACTCTATGTCAACAAGTCACAAATCATTCAACAATTTCTGAAATCTATCATAGATTTCAAAAAAAGACTCATCAACTTTTGAGTCAAAGTGCTCATACTGGTGATTGAGTATTCTCCTTGGAATCTTCTTGATAGCAGTTGTGCCTTCCACTTAACCACCTAAGTGTCTCAATAGTCATCTGGACTTTACATAAATGATATTCATTAATTTTCAAGATTGGAAATTTGAGGGTTTCATATCTGCTCTTATTGTTGTTAATTTGGTTTATGGCTAATGGTGACCGCACATTTTGTTGAGTTTCATTATCTGCCATTAATAATTATTTTCTCGATCTTAAAGTGATTTTATATAAACACCAAGCTTTGATATCAATTTTTAGGCCTTTAATTACCTATAGAGGGGGTCAATATAATTATAACAATCAAATCCAATTATGTACTCAATAATGAAGAATAGTTTTTACATTATCGAATAAAAACTTATTACAAAATTCCCTAGCTGTACATGAGCAAATATCTTGAGAGCTTGTAGGTTATGCCTATGATAAAATAAATGCACAAGTGTTAACCTACTAGTGTTAACCTAATTTCTTCTTCTATACTGCACACTTACACACAATCAATATAAAGATAAAATCAATAACGAATCCTAATACATATGCTATAATATCAAAAAAATACTAATATGAACAATATTGATGAGAAGTATTCATCAATAAATAGTGATGTGGTCATTTTTGTTAAACTCTCATATGAAATACTAATGGAAAAAATGTGATAGTTATTTACTAATATCATCAACTTTTGACACCATTTTTTTTGAAGTTTTATAAACCATTTTTTAATTTTCAGGAAATCAGAACTCAATTCCTACCACATGGGTAGGTTCCGCCTTTGGGCACAAATTGAGGTATGTTCTGGGATTTGATAAACTTTGAATTTAAATTTTGATCTCCTTTTTTAATATTTTTTCTTGGAATTTGGTGATCTTATTATTTTTTTTATATTTTCTTAAAATATTTGCAAGAAATGTTTATTCAAATAACTAATTTGGATTAAAATTACTCAAAGAACTATAAAAAATGGGTAGTACAAAATATAAGTAATGTAAATGACATTTAAATAATTTTAATATATTTTTGTAAGCATTAATTATTTGTCGAAAACATATTTTCATTATAAAATTTTCTCAACTGAAGTTAGAAACTTATAATTTTCTGCTTAAATCATTACTTTGCATGATTATTAAAATATTTTTTTAAGAAAAATATTTTCTAATACTAATATAATCGGTAGATTCAAATCATAACTAAAAAATTACAAAGTTGGTATGAAATTTAAGTAGTCATTTTCTACTATTTGTTATATAGAAAAAAATGCTTATTGGGCGATAATAGTCATTTCATACCAAAGTCAATATAAATGATGAATTACATAAAATCTTAGGCCAAACTTAGTAGAATATACTTCATCCCATAATACATGTTTTTTGAACTTTGTTCATGTAAAATTAATAATTTTACATATCTTTTTAAAATAATAATTTTTTTTGAATTAAAGTTTAATATTAATAATTTTATTCAAAGAAGGAAATTCTAGAAGTAATTTTTGTACGTATCCTCTTTATTCATCTTAAAAAAATAATGGAATTATATTTTGGTACATATTTGACAAAATAATGTTCTCTTTGCATTTCATACCCACCTTGTAAAAAAACCCAAAATTTGTTGGAAAACTTGTTTATTTAAAATTTTGAGTTACAAAACAAGTTTATAAATATAAGCATTATTTTAAATAATAAATTTTCATTAGAATTGAAAATATTAAAAATATTCATTATAATTATGTCAAAGTACATATGGGTAAGTCAAACAACTTATGTACTTAGACACTATCAGCTGCATTTCTCATTCAATTTCTTCCCAATTTAGATTTTTCCCAATCACCGGGTGAATGAATATGGTATATATAGTGTTACCCACAATATATTGTCATTTTACATGTTCAAATCAAAATTGACAAAGAATAGAATAAAAATCAACAATCATATTATCAGTCATTTTAATTCCTATGTTTAAATAAAGATAGTAATTAGTAAATATTTTTAAAATTGTATCTTTTTTCCCATAAGTATAACTTGTTTGTCAAAAATTTGGTATTCAATCTTATACCTCCAGAAATTTAGTTTGATTAAATGTTGTTATTGTAATATTAATTTTTACATGACCAATAATATCTCAATTATTGTGAGAGGTTTTTAAGACTTGAATGTATGGTAGTAGTACTTTTATTATTCTTAGTTAAGGTTTTAGTAGTACATATATTATTGTTAGTTGAGGTCAGTAGGGAATTTATATATAATTTCACTAAATAAAATTTAAAATTTCCGAGAAAATATCATTTCTAGTTAAGTTTTTTATAAAATTCTTACCACTTAATTTATAGAATCTAATTTGATTTACAATACAAAATAAATTAGAGTAATGCTTGTTTACTTATGGTTGTAAATCAACACCCAATTAGTTTGTATAATACATGGAGCAGACTTTGTTAAATTATATTTTTATAAAAAGAAAAAATTTTAATTTGTAATAAGAAATTAATACTAAGATAAAAAATAATTTAAACTAAATTGTGCCCATTGAAACCCATGATATACAATTGGGCCTGCAAAGTATAGAATATTAAAAAGGTAGGTAAAACCCACAAGCCCGCCGCCCTTACAAACAAAATGAATTTGTACATGGCCATCAAATAGGCCATAAAATAGTGTTTTGGAGTTATTTATATTTCTATCAAAGAGTGTTTTGGTGCTCTAAGGTTAAACACATCTCCAAATGAATTGGTGGAGGACTAATCAAATGAATTGGTGGAGGACTAAGTGGATAAGGTTTACAGGTTATCATGAATTGATGTTGTTTAACAAAGTTAAGGTAATAATTTATATTTCCCTGTTTCTTCATTTTCTTTTCATATGTGTTATTTGCATAAACTTTTGGTAGAAATCAAACACTAAAATAAGTATCCCGTTTTCCATGTATATATCTATGTAGATTTACTTGGAATGTCACTTGTATTTGTTTTTACATGACCTCTATGTCAAGAATTATCCTTTCAAGATTATATGTCAAGGTTAGAAAAAAATCAGTTACATTTGTATTAATTTTTTTTGTTCCTCATAAATACTCAAATACATGATATATGAAAAAATGAAAATTTATAGAACATAATCCCAGGCATTATTTATATTTTATGTTCATATTTGTTGAATTATACTATTAAATTTATTTTATGTGTATGTATGACCTTACTTTAGAGACATTTTCACAGGAATTATATTTTTCTTGCTACTTGCAACAAGTTCGAAAATAATGAAGAAAATGCTCGAAGTGCCATCCCTTTCTCTTCATCAATATACTGTGTAAGGTTTCTTTGTTATTCTTTAACTTTTACCATGCCAATATATATTATTAATATAAATGCAGATAGTACAAGTGGATCTATGTGGGGTGTATTTTTTTTTCTAATGTATATAAGACAAAAAACTCTAAATTACTCTTTGTTGACCTAATAAAACACGAAGTTTACTTATATTCGGAGTTTAAGATCTCACGAAGCCCCATCACTTTTTAACTTCATTTCACAACACACATGGTTGAAAATGAGATTTCTTACTTGATAGATATGTAGGCTTTGTTTGGGAAATTTTTTAGTGTTGGAAGAACTTATATTTTCAATACATGAATAGGTAGGGTCACCATTTTCTGCCTCACTGGAACCCGTTGCTTAGTAACTTCTATAGATCCGTAACTAATTGAAAACTATAGAGTTATGGTTTTTCTTTAATCCAGTAGTAATATTGTTGGCGGTGTCACTGGTGATGGTAATTTTACTAGTCCAATTGGTGGCACTAGTAGTCGTAATCTTAGGAGTGGAATTGGTGGTGGGATTGTTGGTGGTGTAGTTCTTGCTAACTTAAGGAGTATCATTGGTGGTAACTTTAATAATGGCATAAGTGGTGGTAGCATTGGTGGTATATTGGGTAGTTTTAAAAGTGGGATTGGTGGCGGCAAGACTAGCATCTTTAGTGGTTACATTGGTGGTACCAGAAACAATAATATTAGTAGTGGATTTACTGGAATTGATGGTGTCATTGGTCCTGGTGCTCTTATTAGGGCAATTGGTGGCATTGAAAGCGGTAATCTTTGCAGGAGAATTGGTGGTGGTATTATTGGTGTTGGTGTTCAAGTTCGTGCTAGCTTAAGCAGTTCCATTTATGGCGAGTTTAATTATGGTATTACAGGTGGTAGCTTTGATGTTATATTAGTTAGTCTTAGTAGTGGCATTGGTGGTGGCATTGGTGGTGGCATTGGTGGTAGCTTAGTGGTCGTATTGGTAGCTTAGTGGTGGTATTATTGGTGTTGGTGTTGAAGTTTGTGCTAGCTTAAGCCGTTCCATTTATCGCCAGTTTAATTATGGTATTACAGGTGGTAGCATTGATGTTATATTGGTTAGTCTTAGTAGTGGCAATTTATAGTATCATTGTTGGTACCTTTAGTGGTAGTACTGGTTGTATATTAGGTAATATTAGTAGTAAATTATCTTCAGAGATGGTGGTTGTGACGCCCTCCAAACCCGGGTCAGAAGTTTGTGGTTCACAACACACATATTATATAAACCTGTATATGAAATATTATATGCAATTACCCTTATTTATGCAAACACGGATCACTATAGGTTAAAGTATGAGAAACCAACCACAACCTTGACTTTTATTACGTCATACCAAATCCTAACTAGTTTAACTTACAACTGAAAATGAAATCATTCTTACAAACTTGCATAACTCAAACTAGCTCGATCCAACTCAACCGGGAATCCTAGATCGCATACTGGACTGGGATCCTCGTTACCAATAATTTCCATTTTAACTGTAGAATGACTTAAACAGATTCACAAGGGTTAGCTAACTAGCTCAGCAAGTTATAATAATAATAACCGGGTGTTAACAATGATCAATTGAAATGATTCATAGGAATCTAGTTCCTTGTTAAGCAACTATTAGAATTGGATATTCATTTTTAAGTTTAAAACCAAGGTTAGGCTGCTGATCAGTGACACACTAACCCGATTAAGGCACACAGCTTTGTTCTCTATACTGGATTCAAGGCACACATTGACCTAATATGACCACCAATCTGGTTCGACCTCGAATCTGTTCCATATTTAGAAACCTATCCAATTCTATAACAATTCAACATGATAAATATTGTAATTCAATAAAACAGAATCATAATTAACATTGATAAAACATTTATTTCGGGGCATAAAGTAATTCATTAATATCACCAGAGTATATCAGGGTATGTATGAGGAATAACTTCCAGCCTGTAGGAGAATCAGGAATTAGATGAATAATGGTTATACAGGATTTAGTTCACTATACCATAGAATTGCTTTCGCAACCAGATTTTCTAAAACCATCCAAAAAACGTTGTTGGTTAAAGGTGATTTCATGTCTATTGCAAGGGATTTTAAAAACATTGCAATTGAATCAACAAAATTTCGAGGTCTTTACAAATACATATTATTGCAATACATTATATAATCGTTACAGTAGATCAGAGATTTGGGCCCAAAAGTTAGGCGGTCTTGTTCAAAACTTGTGAGCGGGCTTGCTGAAATTGTTTTCCCGGCTGTCTATTAAATAAACAAAAAAAACACAGACTGTCAAACAATCTCCACGGCGATGAAAGATTAAATCTTTGCTGAAATATTTCTCTCAAACACTGAATATTAAATCTTTGTAAAGACTAAAGCTCCAAGAAGATTAAATCTCGGAAAAGATTAAACCTTGAACGAAATGTATTTTTTCCCCAAATCATCTTTCCTAAAGTTCTTTCAATTCACTAAATTTAATTTAGGAGAAGATTAAATTTGGTCGATTATTGTTAATTATTATTTAATTTACCTCCTTGCTTTCGTGTTTCTATGTTATTTTGTGTTTGGGATCTTTTATGGATGGTTACACTATGTGTTAATTATGGTTTTTTTTATTAAGTTATATTTATGTGTCAATCGTGTCTTATTATCAGTTCGGAGTTGTAATGGAATATGTTTGGAATGACAGTGGTATGAAATTGTAAGGTATCACTTGTCGTTGTAAAAGTAGAATTTGTATTTTGGACTTTTTGTTTGCTCCATGTTCTAATAGTTTGTTAATCTTTATAGAATGAAGTACTACAAAGAAGAAATTCAATACTTTCAGTTGTTTTATTATATATTGACTACGGGAAGTGAGAACAAATATATTGAAAGAAGAGATACCATAAGTGTCGATAACAAGAATAGTTCAAGGACGGAGAGGCGATATGTTACTAATACAAATAACGAAGAAAATGACATCTATAGTATTGGTGGAGGACATTGATCTGCAACTATGACCTTGCTACCTACTACAGGGAAATGTATCAAGTTAGCAAAAGTGGAAAGGTTGCCATCTTTTATAACATGGATTCCCTTGGATAGGTAAAACATTTTGTGCTCTTTTTTGACAACTCCTTATCATTTGGTGATAAGGAATTAAATTAAATTTCAATCTGAGATTCTCAGATTGTTATTTACAAATCCCGGTACCTGACTTTCTCTTTGCAGGGTCGTTTCTCCACAAACATGGATCAAATCGACTCATCAAAAAAGCATCTTCTACTCAAGGTAAAATATCAGAGTCTGGAGGAACATCTCGATTTGGTCGCTTTGGCTTTGGCTCATAGTTATAAACAAAAATACCGAAACCACGACAAGACAAACAGGTATATTGTAATTATGGGACATGAATATCTGATATTCCTATGGCTTTACACACACATATGTTTTTTCCTATGGCTTTACATGGTTTTGTTTCTGCTCGGGTAAGTTGTTTAAATTTTTGTCAAATTTTACCATTTTGTTTGATATATGGTTATTCGATTATGGTCGTGTCAAATTTTACCCTTTTTGCAAACTTTTTTTAATTATTATTTCACAATCACTAGGTCATAGTACCTATTAGGGAGGAGGAAGTTAAGAATGTAGTCTTGTTCATGCATCAATACAACTCACTAGATCCACATGGGTCGAACTCGGCATTTTTCAAACGTATTGAAATATTTTTAAAAGATATGTTGTTCTATTTTGTCAGATTTTCTTTGATACACGACATGGGCCTAGGGAACTAAATCGTAGGCTTGTATGTCTTATTCCTAAGGTTAAATAACTGAAACATATGGAAGATCTTCGACCTATCTATTTTTATAATATTGTGATGCGCATACTGTCGAAGGTGGTGGTGAATAAGTTCAAACTATGTTTAATCTAGACAGTGTCTAACAAACAGAGTGCTTTTAATGAAGGAAGGCTATTAGCTCATAATACAATGATTGCTTTGAAGTCACAAGGGAAAAAAGGGTGTGGTTGGGTTAAGAATTGATATTTTAAGGCATAAGATAGGTTGGAATGGATATTTATTGATATAACGATTAAAGTTCTCTTTTACAACTTAAAAACTTTGGTACACTTTATTTTCTCCTTTTTACCATGTACGAGATTCAAGTATCCGCCACTAGAACTCAATTTGTTAATTATATGGATAAAAAGGATTTTAACATAGAATTGATTTGTTGAGAAATATGTGTAAGTAAAACTAAATTGAACACAATGTGTCTCTCTAATTAATAACCACTCTTTAATTTTGATCAAATTTCTCCATTGCAAAGTATTACATTATAAAAAATTAGAGCCTCCATGTATTGAGACATACATGTATACAACCCTCTATAATCCACTAGAATATGAGGAAAATTGTAATGTTTCTATCATCTCTACTATTTTCTTATTTATTTTGAATTTAAATTAATTTTAATTTCCATATTGTTAACCATGTTTATTAGATTTAAGGTTTAAGAAATCAAATACCATTACTCAGCTATCATATCACACATTACCATTCTCTTAAAGAGGAACTTAAATAAATTGTGGATATTTCGATAAAGTTTTTGGAGAAAACCTTACCATGTAGCGATATCATTATATATCATTAAGCGTCAAGGTCTGCTCCGAAGAATGATGATCCATTGGTACATCAAGCATTTTCTTGATGTTGGTGATATTGATGACAAAGTTGTTCTCAAAGATCGGAAAGTTATTAATTTTTGATTATCTTGGAAAGTGTTTTTATATATTTCTACGATTTAACATAGCGTTATTATATAATTTTATGTGCAAAAATTCATAAGCGACAATATGTGATAGTGGCTATAATACATAAGTTGTATTACACAAAATGTGATCATATATTCTTGATTCTAGCAAACTACAATAATTATTGAATTCACTTTATATGTTGAAATATATCTGACCCTCCTAACACAGAGTCTTATATATTATTTTTATATATAAACAAGAAGTCATGAGTTGCTTATGTAATGAGAGCCAAATAGGTGAAACAAATTGAACACGAGATTTTGTACTCGCTCCATTCAACTTTTATCTGGTCTCAGGCATCACTTGATCTAATATTCGAGGAAAGATTTAATAACATAATAGCAAGGCACACTCCCCTTGCAACAACAACAAGTTAAATGCTTTATTCTTATATGCAGCTTAAGCAAAATACTGAAAATATTTTTTGTTTGATTATGTATTCTTTGTGAGATGCATAGAAAGTAGAAACATGTTGAAACCATTATTTGTAGGTACAATGTAAATATTACAAATCAGTTCAGTTTATAGATGATTTAAGAATTACAAGTGCAATGATTTTAATTGTAGTCAATTTTTATTTCATCATCTAATTGCTTACAGAATTTTAAGAGTCGGATTATTCTGTGCTCATCTCTGTTTTACATTTTTGGATATTGTGTGACTATATGTTCAAATCACAGGTTTGTAGTGGAAGCCTCGGGGCTATAAAACTGCACTGAGAAAGATGAACGGTTTAGTCATATTAGTCATATTGTTACTGCGGTTATGGTACCTACGTACATTGATAGTTGAGAAGTTATTAGAAGGGCATAGAATTATACAACTGGATCTTATGGCTTGGACTTAATAAAGTAGCATGAAAGGATTCGAGAATAGATCATATGAAAAAATATAAATGAGGTATATTGTCATTTCGTATATTCAATGTTATAGATTTTGTTGCATCTACCTATTGACCAGAGACAAGATTAATAGTAAAATATGTTAGTTCCTCAATTCACTTTGAGAAGCTTTAAAAAAACTATGTCAAAATTCATAATATGAGCCATAACCTTGTGTCCTACTTCCTTTTACTAAGACCACACAATCACTCATAAACGAGACAAGTTATAAATATTTTCTCTCTATTTACCTCTTACTAACCATTTCAAAAAACAATAAAATATTTATAAATATTCTACTATAAACTTACGGGTGTTTTTTGTAGTTGCAAGTGATAGGCTGTCTTACTGGTATGGAGATGATTCTTAAGGATGTTGGTTCCTTCGTACAACTTGGAAGTGGGGTTGCTGCTGCTCTTGCATACTTGGAGAACAACATGCCATTGATTCCATCCTCTGAATTCCCCATTAGTGATTGCAGCAACTATTTCTATTTCTAAATCATTTTATGCTAAATACTATGTAAAAAACATGCTTCATGTGGGGTGGTCTATAGTAGACTTACTATATCTTAAACATTGCTTCTTGTATTGATTTGCATGTTTCTTTGTTGACTTATTTTTATGTAAATTTTATCAAATTTAAATGAGTATTTAAAGTGTTGTTAGGACTTGGTTTTAGTGGAACAAGTCTTGAATTTTGGTCTGACCAATTCTATTGAAAACATGAATTGTTAGTTTCTTGATGGATTATCTAGGTACAAGAAGATAAATCCAATTAGAAATTATTTTGCTTGCTTAAATAGCAATAATAACTCTTGACTTACAAAGTGAGAAATATTATAGGTTCTATTAGCAAACAAAAATAAATTTTTGGTAGAATAGAAAGCCAATAAGCCATATTGGGAACATAATAATTATAATTTAATTGACTAATTTATTTCAACTAAAAAAGATAAATGTTCATTTAAACTTAAAAGATAAATATTAAATAATTTAAATAAAGATAAATTAAATAGTGTTAAGGGTGGCTTTATTAATTTACATATTTAGAATTTGGATCGAATCAATTTTTCTAAAAAACTATTGAATTTGGATTTTATACAAAATTTTGAGGGCCAAGAATGGCGCAAATTACAGCACGTCCGAATTAGATATATGTAAAAAACTTAATTTTATTACTTTTCATTTCTTCAAAAAATAATGTACATTTGTTAAATTTTCTTAAAATATATTAAAGATGTGCATAATTTTTTCCCATTTAGAATTTTATCCCAAAATATTTTAGTGTAAAAAATTGGATGAAAAATAAAACTATCAAAAAAATTAATTCGATATTTTTAAAATTCCAAATTTGTGTAAATCCAAGTTTTTTCTCTTTATGAGAGAAGCAAAGTTTTATAATAAAATAGATGTTGAGGGAACTTCGGGCCTTTTTAAATATGACTTTCTTAAGATCGAATCAAACGAGTTTTTCAAATTTTGTATTGTTTATATTTAACACTAAATATAATGTATTTTTATATATCATTTATCAATATTAAGTACCTTATTTACATATATTGATTCAATAATAATTAGTCGATTTAGTTGTTATATAATTAGACTTTAAATTGGATACTCGATAATTGTTCGTTATTTTTATCGAATTATTTAAATTTATATTTTTTGTAAAATACTTGGTGTTGTTGGGAGGCGATAAAGATAAAATAATTTTTTTTTCATATTCAGTGTATAAAATATTTTCTTATTCATTTATTAATGTTGTGTATTTTTTTAGAAAAGACATATCAGTATTCATTAATCTTGACATTTACATATTTATATAAGTTACTTTATAATTCAAGATTAAATATTTAATTTGTTCAATTTATTTTGCAAACATAAATATGTTTATGATGATTATTTAAGTTTTATTTTTTACAATATTGTATTTTCCCTGTAAATTTTTATTTTATCCTTAAAATGACGTCTCAATAATGTGTTTAACATATTTTATTAGCAAGAAAATCATAAAAACAAATTTAAACTATTGATATCATTTCAATTTAAATAAATATTGACTTTACTATGAATAATTCATATAAATTTCCAAAAGTTGATTGTTCAACGGTGTTAGTTTAACAAGATAATATCATTCAACAAAATAAAATATATATGTTTAAATTATTTAATCTCCATTAGTTTATTTTGTAACTTTTACCTAAAATTAAGAAAAGCCCTTTATAATAGAACATTATCCAATTTTTTGTGAGCATAGTTTGTACTCCTCTAATGTATCGTCCCAATTGTTCTTCTGGTCCAAACTTGCTTCAATTCTTCTTCTTGTTGATCAAGACTTGTTTCTTCTTAGCGTTTGGCTTTCTGAATGAGCAGCAAAGTGTCCGACTTCATCACAATTATATCACTTGATCTTTGACTTGTAATTTTCCCATACCTTGACTCCTTGCGATCATTCTTTCTTTAATTCCTCTTATCAAGGTAAAGTTGGAGAAAGTAGAGCCTTTTTTTCAAAAACTTTTTTTTTGAAGTCTATATAGCCCATATTTCTAAACTTTTCAACTAAAAGAGCATCAATTTGTAGGATATCTTCATCATTACCATGATCAATTTTGTAATAACCATGATTTTTGTAATTATATATATATATACATTTTTCGCATTTTTAATTATTTGGTTATATAAGAAAAATAATATTTTATTATATAGATTTGTTAAGAAATCAAAAGACACGTATTTTTATATTAAAAATAAATATTTCTAGTTATCTAAAATATTTAAGTAAGGTTAAAAAAATTGTTTTAATTTATATGTGCATAATTTTAATTTAATATATATTTATTTTATCACTAGAATTTAATAATAGGTGTAGTTATGTTGTGTATATTTATTAGTACGTGTTATGAGTATTTGAAAAACTCAGTCAAACACTACATGTTATGTTTGTTTAAATTTGTGATCACGTACCCAAATCGGAGTATTAGTTGAACCAACTTGTGTATAAATAGGCTATTAGCATATGATTTTATCTCTGTATAACATCTTCTCTTTTCAGGTACGTTCTATTTCCTATATTTTTACTTATGTATTTTACATGTTTATTGTATACTTCTATATATATATATATAATTAAATTACATTTTCTTGAACTTATGTATGACTATTTTAATTCACTTGTTATTAGTTTATTTTATTATTTAGTTCCATGGTTATGTGTATAATATTATAATTTACTTAATTTAATTATTTAGTTTGATGTTGATTATTAAATGTTTTAGTTAATAATCACCATATTTTTTGTAAATATTTAATGCATGAATTTATGTTTATAATTACGTGTTTTGTGCATGCATAATAATTCATATGTTATATGTTAAATATATGTTTGATTTAGATATGCATTTAGATTAGTGCACCAATTAAATATATGCTCATTTATTAAATTGATTATACTCATTTTGTATAATGATATTTTCACACGTAAGGTTATGAAAATTTTATACACCAATATTTATATTTTGTCCACTTGCATAATCATAAGCATATGTTACCTATTTTATTTATCTTTGTTATTTTATTTTAAGGATTATATAGATAGTAAATATTAAATGTACATCTATTTTATTTTGAATTTAAATAGTTTACAAATACTTGATTTATTATTATTATAGATAATGTATTTAAGTATTGAGTTTTTTTTATTTGTCCGTACACTATTTTGAACTATTATATGAGAATGGTCGTATTTATATGTCAATATGAATTTATTTTGTTACTTGTAGTGACATTCAATTGTTATTATGTGTTAAGCTTTATAAAGTTAAAGTGTGGTTAGCTTAGTGGCATGTACATGTTAACATTGTGATTATTATATTAAGTGTATGTGTGTATGTCTAGGTTCATTTTGGCAACATAATTTTAGGAGATATTGCTATTAAGGTAAGTTAACTCTTCACACTTTATTTATTTTAAAATCTTTTAAATATTTTTGCACTGCTTTTGTTTTAAAATTTATGGATAAAGTACCCCGTTTTATAAATAAGAATTCCCGTAAGTTCTGACTTATGAACCAGTTAGTAATTTCATATAGTTCCTGATACTGTGTCACCAGAACTTGTTGCCTTAACGAGCTCTGGAATTTTATATCTTATGTCATTTGGATTTTGGAAAATGGTTTTTGTTTTATAAAATTATGATACTTGATCCACTAGTGTAGAACTGTTTTCTTTGTGGGTTTTTGGCTCATTAGTCACAAATTTTCACGTGCTTAGCTTTTGCTCCATCTTAAAACTGGATGATTTGGAACAATATTTTAGTGATTATCTTTGTATTGGAGCTGCTTCTACTAAGATTTGCTTTATTTTGAGCTTAGAAGATTTTATTTCTGTCTGGGATTTTAGAATTTTATGAAAAAATAGAACTTTATTTTTATTATGGATTTAATTTGGAGTTTTAGCTGAATATTTAAGTATAACTATTTTGTGAAAAGTTGGGTATTACAGTTGGTATTTAGAGCCTAGGTTAGCTTCCTACCCTTTTAGAGTTATGAGTTTAGTTATTTGTGTTTCCAAAAAAACTATCTTTATTTTTTTTAGGTTAAATATTTTCTGACTTTCTCGATGCAGAAATATTTTTGGTATCATTAAATGTTTTTGGTATGTTTAAATTTGGCGACCAAATTTTTTTAAAGAGGGTAGAATGTAATAACCATGATTTTTGTAATTATATATATATATATATATATAAATTTTTCGCATTTTTAATTATTTGGTTATATAAGAAAAATAGTATTTTATTATATAGATTTTTTATTAAATCTAAAGACGCGTATTTTTATATTAAAAATAAACATTTCTAGTTATCTAAAATATTTAAGTAAGGTTAAAAAAATTGTTTTAATTTATATGTGCATAATTTTAATTTAATATATATTTATTTTATCACTAGAATTTAATAATAGGTGTAGTTATGTTATGTATATTTATTAGTACATGTTATGTGTATTTGAAAAACGCAGTCAAACACTACATGTTAACAAAGAGATAATGTTTGTTTAAATTTGTGATCACGTACCCACTAACCCATTGAATTGGAGTATTAGTTGAACCAACTTGTGTATAAATAGGCTATTAGCATATCATTTTATCTCTGTATAACATCTTCTCTTTTCAGGTACCTTCTATTTCCTATATTTTTACTTATGTATTTTACAAGTTTATTGCATACTTCTATATCTATATATAATTAAATTACATTTTTGTGAACTTATGTATAACTATTCAAATTCACTTGTTATTAGTTTATTTTATTATTTTGTTCCATGGTTATGTGTATAACACTATAGTTCACTTAATTTAATCATTTAGTTTGAAGTTGATTATTAAATATTTTAGTTAATAATCACCATTTTTTTTGTAAATATTTAATACATGAATTTATGTTTATAATTACGTGTTTTGTGCATGCATAATAATTCATATGTAATATGTTAAATATATGTTTAATTTAGATATGCATTTAGATTAGAGCACCAATTAAATATATGCTCATTTATTAAATTGATTATACTTATTTTTTATAATGATATTTTCACACGTAAGGTTATGAAAATTTTATACACCAATATTTATATTTTGTCCACTTGCATAATCATAAGCATATGTTACCTATTTTATTTATCTTTGTTATTTTATTTTAAGGATTATATAGATAGTAAATATTAAATGTACATATATTTTATTCTAAATTTAAATAGTTTACATATAATTGATTTATTATTATTATATATAATGTATTTAAGTGTTGAGTTTTTTTTATTTGTCGCTACACTATTTTGAACTATTATATTAGAATGGTGGTATTTATATGTCAATATGAATTTATTTTGTTACTTGTAGAGACATTTAATTGTTATTATGGGTTAAGCTTTATAAAGTTAAAGTGTGGTTAGCTTAGTGGCATGTACATGTTAACATTCTGATTATTATATTAAGTGTATGTGTGTATGTGTAGGTTCATTTTGGCAACATAATTTGAGAGATATTGCTATTAAGGTAAGTTAACTCTTCACACTTTATTTATTTTAAAATCTTTTAAATATGTTTGCACTGCTTTTGTTTTAAAATTTATGGATGAAGTACCCTGTTTTACAAGTTCCCTTTGATACCTTACTAGGGAGTGGCATAATAGAGAAATTATGAACTTTTGATACTGTGTCACCAGGTATTTGTGGCTTTAACGAGCTGTGAAATTTTATATCTTATGTCATATGGATGTTGGAAAATGATTTTTGTGTTATAAAATTATGATACTTGATCGACTAGTGTAGAACTATTTTCTTGCTGGGCTCTTCGCTCATTACTCACAAATTTTCAGGTGCTTAGGTTTTGCCACATCTTAAAGGGTGGATGTTTTAGAACAATATTTTAGTGATTATGTTTGTATTGGAGCTGCGTCTTCCAAGATTTGCTTTATTTTCTAGATGATTTTATTTCTGTCTGGGATTTTAGAATTTTATGAAAAACTAGAAACTTATTCTTATTATGGATTTAATTTGGATTTAATTTGGAGTTTTAGCTCAATATTTAAGTATAAATATTTTTTGAAAAGTTGGCCTAATACAGTTGGTATTCAGAGCCTAGGTTAGCTTCCTGTAGACTGTCCTGTTAGAGTTATGAGTTTAGTTATTTGCGTTTCCAAAAAAAACTACTATTATTTTATTTGGTTAAATATTTTCTGACTTTCTCGATGCAGAAATATTTTTTGGTATCATTAAATGTTTTTGGTATGTTTAAATTTGGGGACCAAATTTTTTTAAGGAGGGTAGAATGTAATAATCATGATTTTTGTAATTATATATATACACATTTTTCGCATTTTTAATTATTTGGTTATATAAGAAAAATAATATTTTATTATATAGATTTGTTATTAAATCTAAAGACGCGTATTTTTATATTAAAAATAAACATTTCTAGTTATCTAAAATATTTAAGTAAGGTTAAAAAAAATTTAATTTATATGTGCATAATTTTAATTTAATATATATTTATTTTATCACCAGAATTTAATAATAGGTGTAGTTATGTTGTGTATATTTATTAGTACGTGTTATGTGTATTTGAAAAACTCAGTCAAACATTACATGTTAACAAAGAGATAATGTTTGTTTAAATTTGTGATCACGTACCCATTAACCCATTGAATCTGAGTATAAGTAACCAACTTGTGTATAAATAGGCTATTAGCATATCATTTTGTCTCTGTATAACATCTTCTCAGGTACGTTCTATTTCCTATATTTTTACTTATGTATTTTACATGTTTATTGCATACTTATATATATATATAATTAAATTACATTTTTATGAACTTATGTATGACTATTCTAATTCACTTGTTATTAGTTTATTTTATTATTTAGTTCCATGTTTATGTGTATAACACTATAGTTTACTTAATTTAATCATTTAGTTTGATGTTGATTATTAAATGTTTTAGTTAATAATCACCATTTTTTTTGTAAATATTTAATGCATGAATTTATGTTTATAATTACGTGTTTTGTGCATGCATAATAATTCATATGTTATATGTTAAATATATGTTTGATTTAGATATGCATTTAGATTAGTGCACCAATTAAATATATGCTCATTTATTAAATTGATTATACTTATTTTGTATAATGATAATTTTACACGTAAGGTTATGAAAATTTTATACACCAATATTTATATTTTGTCCACTTGCATAATCATAAGCATATGTTACCTATTTTATTTATCTTTGTTATTTTATTTTAAGGATTATGTAGATAGTAAATATTAAATGTACACCTATTTTATTCTGAATTTAAATAGTTTACATATACTTGATTTATTATTATTATATATAATGTATTTAAGTGTTGAGTTTTTTTTTATTTGTGGGTACACTATTTTGAACTATTATTTCATAATGGTGGTATTTATATGTCAATATGAATTTATTTTGTTACTTGTAGTGACATTTAATTGTTATTATGGGTTAAGCTTTATAAAGTTAAAGTGTGGTTAGCTTAGACCCATGTACATGTTAACATTCTGATTATTATATTAAGTGTATGTGTGTATGTGTAGGTTCATTTTCGCAACATAATTTGGGAGATATTGCTATTAAGGTAATTTAACTCTTCACACTTTATTTATTTTAAAATCTTTTAAATATTTTTGCACTGCTATTGTTTTAAAATTTATGGATGAAGTACCCTGTTTTACAAATAAGAATTCCCAGTGAGCTCTGATTTATGAACCAGTTAGTAATTGCCTATAGTTCCGGAACTATTGATACTTACTAGGGAGGGGCGCATTATTGACAGAAATTATGAACTTTTGATACTGTGTCACCAGGTATTTGTGCCTTAACGAGCTGTGGAATTTTATATCTTATGTTATATGGATGTTGAAAAATTATTTTTGTTTTATAAAATTATGATACTTGATCCACTACAACTGTTTTCGTGCTGGGCTGTTCGCTCATTACTCACAAATTTTCAGGTGCTTAGCTTTTCCTACATCCTAAAACTGGATGCTTTGGAACAATATTTTAGTGATTATGTTTGTATTGGAGCTGCGTCTCCCAAGATTTGCTTTATTTTCAGCTTAGATAATTTTATTTGTGTGTGGGATTTTAGAATTTTATGAAAAACTAGAAACTTATTCTTATTATGGATTTAATTTGGAGTTTTACCTGAATATTTAAGTATAACTATTTTTTGAAAAGTTGGGGTATTACAGTTGGTATTCAGAGCCTAGGTTAGCTTGGTGTAGACTGCCCTTTTAGAGTTATGAGTTTAGTTATTTGCGTTTCCAAAAAAAACTACTTTTATTTTTTTTTGGTTAAATATTTTTTGACTTTCTCGATGCAGAAATATTTTTGGTATCATTAAATATTTTTGGTATGTTTAAATTTGGGGACCAATTTTTTTAAGGAGAGTAGAATGTAATAACCATGATTTTTGTAATTATATATATATATACATTTTTCGCATTTTTAAATATTTTGTTATATAAGAAAAATAATATTTTATTATAAAGATTTTTTATTAAATCTAAAGACACGTATTTTTATATTACAAATAAACATTTCTAGTTATCTAAAATATTTAAGTAAGGTTAAAAAAATTGTTTTAATTTATATGTGCATAATTTTAATTTTATATATATTTATTTTATCACTAGAATTTAATAATAGGTGTAGTTATGTTGTGTATATTTATTAGTACGTGTTATGTGTATTTGAAAAACTCAGTCAAACACTACATGTTAACAAAGAGATAATTTTTGTTTAAATTTGTGATCACGTACCCACTAACCCATTGAATCGGAGTATTAGTCATTTTATCTCTCTATAACATTTTCTTTCATTTTCTTTTTTCAAGTATGTTTTATTTCCTATATTTTTACTTATGTATTTTACATGTTTATTGCATACTTCTATATATATATATAATTAAATTACATTTTTGTGAACTTATATGACTATTATAATTCACTTGTTATTAGTTTATTATATTATTTAGTTCCATGGTTATGTGTATAACACTATAGTTTACTTAATTTAATCATTTAGTTTGATGTTGATTATTAAATGCTTTAGTTAATAATCTCCATTTTTTTGTAAATATTTAATGCATGGATTTATGTTTATAATTAGGTGTTTTGTGCATGCATAATAATTCATATGTTATATGTTAAATATATGTTTGATTTAGATATGCATTTAGATTAATGCACCAATTAAATATATGCTCATTTATTAAATTGATTATACTTATTTTGTATAATGATATTTTCACACATAAGGTTATGAAAATTTTATACACCAATATTTATATTTTGTCCACTTGCATAATCATAAGCATATGTTACCTATTTTATTTATCTTTGTTATTTTATTTTAAGGATTATATAGATAGTAGATATTAAATGTACATCTATTTTATTCTGAATTTAAATAGTTTACATATATTTGATTTATTATTATTATATATAATGTATTTAAGTGTTGAGTTTGTTTTATTTGCAGGTACACTATTTTGAACTATTATATGAGAATGGTCGTATTTATATGTCAATATGAATTTATTTTGTCACTTGTAGTGACATTTAATTGTTATTATGGATTAAGCTTTATAAAGTTAAAGTGTGGTTAGCTTAGTGGCATGTACATGTTAACATTAACATTGTGATTATTATATATGTCTAGGTTCATTTTGGCAATATAATTTGGGAGATATTGCTATTAACGTAAGTTAACTCTTCACACTTTATTTATTTTAAAATCTTTTAAATATTTTTGCACTGCTTTTATTTTAAAATTTATGGATCAAGTACCTGTTTTACAAATAAGAATTCCCAGTGAGCTCTGACTTAAGCAATTAGTAATTGCGTATAGTTCCGGAACTAGCCTTTGATACCTTACTAGGGAGTGCTACTTATGATGCCTTCGGGAGGGCACACTGTATGATACCTTAGTAAGGGGCGCATTATTGACAGAAATTATGAACTTTTGATACTGTGTCACCAGGTATTTGTGGTCTTATCGAGCTGTGGAATTTTATATCTTATGTCATATGGATTTTGAAAAATGATTTTTGTTTTATAAAATTATGATACTTGATCCACTAGTGTAGAAATGTTTTCTTGCTGGGTTCTTCGCTCATTACTCACAAATTTTCAGGTGCTTTGCTTTTGCGACATCTTAAAGGTGGATGCTTTGGAACAATATTTTAGTGATTATGTTTGTATTGGAGCTGCGTCTCCCAAGATTTGCTTTATTTTCAGCTTAGATGATTTTATTTCTGTCTGGGATTTTAGAATTTTATGAAAAACTAGAAACTTATTCTTATTATGGATTTAATTTGGAGTTTTAGGTGAATATTTAAGTATAACTATTTTCTGAAAAGTTGGGGTATTACAAATTTCACTTCCTGAATAATTTTGTAAGCCATCATGAGTATTTGAGACTCAGTGTCAGACTATAAAATCATGGCTATTTCTTGTAAATTTCTCTCTTGTTTTTCCTCTACCATGAGAGAAACATGTCTTGTCGCATTTCGTCTTACTTTTCTACTCCATCTCCGGGTCATTAGTTTTCAGAATTCCATATATCTTAACTAGAGATGTGTGTTCAAGATCGTAATTATCCCTTATTGATATAACTTTCAAGTCACACTTTTGAGGAAGTGCAAGAAGAACCTTCAAGTTTGAATGTGCAGGATCATACTCTATGTCAACAAGTGACAAATCATTCAACAATTTCTGAAATCTATCATAAATTTCAAACAAAGACTTATCAACTTTTGAGTCAATGTGCTCATACTGGTGATTGACTATTGTCCTTCGAATCTTCTTCATAGCCGTTGTTTTGCTCAAATTTCCTTGGTTGTTTTGCATCCAATAAACCTAACCCTAGGGGACATCACAATGTCTAGATTGTTATGCGAAAATGTCCAACTTTTCCTTCTTTTTTTTGACCACAAATAGCAACAACCAGTTTCATGGGATAATGAGGTCCATCATAAATCCCTTCCGGTATTCAAGATGTGTTATGTGCAGACATATAGTCATCTCAACTTTAGAGAAATGATATTCATTAATTTTCAAAATTGGAAATTTGAGAGTTTCATATCTGCTCATATTGTTGTTGATTTGGTTCATGGCTAATGGTGACCCCACATTTTGTTGAGTTTCATTATTTGTGGATCTTAAATTGATTTTATATAAACACCAAGCTTTGATATCAATTTTTAGGCCTTTAATTACCTATAGAGGGGGTCAATATAATTATAACAATCAAATCCAATTATGTACTCAATAATGAAGAATAGTTTTTATATTATTGAATAAAAACTTATTACAAAATTCTCTAGCTGAAGATGAGCAAATATGCTTGTAGGTTATGTGTATGATAAAATAAATGCACCAGTTTTAACCTACTAGTGTTAACTTAATTTCTGCTTATATACTGCACACTTAGACAATCAATATAAAGATAAAATCAATAAGGAATCCCAAAACATATACTATAATATCAAAAAAATACTAATATGAACAATGTTGATGAGAAGTATTCATGAGGTCATTTTTGTTAAACTCTCATATGGAATACTAATGGAAAAAATGTGATAGTTATATACTAATATCATCAACTTTTGACACCAAATTTTTTGAAGGTTTATAAGCCATTTTTTTATTTTCAGGAAATCAGAACTCAATTCCCACCGACATCGGTATCGCCTTTGGACAAAAAATGAGGTATGTTCTGGGATTTGACAAACTTTGAATTTAAATTTTGATCTCCTTTTTTAATAGTTTTTCTCGGAATTTGGTGATCTTATTAATTTTTTATATTTTCTTAAAATATTTGCAAGAAAAGAAATGTTTATTCAAATAACTAATTTGGATTAAAATTACTCAAAGAACTATAAAAAATGGGGAGTACAAAATATAAGTAATGTAAATGATAATAGTCATTTCATACCAAAGTCAATATAAATGATGAATTACTTAAAATCTTAGGCCAAACTTAGTAGAATATACTTCATCCTATAATACATGTTTTTTGAACTTTGTTCATGTAAAATTTATAATTTTACATATATTTTTGAAATAAATATATTTTTGAATTAAAGTTTAATATTAATAATTTTATAAACAGAAGAAATTCTAGAAGTAATTTTTGTACGTATCCTCTTTATTCATCTTAAAAAAATAATGGAATTATATTTTGGTACATATTTGACAAAATAATGTTCTTTTTGCATTTCATACCCACCTTGTGAAAAGACCCAAAATTTGTTGGAAAACTTGTCTAGTGAAAATTTTGAGTTACAAAACAAGTTTATAAATATAAGCATTATTTTAAATAATAAATTTTTATTAAAATTGAAAATATTAAAAATATTCATTATAATTATGTTAAAGTACATATGGTCAAGTCAAACAACTTTTATACTTAGACACTATCAGTGGATTTCTCATTCAATTTCTTCCCAATTTAGATTTTTCCCGATCAACAATGAATGAATATGGTATATGTAGTATTACCCACAATATATTGTCATTTTACATGTTCAAATCAAATTGACTAAGAATAAAATAAAAATCAACAATCATAATATTCTTCATTTTAATTCCTCTGTTTAAATAAACATAGCAATTAGTAAATATTTTTAAAAATTGTATTGTCAAAAATTTGGTATGTTATCTTATACCTCTAGAAATTTAATTTGATTAAATGTTGTCATGGTAATATTAATTTTTACATGACCAATAATATCTGAATTATTATTGTGAGAGGTTTGTAAGACTTGAATGTATGATAGTAGTACTTCTATTATTCTTAGTTAGGGTTGTAGTAGTACAAATATTATTGTTAGTTGAGGTGAGTAGGGAATTAATATATAATTTCACTAAATAAAATTTAAAATTTTCATGAAAATATCATTTTTAGTTAAGTTTTTTATACAATGCTTACCACTTAATTTATAGAATCTCATTTTATTTACAATACAAAATAAATTAGAGTAATGCTTGTTTACTTATGGTTATAAATCAACACCCAATTAGTTTGTATAATACATGGAGCAGACTTCGTTAAATTATATTTTTATAAAAAGAAAAAATTTGAATTTGTAATAAGAAATTGATACTAAGATAAAAAATAATTTAAACTAAATTGGGCCCATTGAAACCCATTATATACAATTGGGCCTGCAAAATATAGGATATTAAAAAGGTAGGTAAAACCCTAATATCAGCACAAGCCCGCCTCCTTACAAACAAAATGAATTTGTACATGGCCATGAAATAGTGTTTTGAGTTAGTTGTTTTTTCTATGAAAGAGTGTTTTGGTGCTCTAAGGTTAAACACATCTCCAAATGAATTGGTGGAGGACTAACCAAATGAATTGGTGGAGGACTAAGTGGATAAGGTTTACGGGTTATAATGACTTGATGTTGTTTAACAAAGTTAAGGTAATAATTTATATTTCCCTCTTTCTTCATTTTCTTTTCATATGTGTTATTTGCATAAACTTTTGGTAGAAATCAAACACTAAAATAAGTATCTCATTTTCCTTGTATATATGTATGTAGATTTAAATGGAATGTCACTTGTATTTGTTTTTACATGACCTCTACCTCAAGAATTATCCTTTCAAGATTATATATCACGGTTAGAAAAAAAGTCAGTTACATTTGTATTAATTTTTTTTGTTCCTTATATATAATCAAATACATGATATATGAAAAAAAAGAAAATCTATAGAAAAGAAGCCCACACATTATTTATATTTTATGTTCATATTTGTTGAATTATACTATTAAATTTATTTATGTTTATGTATGACCTTACTTTAGAGATATTTTCAGAGGAATTATATTTTTCTTGCTACTTGCAACAAGTTCCCAAAACAATAAAGAAAATGCTCCAAGTGCCTTCCCTTTCCCTTTCTAATTATCGAGTAAAGACTTGATAACGTAATAGCAAGGCACACTCCCCTTGCAAAACAACAAGTTAAATGCTTTGTTCTTATACACAGCTTAAGCAAAACACTGAAAATACTTTTTGTTTGATTATGTATTCTTTGTGTGATGCATAGAAAGTACAAACATGTTGAAACCTTTATTTGTAGATACAAGGTAAATATTTCACACCAGTTCGGTTTATAGATGATTTAAGAATTACAAGTTTAATGATTTTAATTGTAGTCGATTTTTATTTCATCATCTAATTGCTTATAGAATTTTAAGAATCGGATTATTCTGTGCTCATCTCTGTTTTACAAATTTTGATATTGTGTGACTATATGTTCATATCACATGTTTGTTGTGGAGGCCTGGGGGCGGAAAAACTGTAGAGAGAAAGATGAACCGTTTAGTCATATTATGGTACCTGGGTACATTTATAGTTCAGAAGTTATTATAAGGGCATAGAATGATACAACTGCATCTTATGGCTTGGACTTAATAAAGTTGCATGAAAGGATTCGAGGATAGATCATGTTAGAAATCTAAATAAGGTATATTGTAATTTCTTATATTTAATGTTATAGATTATGTTGCATCTACATATTGACCAGAGACAAGATTAATAGTAAAATATGTTAGTTCCTCAATTCTCTTTGAGAAGCTTTAACAAAACTATGTCAAATTCATAATATGAGCCATAACCTTATATCCTATTTCCGTTTGCTAAGACCACACAATCACTCATAAACCAGACAAGTTATAAATATTTTCTCTATTTACCTCTTACTAACCATTTCGAAGAACAATGAAATTATTATAAATATTCTACTATAAACTTACACCTGTTTTCTGTAGTTGTAAGTGATAGGTTGTCTTACTGGTACCGAGATGATTATTAAGGATATTGGTTACTTGGTACAACTTGGAAGTGGGGTTGCTGCAGCTTCTGCATACTTGGAGAACACCATGCTAATGATTTCATCCTGAATTACCCATTATTGATTGCAACAACTATTTCTAAATCATTTTATGCTAAATACTATGTAAGAAACATGCTTCATGTGGGGTGGTCTATAGTAGAGTTACTATATCTTAAACACTGCTTCTTGCATTGATTTGCAGGTTTCTTTGTTGACTTATTTATATGTAAATTTTATCAAATTTAAATGAGTATTTAAAGTGTTGTTAGGACTTGGTTTTAGTGGAACAAGTCTTGAATTTTGGTGTAACTAATTCTATTGAAAACATGAATTGTTAGTTTCTTGATGAATTATCTAGGTACAAGAAGATAAATCCAATTAGAAGTTATTTTGCTTGCTTAAATGGCAATAATAACTCTTGACTTACAAAGTGAGAAATATTATAGGTTCTATGAGAAAACGAAAATAAAATTTTGGTAGAATAGAAAGCGAATAAGCCACAGTGGGAACATAATAATTATAATTTAATTGACTATTCTAATTCAACTAAAAAAGATAATTGTTCATTTCAACTTAAAAGATAAATATTTAATAATTTAAATAAAGATAAATTAAATAGTGTTAGGGGTGGCATAATTAATTTAAATATTTAGAATTTGGATCAAATCAATTTTTCTAAAAAAATAATCAATCTGGATTTTATACAAAATTTTGAGGCCCAAGAATGGCGCACATCCGAATTAGATATATGTAAAAAACTTAATTTTATTAATTTTCGTTTCTTTAAAAAATAATGTACATTTGTTAAATTTGCTTTAAATATATTAAAGATGTGTAGAATTTTATCCGATTTAGAATTTTATACCAAAATTTTTTAGTGTGAAAAATTGAATGAAAAATAAACTATCAAAAAAATTATTTCGATATTTTTAAAATTCCGAATTTGGGCTAATCCAAGTTTTTATATATTTTTATCAATATTAAGTACCTTATTTACAAATATTGATTCAATAATAATAAGTCAATATAGTTGTTATATAATTGGACTTTAAATTGGATCCTCGATAATTGTTTAGTTTGGCTTTCTGCATGAGCAACAAAGTGTCCGACTTCATCACAATTATAGAACTTGATGGTAATTTTCCCATACCTTGACTCTGTTGGATTAATCTAAACTTTATTAATAATTTATGGTGTCTGAGATGTGGAGTCCAGTGATGTAGTGTGAGGTGTCGGTAATATTTTGATAGTTTATGCACGTAGTTTGAATAAGTCAGGCCTGAGAAGTAGTGGAACATTTTCAGGACTCTCTGTTGCTTTCTGTTTCCTAGTTTATAGGCCTAGTTGGTTTCCTAGTTTTCTGTACTTAAGTTGGTTCCTGTATGCAAAGTAATAATATCACTACTTTACATTCTTGTTTTCTCTCATTTTTACATCATACACATATACTATATATAATATTGCAGAGTGATTAAAGGTGTACGCCTGGGTGTGTTTCATCAATCTGGTATCAGAGCTCACATACATACATAGTATATGCCAAAGTGGATGCCCAAGAAGGATACAATGGAAGCGAGTAAGACAGAGATGAGCAAGACAAACGAGGTAGTGGGTCTTAGCTATCCGATGCTGACGCGAGGTAACTATACAGCATGGGCAATTAAAATGAGAGTTTTTATGCAGGCCCATGGAGTGTGGGAGGCTATTGAGCCTAAGGATCCAAAGGCTTCGGTGGAGGAGAGAAAGGACAAGATTGCTCTTGCTGCTGTGTACCAGGGAATACCTGAAGACTTACTCTTGTCAATTGCAGAAAAGACCACGGCGAGAGAGGCATGGGAAGCCATAAAAACTATGTGTCTGGGCGCCGACCGCGTGAAGAAGGCAAAGGTTCAAACCTTAAAAGCTGAATTTGAATCCCTAAAGATGAAAAATGTTGAACAACTTGATGAGTTTTGCATCAAACTGAACGGATTGGTAGCCAATATACGGGCACTAGGGGAGACTATTGACGAAGGATATGTGGTAAAGAAACTTCTCAGGGCAGTGCCAACGAAATTTCTGCAAATAGCCTCCACAATCGAGCAATTTGGGGACCTGGATACGATGTTAGTCGAAGAAGCGGTTGGGTCCTTGAACGCCCATGAAGAACGCTTAAAGGGTCAAGGTGAACCTAGTGGAGGACAACAACTATTACTTACTGAGGAAGGATGGTTGAAAAATGAAAAGGAAGAAGGACAACTGTTGTTTACCAGAGAAGAATGGCTCAGGAGATCGAGCTTGAAAAACAAAGGAAATGGCAGCGATTTTAAGACCAAAGAAGCAAATCGAGGTACAAGGGATAAGAGTAGAATCCGGTGCTTCAACTGCTTGGCATATGGCCATTATGCGGCTGAGTGTCATAAACCAAAAAGGGCAAAAGAGCAACGTCTGGAGGCTAATTTGGCACAGGCTCTAGATGACGAACCAGCGTTGTTGATGGTGGAATGTCGAGGTGACAAGGTGCTGCTAAATGAGAGCAGGGTTAAGCCAAAGTTGAGGACAGAAGTCGAGGATAAGCAAGGAGGATCTGATATATGGTACTTGGACAACGGAGCGAGTAATCATATGACCGGGGAGAAATCAAAATTCAGAGAATTGGACGAAAAGGTGACTGGTCAGGTACGCTTTGGTGATGGATCGACAGTCGACATACGAGGTAAAGGTTCAGTATTTTTTAAATGCAAAGATGGTGAGGAGAGAATGTTTAAAGATGTTTACTTTATACCCAGTTTGTGTAATAACATACTGAGCTTAGGACAATTATCTGAAGAGGGCAATCGAGTTGTAATACACGGTGATTTTTTGTGGGTCTATGATAAGACTGAACGACTACTAATAAAAGTTAAAAGATCAGGAAACAGACTGTATAGGGTTGTGGAAAAAACTGTTGATTCAAGTTGTTTGTTGTCAAAGGAGGAGGAAGAAGCGTGGCTTTGGCACTCACGCCTTGGCCACGTTAATTTCCAAGCTTTGAATCTAATGACAAGGAACAAGATGGTTGACGGTGTACCAAAGATTATACAGCCCAAGAAAGTGTGTACGGGGTGTCTAATGGCGAAGCAGAGTAGGAAAAGTTTCCCTGCACAGTCAAGTTTTCGAGCAAAAAAGGTTTTAGAACTGGTGCATGGAGACATTTGTGGTCCAATCATGCCTGAAACACTGAGGGGAAGTAAGTATTTTTTTCTCCTTGTGGACGACTTCAGTAGAGCCATGTGGGTGTTTATGTTAAAGTCTAAGGATGAAGCGTTTGAGGCTTTTAAAAGGTTTAGGTCTCAGGTCGAGAAGGGATCAGAAGCAAAGCTGAAAGCCTTTCGCACAGATAGAGGGGGAGAGTTTTGTTCGCGACAGTTTGATGAGTATTGTGAGCAGACAGGTATATATCGTCAATACACAACTCCATATACACCGCAGCAGAACGGTGTTGTGGAGAGACGAAATCGTACGATTGTGGCTATGACCAGGAGTTTCCTTAAGACAATGAATCTACCATCGTACTTATGGGCAGAATCGGTGAGACACTCTGTGTATGTGCTAAACCGGTTGCCCACGCGTGCTTTGACAGGAAAAACGCCTTATGAGGTATGGACAGGAATAAAGCCAAACTTGGAATATGTTAAGGTTTTCGGGTGTGTGTCACATATGAAGATTCCGAGTGTCAAGACTACTAAATTGGATGATCGTAGTAGGGTGGTGATAAATCTCGGGAAGGAGCCAGGAACGAAAGGGTATAGGCTGTATGACCCTATGACTAAGAGGATATATGTAAGTCGTGACGTTGTTTTTGAAGAAAAGAAGGCATGGGATTGGGCTGAACACAACGTACAGAGGGATGAGCAAGGAACCCAGTTCACTGTGATTGGTTTTGAACAGGACTATGCAGCTGGTGCAAGTGATAACGTTAGTAGTCAAGAGTTATCACATGGTAGCACTGGCACTGAAGGAGATCCAGAAACTGGAAGTAGAACAGAGTTTACCAGTCCAGTTCAGAGCTCACAGAGGGAGACGCACTCACCTGAATCAATATAAAGTTCAACCGGTTGGGGCACTATTGGCTCTAGCAAGGAAAGTGAACCACGAAAATTTAGACGGTTAAGTGAAGTGTATGAAGATGCTGAAGAAGTAGAGACCCCTGATGAGTTGATGCTTATGGGGGTGGACGAACCAATAAATTATGCTCAGGCATCACAGAAGCAAGAGTGGAAAACGGCGATGAAGCAAGAAATAGACGCAATTGAGAAAAATGAGACATGACATTTGACAGAGTTACCACCGGGCAAGAAGGCAATAGGTCTGAAATGGGTATTTAAGTTAAAGAAAGACACCAAAGGAGAGATTGTCAAGTACAAGGCTCGAATTTTCGCTAAAGGGTATGTCCAACAACAAGGAGTAGATTTTGAAGAATTATTTGCTCCTGTGACACGTTTGGAGACAATCAGATTGCTTTTGGCATTATCGGCAAAAAATGGCTGGAGTGTGCACCACTTGGATGTTAAATCAGCGTTTTTGAATGGAGATTTGAGGGAAGAAGTGTATGTCTTTCAACCCGAGTGGTTCAAGAAACAGGGACAAGAACACATGGTATACAAGCTATCGAAAGCTCTGTATGGCCTCCGCCAGGCCCCAAGGGCTTGGTACTCGAAGTTGAGCAAATGCTTGGAAGGTATGGGTTTAATGCGTTGTCCTTTTGAACATGCGGTATATACGAAAAGAGAAGCAGGTGAAGTTCTAGTAGTAGCAGTGTACGTTGATGATCTTCTAGTAACTGGAATAAGTGAAGCGGCCATACAGAATTTCAAGATGCAGATGGCAAAACACTTTGAAATGAGCGATTTGGGTAAGCTTTCGTACTATCTGGGTTTAGAAGTAAACCAGCAGATAGATTATGTGGAATTGAAGCAGGAAGCTTATGCTAAAAAGGTTCTCGAAAGGGCTGGGATGAAGGATTGTAATTCGACAAGGTATCCAATGGAGCCCAAGATTGTACTCACCAAGGACGAAGAAGGAACTGCTGTGAATGCTACTGAGTTCAAGAGCATTGTGGGGGGTCTGCATTACCTTGTTCATACACGGCCTGATATATCATATGCCGTAGGAGTCATAAGTCGGTACATGGAAAGACCCACATTGACTCATCTGAACGCAGCAAAGCGAATAATGAGGTACATTAAAGGTACTTTGAACTACGGTTTAATCTACTCGAAGGATAGTGCAAATAATGCGATAACAGGTTTCTCCGACAGTGATTTGGGCGGTTATATAGAAGACAGGAAGAGCACTAGTGGGGTGGTTTTTTACTTGAATGAGAGTGTGATAACATGGGTTTCCCAAAAACAAAAGTGCGTTGCATTGTCTTCATGTGAGGCGGAATTCATGGCTGCTACGGCTGCAGCGTGTCAAGGGATTTGGCTAAGAAACTTGCTGAAGGAAGTGACAGGAAATCACATTGGCCCTGTGGTATTATACATTGATAATAAGTCCGCCATAGACTTGGCAAAGAACCCTGTTTTTCACGGAAGGTCAAAACATATTAATATCTATTTTCATTTTATAAGGGAGTGTGTGGAACGGGGTGAGATTGTTGTGAAGCACGTACGAACAGAGGAACAACGTGCTGATGTGCTGACTAAGGCATTGTCAATTGTCAAATTTGAACGTATGAGACAGCTTCTTGGGGTGAAGAGTCTAAATAAAGAAGTTTAGATTAAGGGGGTGCTTGTTGGATTAATCTAAACTTTGTTAATAATTTATGGTGTCTGAGATGTGGAGTCCAGTGATGTAGTGTGAGGTGTCGGTAATATTTTGATAGTTTATGGACGTAGTTTGAATAAGTCAGGCCTGAGAAGTAGTGGAACATTTTCAGGACTCTCTGTTGCTTTCTGTTTCCTAGTTTATAGGCCTAGTTGGTTTCCTAGTTTTCTGTACTTAAGTTGTTTCCTGTATGCAAAGTAATAATATCACTACTTTATATTCTTGTTTTCTCTCGTTTTTACATCATACACATATACTATATATAATATTGCAGAGTGATTAAAGGTGTACGCCTGGGTGTGTTTCATCAGACTCCTTGCCATCATTCTTCCTTTAATTCCTCTTATCACGGTAAAGTTGGAGGAACTACAATCTTTTTTTCAAAAACATTTTTTTTAAAGTCTATATAGACCATATTTCTAAACTTTTTAACTAAAAGAGCATCAATTTGTAGGATATCTTCATCAGTTCCATGATCAATTTCAGTTCCTCAATAATTTTGTAAGTCATCATGAGTATTTGAGACTCAGTGTCAGACTATACAATGATGGCCTTTCATTTTAAAATGGCTCTTTCTAGCAAATTTTTCTCTTGTTTTTTTCCTGAGAGAAACATGTCTTGTCCCATTTGTTCATACTTTTCTACTCCATCTCGAGTTCATTAGTTTTGAGAATTCCATATATCTCAACTAGAGATGTGTCTTCAAGATCATAGTTATCCCTTATTGATATAAATTTCAAGTCACACTTTTGAGGAAGTGCAAGAAGAAACTTCAAGTTTGAATCTGCTGGATCATACTCTATGTCAACAAGTCACAAATCATTCAACAATTTTTGAAATCTATCATAGATTTCAAAAAAAGACTCATCAACTTTTGAGTCAAAGTGCTCATACTGGTGATTGAGTATTCTCCATGGAATCTTCTTGATAGCCGTTGTGCCTTACACTTAACCACCTAAGTGTGTCAATAGTCATCTGGACTTTACATAAATGATATTCATTAATTTTCAAGATTGGAAATTTGAGGGTTTCATATCTGCTCATATTGTTGTTGATTTGGTTTATGGCTAATGCTGACCGCACATTTTGTTGAGTTTCATTATCTGCCATTAATAATTATTTTCTCGATCTTAAAGTGATTTTATATAAACACCAAGCTTTGATATCAATTTTTAGGCCTTTAATTACCTATAGAGGGGGTCAATATAATTATAACAATCAAATCCAATTATGTACTCAATATTAAAGAATAGTTTTTACATTATTGAATAAAAACTTATTAAAAAATTCCCTAGCTATACATGAGCAAATATCTTGAGAGCTTGTAGGTTATGCCTATGATAAAATAAATGCACAAGTGTTAACCTACTAGTGTTAACCTAATTTCTGCTTCTATACTGCACACTTACACACAATCAATATAAAGATAAAATCAATAAGGAATCCTAATGTATATGCTATAATATCAAAAAAATACTAATATGAACAATATTGATGAGAAGTATTCATGAATAAATAGTGATGTAGTCATTTTTGTTAAACTCTCATATGAAATACTAGTGGAAAAAATGTGATAGTTATTTACTAATATCATCAACTTTTGACACCATTTTTTTTGAAGTTTTATAAACCATTTTTTAATTTTCAGGAAATCAGAACTCAATTCCTACCACATGGGTAGGTTCCGCCTTTGGGCACAAATTGAGGTATGTTGTGGGATTTGATAAACTTTGAATTTAAATTTTGATCTCCTTTTTTAATATTTTTTCTTGGAATTTGGTGATCTTATTATTTTTTTATATTTTCTTAAAATATTTGCAAGAAATGTTTATTCAAATAACTAATTTGGATTAAAATTACTCAAAGAACTATAAAAATTGGTGAGTACAAAATATAAGTAATGTAAATGACATTTAAATAATTTTAATATATTTTTGTAAGCATTAATTATTTGTCGAAAACATATTTTCATTATAAAATTTTCTCAACTGAAGTTAGAAACTTATAATTTTCTGCTTAAATCATTACTTTGCATGATTATTAAAATATTTTTTTAAGAAAAATATTTTCTAACACTAATATATCGGTAGATTCAAATCATAACTAAAAAATTACAAAGTTGGTTTGAAATTTAAGTAGTCATTTTCTACTATTTGTTATATAGAAAAAAATGTTTATTGGGCCATAATAGTCATTTCATACCAAAGTCAATATAAATGATGAATTACATAAAATCTTAGGCCAAACTTAGTAGAATATACTTCATCCCATAATACATGTTTTTTGAACTTTGTTCATGTAAAATTAATAATTTTACATATCTTTTTAAAATAATAATTTTTTTTGAATTAAAGTTTAGTATTAATAATTTTATTCAAAGAAGGAAATTGTAGAAGTAATTTTTGTACGTATCCTCTTTATTCATCTTAAAAAAAATAATGGAATTATATTTTGGTACATATTTGACAAAATAATGTTCTCTTTGCATTTCATACCCACCTTGTAAAAAGACCCAAAATTTGTTCGAAAACTTGTCTATTAAAAATTTTGAGTTACAAAACAAGTTTATAAATATAAGCATTGTTTTAAATAATAAATTTTCATTAGAATTCAAAATATTAAAAATATTCATTATAATTATGTCAAAGTACATATGGGTAAGTCAAACAACTTATGTACTTAGACACTATCATCTGCATTTCTCATTCAATTTCTTCCCAATTTAGATTTTTCCCAATCAACCGGTGAATGAATATGGTATATATAGTGTTACCCACAATATATTGTCATTTTACATGTTCAAATCAAATTGACTAAGAATAAAATAAAAATCAACAATTATATTATCATTCATTTTAATTCCTGTGTTTAAATAAAGATAGCAATTAGTAAATATTTTTAAAATTGTATCATTTTTCCCATACGTATAACTTATTTGTCAAAAATTTGGAATGTATCTTATACCTCTAGAAATTTAATTTGATTAAATGTTATTATGGTAATATTAATTTTTACATGACCAATAATATCTGAATTATTGTGAGAGGTTTTTAAGACTTGAATGTATGATTGTATGTAACACCCCCTTCTTAAAATAGAAGGGAGATATTACTTAAAATCCAAAACCTGCAAACAGAGCACTAATATATTTCTAACAATAATTAAACAGTCTAAAATCTTCTAAATAATATTAAATCTCCAAAATGTCTAAACCAAAAATATAAATACTGAAATCTCTAATAAGTAATTATGTCTCAATAATGATGGAAGTCTGAAATCCTAAGAACGAAATAAAGGGAGCTCTCCATCACACAATCCCAGATTCCCCTAAGCACCTGCCAGAAAAAGAATACGGCGTGAGCCAAACGCCCAGTACGGATTTGGAATACAATTATAAAACAAAAAGATTAGAAATAAACAATATGCAAATTATAATAAAACAACAATTTTAAAAATAAGGCTGAAGCAACGAGGGGTTAGGATATTTCATACCGAGATCAGAACAGAAACAAATACACACATCATAGGGTACCTAATGCGTGCAACAAAATGGATAACGTGTACGGCATATACAACGTCACCATAAATCAAATCACAAATCAAACTCTGGGTGCACCCACGTATCCTGAACAAATATCAAATGTGCAAAAGCTCCTCCCAAGAGCTAACAGAAGGATACGCCGTGACCAATCACACTGTCACGGAAGTGTCATGTCACTGGTGCCACAATGACACGGCTGTGGTACCCCTACAGCTGGTTAACTCGGTATACCCTATATCTCTAAGGGTTCAAATAAAAATATTCTCGCAAAACTTTAAAATCACCCGAGACGGATAATTCAAATTTCCAAAACAGAGGGTGTCATAAATAATTTTTGAAAAACGCATAAACAAAAATCTAAAATTTTTAAAGTCAAATTTAAAACAATTTTCGAAAGTCAAAACGGCCAAGAATTAACGGAACGAACAGAAAGTAGAACAGAATGAATCAAATAAATATAATGAATAAGAGGAGTAGCAGTGAATAAAAAGGGGACAGAATCCGTACCTCGAATATAGCAACTAAAAGAACTTACGAAATTTACAACCGATTCAATAATTTCCCAACCCCGATCTATTTACTGTAAAATTATAAATTAGCGTTATTAAAGTAACTTGACAATATATATGCTATTGTATCACTTTGGAATTCATAGCATAATCACGGGCACAACAAAATTAATAATAATATTTATATGATATTAATAAACATTAACACATTCGTCTCATTCCAGCTTGCATAATGTACTGACGAACATGAAATAACTATTATGATTTTAATAAATAAATGACAAAATTCCATACATCGGGAAATAAATTACTAAAATATGGAAAAGAAAAAAAAAATTAAATATTAAGATTTAAGGATGGTAAATCCAAGTTCTAGCAGTTGTGCAGGAAGTGTGTATATTAAGGAACATGTTAACGTAGACTTCTAAAGGAAGAATAAAAAACAATATTTAATAATCAATCATTAATTAATAAATTTAAATTAATCATTATCAATGGCTCTAAAGCACATGTATTCATAATACAACTTGCAAACCAGACCTTGCATATACAACAATGAATTACAAATCGCCTACTATACATGCATTAACTAAAATAATATATTCAAGTTATCAAATTGTTTATGAAAAAATAATGCCGATACAATCTCTCAAAGTATAAGATAACATAGAATAGAATGAAAGTAATGTGTGACATTGGATATTAATGAATTAGATAGAATAGTTGTACCATATGTGGCAAAAGAATCACGACTCTGCTTCTGTGTTCTTCTCTCTCTCTCTTTTTCGTGCGGCTCTCCCCAAAAGTATTGTTAGAATAGGGTTTTCTGTGTTTTTGCGAGAATGCCGTGTATATAATTGTTTATATAATATACATTAAATTAGTGACTGCTAATACAAGTAGGTTTACATTACAAATACACGTACAATTCTAATTCTTATTCTAATTTAAATCAAATTAATTACTAATTATTATTGTTCTTGTCATTATTGTTGTTGTTATTATTATTATTATTATTATTATTATTATTATTATTATTATTATTATTATTATTATTATTATTATTTTCTCGTATATTACATATATATCCCCTTAAAAAGGATTCCGTCCCCGGAATCTAACGAAACTAAATATTCATACCTGAATCGAATAAATGTGGATATTTCTCACGAATAGATTCTTCTAATTCCCAAGTAGCCTCTCTCTCCGAATGATTTTTCCACAAAACTTTCACAAACGGAATGGTGTTCTTCCTCAAAACTCGCTCCTCTCGAGCTAAGATAGCCTCAGCTTCCTCCTCACAAGAAAGATCCTCTCTAATCTTATGTAATGGATACTGAACTACATGTAATGGATGATATTTGTAGCCCCTCAAAACCGACACATGAAACGCATTATGCACATGAGATAGTTGTGGTGGCAACGCAACTCTATAAGATACTTCCCCTACTTTCTCCATAACGTCAAAAGGGCCAACATATCTCGGACTAAGCTTTCCCTTCATACCAAAACGCTTCACACCCTTACAAGGAGACACCTTTAAGAACACATGATCACCTGGCTCAAATCCCCCAAACTTTCTATGTTGGTCCGCGTAACTCTTTTGACGAGATCGAGCTTCCTTCAAACTTTCTTTAACTTTCTCCACCTTCTCATTAGTGATTCTAACCAACTCTGGCCCTTCAATAACTCTCTCACCAACTTCATCCCAACAAGATGGTGCCCTACACCTCCTACCATACAAAGCTTCAAATGGTGGCATACCACTACTCGCGTGCCAACTATTATTGTACGCAAACTCAACCAGATACAGGTACTTGTCCCAATCACCTGTCCACTCTAACGCGCAAGCCCTCAACATATCCTACAATGTCTGAATCGTCCTCTCTGACTGTCCATCGGTCTGTGGATGATAAGCTATACTGAAATTAAGCCTCGTACCCCAAGCTTGCTGGAATCCCTTCCAAAAACGCGATGTAAATCTCGTATCCCTGTCAGAAACTATCGACACAGGCACACCATGAAGTCTAACAATATCTCGCTGAAAAATCTCTGTCAACTCATGAACAGGAGTAGTCTCTTTAATAGGCAAGAAGTGAGCGGACTTAGTGAGTCTATCAACCACCACCCATATGACATCGTTCTTCTTGAAAGTCCTCGGCAAATGAGTCACAAAATCCATAGTAATGTTTTCCCACTTCCAAACTGGAATATCTAGCTGCTGCAATAATCCACTAGGCCTCTGATGGTCTATCTTCACTTGTTGACATGTAAGACATTTTCCCACAAATTCTGCTATATCTCCCTTCATTCCACTCCACCAAAAGTGCTTCTTCAAATTCCTATACATCTTGGTTGAACCTGGATGAATAGAAAATGAAGAACTATGAGCCTCCTTCAAAATTTCCTCACGAATCGTCAGGTCTGCGGGCACGCACAATTTACTACCCAACCACATCACACCCTCATCATCGACATGAAATTGTGTTTGCTTTCCACCTGCCACCTCAGATCTAATAGCTTCCAAACCTGTATCACTCTTCTGAGCTTCCTTAACCCTTGAAACAAGATTCGGTTCCACTTTTAAATTTGCAGTGCTACCACTTGATCCTCTAACATACAACTCAACACCCAAGCGCTCCAAATCTGAAATAAGATGCGGCTGAGTAATGAGAGATGCAACACTCCCCAAGTTCTTCCTACTAAGAGCGTCTGCCACTATATTTGCCTTTCCCGGATGGTACTGAATATTTGTATCATAATCCTTAAGAAGTTCATGCCACCTCTGCTGCCTCATGTTAAGCTCCTTCTGAGTAAAGATGTATTTGAGACTCTTGTGATCAGTAAAGATGTCACAAGTCTCTCCATAAAGATAGTGTCTCCAGATCTTCAAAGCAAAGACCACTGCTGCTAACTCCAAGTCATGGGTAGGATAATTCACCTCATATGGTTTAAGCTGCCTAGAAGCGTAAGAAATCACTTTCCCATGTTGCATAAGAACACACCCCAATCCTCTCTTAGAAGCATCACTATACACCTGAAAACCTCCACTCCCTGATGGCAACACAAGTATTGGAGCTGACACCAACATCTTCTTTAACTCTTCAAAGCTCTTCTCACGATCATCATTCCACTCGAACTTAATTCCCTTCCTCATTAGCTGAGTCAATGGTAAAGCTATGAAAGAGAAACCTTCCACAAAACGCCTATAGTAGCCTGCCAAACCCAAGAAACTCCTCACCTCCGTCACATTGCTAGGTCTGGGCCAATTAGTAATAGCCTCGACTTTCGCAGGATCCAACTCAATGCCCCTACCAGATACAACATGCCCCAAGAATGCCACTTCCTCCAACCAGAATTCACACTTCGAAAATTTCGCAAACAACTTCCTCTCCCTCAAAATTTCAAGTACAGTACGTAAATGCTCTTTATGCTCCTCTCTGCTCCTAGAGTATATCAAGATATCATCGATGAAGACCACAACAAATTTATCCAGATAATCATGAAAGACCCGATTCATCAAATCCATAAATACCGCTGGTGCATTCGTCAACCCAAAGGACATCACGAGAAACTCATAATGACCATAACGAGTGCGAAATGCAGTCTTCGGAATGTCTTCCTCCCTAACTCGTAACTGATGGTAACCAGATCTCAAATCTATCTTCGAAAAGTACTTCGCCCCTTGTAACTGATCAAACAAGTCATCAATGCGTGGCAAAGGATACCTGTTTCTGACAGTCACCTTATTCAACTCCCTATAGTCAATGCACAATCTCATAGAACCATCCTTCTTCTTCACAAACAACACAGGAGCGCCCCATGGAGACACACTTGGTCTGATAAATCCCCTATCCAACAACTCCTGCAGCTGCTCCTTCAATTCTTGCAACTCAAGTGGTGCCATTCGATAAGGCGCCTAAGAAATAGGCTCGGCACCTAGAACAAGTTCAATAGTAAACTCCACCTCTCTATGTGGTGGCAAACCTGGTAGCTCATCCGGGAACACATCTTCATACTCCCTCACAACTGGATAATCCTCGATGCGAGGTTCATCCTTCGATGTATCCTTCATGAAAGCAAGGTAACCATTACAGCCCTTAGACAACAATTTACTCGCCTTTAGAGCAGAAATTAACTTAACATCCCCCTTCGGCTGAGACCCTTGGTATACATATTCTGGTTTATCTGCATCCCCAAAGATCACCCTTTTTCCTTGACAATCAATTGTGGCACGATGTTCACTCAACCAATCCATGCCCAAAATAATGTCAAAGTCATGCATCTCCATGGGAAGCAAGTTAACCTTACAACTTCTATCTCCAACAGCTATCGGACACTCTCGATACACATCAGAAATAACAACAGAATTCCCCATCGGGGTAGAAATAGACATATGAGGATATAATAATGAAGGTGCAACGTCTAGATGACGAACAAACGATAAAGACACAACAGAATGGGTCGAACCAGTATCAAATAACACATAAGCATCACGTCTACCAATAAGAAGTGTTCCTGAAACGGTACCTGAATTAGATGCTGCTTGATTTGCCGTCAATGCAAACACTCTGGCTGTAGGATTCTGCTGACTTCCACTACCACTACCACCGCCAGCTCCTCCTCCACCAGGGTTGCGTGACACTGTGCAATCCCTTGCCTTATGGGACATGCTACCACACAAGAAACAAGCCCCAGTCTGTCTGTAACAAGCTCTACCTGGATGATGTCCACCACATGTAGCACAAGGAGCCACTGGAATCATATTGGGGTTTCCCCCATACACTGAGTAACGGCTCTGTCCCTGCTGACAATTCTGCCACTGTCTAGGCTGCTTCTGTCGCTGAAACTGCTGATTCTGATTCTGACCAACATACTGATTCCGGCCGTGGAATGACTGACCACCCCTATTCTGATTCTGTCTGTGCCACTGTCCCTGATGACCATTCTGACCTCCATACCACTGTCTACCCTGTGCAAAACCCTGATCATCCCTAGTCCTCTTACTACCACTGTTAGACCTGGAAGTCCTAAAATCTATGCGCTCCTTCTCAACATCCTTTGCTGCATCAGCCGCCTCTGCCACATTATCAAATTTAAAAGAAATTATGGAACCCCTCAGATGAGACTTCAACCCCCATTTAAATTTATCAGCCTGCTGCGCAGCAGTCCCTGTAACTGTCCCCGCAAATCCAGCCAATCTTATAAACCTTGCCATATAGTCAGTAATGCTCTCATCCTGGTGCTGCATAATAGAATGAAATTCCCTCAAATAAGCCTCCCTATCAGCATTAGAGAAGTACTGCTCATAGAATACTTCCTTGAATCCCTGCCATTCCAAAGCCTCTGCATACTGCTCCCCTTTAGTAGCTTTCACCCCTCTCCACCACCTCTGAGCATCGCCCTCGAACTTATAAACTGCTAACCTGACCTTCTGAATCTCATCACAACCCAGTGCATCAAAAATCTTCTCGAGATGAACAATCCAATTTTCAGCATCAATGGGAGTCGGTGCTGCAGTAAAAGAGTCTGGTTTCTGCTTCACAAACCTCTCCAACCATACAAACGGCTCCAGCTGATGGCCCTGACCATTCTGATTCTGATTTCCATTGCCATTCTGATTTCCGTGTCCATTTTGATTTCCCTCTCCATTCTGATTTCCTTCTCCATTCTGATTTCCTTGGTTTGCCAAGGCCTGCTGTACAGCCTGAGCCACTGCTTGCCCTATCATCTCAGTAAGCTGAACGGGGTCAATATGAAAAGGATCACGTCTAGGAGGCATCTACAATATAAGATAGCGAACGTATGAAGATTACGAGAATAAATATGATGAAGCAAAATGAAACGATAAAGAGCATAATGAAACGAAATTAAATGGAACACCCATCCTATCGTCTACCCAAACTCACAGGTCAACCTAAGTAGGCTTTCTACAAGAAAGAACCTAAGCTCTGATGCCATCTCTGTAACACCCCCTTCTTAAAATAGAAGGGAGATATTACTTAAAATCCAAAACCTGTAAACAGAGCACTAATATATTTCTAACAATAATTAAACAGTCTAAAATCTTCTAAATAATATTAAATCTCCAAAATGTCTAAACCAAAAATATAAATACTGAAATCTCTAATAAGTAATTATGTCTCAATAATGATGGAAGTCTGAAATCCTAAGAACGAAATAAAGGGAGATCTCCATCACACAATCCCAGATTCCCCTAAGCACCTGCCAGAAAAAGAATACGGCGTGAGCCAAACGCCCAGTACGGATTTGGAATACAATTATAAAACAAAAAGATTAGAAATAAACAATATGCAAATTATAATAAAACAACAATTTTAAAAATAAGGCTGAAGCAACGAGGGGTTAGGATATTTCATACCGAGATCAGAACAGAAACAAATACACACATCATAGGGTACCTAATGCGTGCAACAAAATGGATAACGTGTACGGCATATACAACGTCACCAAAAATCAAATCACAAATCAAACTCTGGGTGCACCCACGTATCCTGAACAAATATCAAATGCGCAAAAGCTCCTCCCAAGAGCTAACAGAAGGATACGCCGTGACCAATCACACTGTCACGGAAGTGTCATGTCACTGGTGCCGCAATGACACGGCCGTAGTACCCCTACAGCTGGTTAACTCGATATACCCTATATCTCTAAGGGTTCAAATAAAAATATTCTCGCAAAATTTTAAAATCACCCGAGACGGATAATTCAAATTTCCAAAATAGAGGGTGTCATAAATAATTTTTGAAAAACGCATAAACAAAAATCTAAAATTTTTAAAGTCAAATTTAAAACAATTTTTGAAAGTCAAAACGGCCAAGAATTAACGGAACGAACAGAAACTAGAACAGAATGAATCAAATAAATATAATGAATAAGAGGAGTAGCAGTGAATAAAAAGGGGACAGAATCTATACCTCGAATATAGCAACTAAAAGAACTTACGAAATTTACAACCGATTCAATAATTTCCCAACCCCGATCTATTTACTGTAAAATTATAAATTAGCGTTATTAAAGTAACTTGACAATATATATGCTATTGTATCACTTTGGAATTCATAGCATAATCACGGGCACAACAAAATTAATAATAATATTTATATGATATTAATAAATATTAACACATTCGTCTCATTCCAGCTTGCATAATGTACTGACGAACATGAAATAACTATTATGATTTTAATAAATAAATGACAAAATTCCATACATCGGGAAATAAATTACTAAAATATGGAAAAGAAAAAAAAAATAATTAAATATTAAGATTTAAGGATGGTAAATCCAAGTTCTAGCAGTTGTGCAGGAAGTGTGTATATTAAGGAACATGTTAACGTAGACTTCTAAAGGAAGAATAAAAAAACAATATTTAATAATCAATCATTAATTAATAAATTTAAATTAATCATTATCAATGGCTCTAAAGCACATGTATTCATAATACAACTTGCAAACCAGACCTTGCATATACAATAATGAATTACAAATCGCCTACTATACATGCATTAACTAAAATAATATATTCAAGTTATCAAATTGTTTATGAAAAAATAATGCCGATACAATCTCTCAAAGTATAAGATAACATAGAATAGAATGAAAGTAATGTGTGACATTGGATATTAATGAATTAGATAGAATAGTTGTACCATATGTGGCAAAAGAATCACGACTCTGCTTCTGTGTTCTTCTCTCTCTCTCGTGCGGCTCTCCCCAAAAGTATTGTTAGAATAGGGTTTTGTGTGTTTTTGCGAGAATGCCGGGTATATAATTGTTTATATAATATACATTAAATTAGTGACTACTAATACAAGTAGGTTTACATTACAAATACACCTACAATTCTAATTCTTATTCTAATTTAAATCAAATTAATTACTAATTATTATTGTTCTTGTCATTGTTGTTGTTGTTATTATTATTATTATTATTATTATTATTATTATTTTCTCGTATATTACATTGTAGTACTTCTATTATTCTTAGTTAGGGTTGTAGTAGTACATATATTATTGTTAGTTGAGGTCAGTAGGGAATTTATATATAATTTCACTAAATAAAATTTAAAATTTCCGAGAAAATATCATTTTTAGTTAAGTTTTTTAAAAAATTCTTACCACTTAATTTATAGAATCTCATTTTATTTACAATACAAAATAAATTAGAGTAATGCCTGTTTACTTACGGTTGTAAATCAACACCCAATTAGTTTGTATAATACATGGAGCACACTTTGTTAAATTATATTTTTATAAAAAGAAAATTTTTTAATTTGTAATAAGAAAATAATACTAAGATAAAAAATAATTTAAACTAAATTGGGCCCATTGAAACCCATGATATACAATTGGGCCTGCAAAATATAGAATATTAAAAAGGTAGGTAAAACCCTAATATCAGCACAAGCCCGCCGCCCTTACAAACAAAATGAATTTGTACATGGCCATCAAATAGGCCATAAAATAGTGTTTTGGAGTTATTTGTATTTTCTATGAAAGAGTGTTTTGGTGCTCTAAGGTTAAACACATCTCCAAATGAATTGGTGGAGGACTAATCAAATGAATTGGTGGAGGACTAAGTGGATAAGGTTTACAGGTTATCATAAATTGATGTTGTTTAACAAAGTTAAGGTAATAATTTATATTTCCCTGTATCTTCATTTTCTTTTCATATGTGTTATTTGCATAAACTTTTGGTAGAAATCAAACACTGAAATAACTATCCCATTTTCCATGTATATATGTATGTAGATTTACATGGAATATCACTTGTATTTGTTTTTACATGACCTCTATGTCAAGAATTATCCTTTCAAGATTATATGTCAAGGTTAGAAAAAAATCAGTTACATTTGTATTAATTTTTTTTCTTCCTCATAAATACTCAAATACATGATATATGAAAAAAATGAAAATTTATAGAACATAAGCCCAGGCATTATATATATTTTATGTTCATATTTGTTGAATTATACTATTAAATTTATTTTATGTGTATGTATGTCCTTACTTTAGAGACATTTTCACAGGAATTATATTTTTCTTGCTACTTGCAACAAGTTCCGAAAATAATGAAGAAAATGCTCCAAGTGCCATCTGTTTCTCTTCATCAATATACCGTGTAAGGTTTCTTTGTTATTCTTTAACTTTTACCATGCCAATATATATTATTAATATAAATGCAGATAGTACAAGTGGATCTATGTGGGGTGTGTTTTTTTCTAATGTATATATGACAAAAAACTCTAAATTACTCTCTATTGACCTAATAAAACACGAAGTTTACTTATATTCGGAGTTTACCATCTCACGAAGCCCCATCACTTTTTAACTTCATTTCACAACACACATGGTTGAAAATGAGATTTCTTACTTGATAGATATGTAGGCTTTGTTTGGGAAATTTTTTAGTGTTAGAAGAACTTATATTTTCAATACATGAATAGGTAGGGTCACCATTTTCAGCCTCACTGGAACCCGTTGCTTAGTAAATTCTATAGATCTGTAACTAATTGAAAACTATAGTGTTATGGTTTTTCTTTAATCCAGTAGTAATATTGTTGGCGGTGTCACTGATGATGATAATTTTACTAGTCCAATCGGTGGCACTAGTAGTCGTAATCTTAGGAGTGGAATTGATACTGGGATTGTTGGTGGTGAAGTTCATGCTAACTTAAGGAGTATCATTGGTGGTAACTTTAATAATGGCATAAGTGGTGGTAGCATTGGTGGTATATTGGGTAGTTTTAAAAGTGGGATTAGTGGCAGCAAGACTAGCATCTTTAGTGGTTACATTGGTGGTACCAGAAACGATAATATTAGTAGTGGATTTGCTGGCATTGATGGTGTCATTGGTCTTGGTGCTCTTATTAGGGAAATTGGTGGCATTGAAAGCGGTAATCTTTGCTGGAGAATTGGTGGTGGTATTATTGGTGTTGGTGTTCAAGTTCGTGCTAGCTTAAGCAGTTCCATTTATGGCGAGTTTAATTATGGTATTACAGGTGGTAGCTTTGATGTTATATTAGTTAGTCTTAGTAGTGGCATTGGTGGTGGCATTGGTGGTAGCTTAGTGGTCGTATTGGTAGCTTAGTGGTGGTATTATTGGTGTTGGTGTTGAAGTTCGTGCAGTTCCATTTATGGCGAGTTTAATTATTGGTGTTGATTTTAAAAACATTGCAATTGAATCAACAAAATTTCGAGATCGTTACAAATACATATTATTGCAATACATTATATAATCGTTACAGTAGATAAGAGATTTGGGCCCAAAAGTTAGGCGGTCTTGTTCAAAACTTGTCAGCGGGCTTGCTGAAATTGTTTTCTCGGCTGTCTATTAAATAAACAAAAAAAAAACACAGACTATCAACCAATCTCCACTGCGACGAAAGATTAAATATTTGCTGAAATATTTCTCTCAAACACTGAATATTAAATCTTTGTAAAGACTCAAGCTCCAAGAAGATTAAATCTCGGAAAAGATTAAACCTTGAGCGGAATGTATTTTTTTCCCAAATCATCTTTCCTAAAGTTCTTTCAATTCACTAAATTTAATTTAGGAGAAGATTAAATTTGGTCGATTATTGTTAATTATTGTTTAATTTACCTCTTTGTTTTTTGTTTCTATGTTATTTTGTGTTTGGGATCTTTTATGGATGTTACACTATGTGTTAATTAGGGTTTTGTTTATTAAGTTATATTTATCTGTCAATCGTGTCTTATTATCAGTTCTGAGTTGTAATGGGATTTGTTTGGAATGACAGTGGTATGAAATTGTAAGGTATCACTTGTCGTTGTAAAAGTAGAATTTGTATTTTGGACTTTTTGTTTGCTCCATGTTCTAATAGTTTGTTAATCTTTATAGAATGAAGTACTATAAAGAAGAAATTCAATACTTTCATATGTTTTATTATATATTGACTCGTTAAATAAAAAGCTTGTGTCCAATCGCCTAGGTCATATAAAGGTATTTGTATAATTGTTTATTAATAATCAATTAAGCAAGTGTTATTATAATTCACATCTTATAATTTTTTTTACTGGTTTCATTTTAGAAAAAGATAAAAGAAAATTGTGAGAAGATGACCCGAGCTACGGGAAGTGAGAACGAATGTCTTGAAAGAAGAGATACCACAAGTGTCGATAACAAGAATAGTTCAAGGACGGAGAGGCGATATGTTACTAATACAAATAACGAAGAAAATGACATCTATAGTATTGGTGGAGGACATTGATCTGCAACTATGACCTTGCTACCTACTACAAGGAAATGTATCAAGTTAGCAAAAGTGGAAAGGTTGTCATCTTTTATAACATGGATTCCCTTGGATAGGTAAAACATTTTGTGCTCTTTTTTGACAACTCCTTATCATTTGGTGATAAGGAATTAAATTAAATTTCAATATGAGATTCTCAGATTGTTATTTACAAATCCCAGTACCTGACTTTCTCTTTGTAGGGTCGTTTCTCCACAAACATGGATCAAATCGACTCATCAAAAAAGCATCTTCTGCTCAAGGTAAAATATCAGAGTCTGGAGGAACATCTCGATTTGGTCGCTTTGGCTTTGGCTCATAGTTATAAACAAAAATATCGAAACCACGACAAGACAAACAGGTATATTGTAATTATGGGACATGCATATCTGATATTCCTTGTTATAGCCTCCACATCTAAATGTCTTCCACTATGATTTAGTTGGATAGTACACACACATATGTTTTTTCCTATGGTTTTACATGGTTTTGTTTCTGCTCGGGTAAGTTGTTGAAATTTTTGTCAAATTTTACCGTTTTCTTTGATATATGGTTATTCGATTAAGGTCGTGTCAAATTTTACCCTTTTTGCAAACTTTTTTTAATTATTATTTCACAATCACTAGGTCATAATACCTATTAGGGAGGAGGAAGTTAAGAATGTAGTCTTGTTCATGCATCAATACAACTCACTAGATCCACATGGGTCGAACCCGGCATTTTTCAAACGTATTGAAATATTTTTAAAAGATATGTTGTTCTATTTTGTCAGATTTTCTTTGATACACGACATGGGCCTAGGGAATTAAATCGTAGGCTTGTATGTCTTATTCCTAAGGTTAAACAACTGAAACATATGGAAGATCTTTGACCTATCTATTTTTATAATGTTATGATGCGCATACTGTCGAAGGTGGTGGTGAATAGGTTCAAACTATGTTTAATCTAGACAGTGTCTAATAAACAGAGTGCTTTTAATGAAGGGAGGCTATTAGCTCATAATACAATGATTGCTTTGAAGTCACAAGGGAGAAAAGGGTGTGGCTGGGTTAAGAATTGATATTTTAAGGCATAAGATAGGTTGGAATGGATATTTATTGATATAACGATTAAAGTTCTCTTTTACAACTTAAAAAACTTTGGTACACTTTATTCTCTCCTTTTTACCATGTTCCAGATTCAACTATCCGCCACTAGAACTCAATTTGTTAATTATATGGATAAAAAGGATTTTATCATAGAATTGATTTGTTGAAAAATATGTGTAAGTAAAACTAAATTGAACACAATTTGTCTCTCTAATTAATAACCACTCTTTAATTTGGATCAAATTTCTCCATTGCAAAGTACTATATTATAAAAAATTACAGCCTCCATGTATTGAGAAATACATGTATACAACACTCTACAATCCACCAACATACGAGGAAAATTGTAATGTTTCTATCATCTCTACTATTTTTTTATTTATTTTAAATTTAGATTAATTTTAATTTCCATATTGTTAACCATGTTTATTAGATTTAAGGTTTAAGAAATCAAATACCATTACTCACCTATTATATCACACATTACCATTCTCTTATAGAGGAACAAAAATAAATTGGGGATATTTTGATAAAGTTTTTGGAGAAAACCTTACCATTTAGAAATATCATTATATATCATTAAGCGTCAAGGTCTGCTCCAAAGAACGATGATCCAATGGTACATCAAGCATTTTCTTGGTGTTGGTGATATTGATGACAAAGTTGTTCTTAGAGAATGACAAGTTATTAATTTTTGATTATCTTGGAAAGTGTTTTTATATATTTCTACAATTTAACATAGCGTTATTATATGATTTTATGTTCGAAAATTCACAAGCGACAATATCTGATAGTGTTTATAATACATAAGTTGTATTACATAAAATGTGATCATATATTATTGATTCTAGCAAGCTACAATAATTATTGAATTCACTTTATATGTTGAAATATATGTGACCCTCCTAACCATCCTAAGAGAGAGTCTTATTTATTATTTTTATATATAAACAAGAAGTAATGAGTTGCTTATGCAATGAGAGCCAAAAAAAGGTGAAACAAATTGAACAGGAGATTTTGTACTCCTTCCATTCAACTTTTATCTGGCATCACTTGATCTAATTATCGAGGAAATACTTGATAACATAATAGCAAGGCACACTTCCCTTGCAACAATAACAAGTTAAAGGCTTTGTTCTTATATGCACCTTAAGCAAAACACTGAAAATACTTTTTGTTTGATTATGTATTCTTTCTGAGATGCATAGAAAGTAGAAACATGTTGAATCCTATATTTGTAGATTTAATGTAAATATTATAAACCATGGCAGTTTATAGATGATTTAAGAATTACAAGTGCAATGATTTTAATTGTAGTCCATTTTTTTTCATCATCTAATTGCTTACAAAATTTTTAGAATGGGATTATTCGGTGCTCATCTTTGTTTTACATTATTGGATATTGTGTGACTATATGTTCAAATCATAGGTTTATTTTGACCACATACAAGATTAATAGTAAAATATGTTAGTTCCTCAATTCTCTTTGAGAAACTTTAAGAAGTTTTAACAAAACTATGTCAAATTCATAATATGAGCCATAACCTTGTATCCTACTTCCTTTTGTAAGACCACACAATCACTCATAAACGAGACAAGTTATAAATATTTTCTCTATTTACCTCTTACTAACCATTTTGAAAAACAATGAAATATTTATAAATATTCTACTACAAACTTACAGGTGTTCTCTGTAGTTGCAAGTGATAGGCTATCTTACTGGTATAGAGATGATTCTTAAGGATGTTAGTTACTTGGTACAACTTGGAAGTGGGGATGCCCATGATTCCATCCTCTGAATTACCCATTAGTGATTGCACCAACTATTTCTAAATCATTTTATGCTAAATACTATGCCATCTTATACCTCTAAAAATTTAATTTGATTAAATGTTGTTATGGTAATATTAATTTGTACATGACAATTAATTTCCTAATTATTGTGAGAGGTTTTTAGAGTTGAATCTATTATAGTAGTACTTCTATTATTGTTAGTTAGGGTTGTAGTAGTACATATATTATTGTTAGTTGAGGCGAGTAGGAAATTTATATATAATTTCACTAAATAAAATTTAAAACTCTCCACAAAATGTCATTTTCAAGTTAAGTTTTTTATACAATGCTTACCACTTAATTTATAGAAACTCATTTTATTTACAATATAAAATAAATTATAGTAATGCTTGTTTACCTATGCTGGTAAATCAAAGAGTAGACTTTGTTAAATTATATTTTTATAAAAAGAAAAAAATTGAAATTTGTAATAAGAAATTGATACTAAGATAAAAAAATAATTTAAACTATATTGGGCCAATTGAAACAATTATATACAATTTTGACTGAAAATAAAGTATATAAAAAGGCAGGTAAAACCCTAATATAGGTAAAGGGGGCCATGAAATAGTGTTTTGGAGTTATTTGTATTCTCTATGAAAAAGTGTTTTGGTGCTGCAAGGTTAAACACATCTTTAACTGAATTGGTGGAGGACTAATCAAATGAACTGGTGGGGGACTAAGCTAACAAGGTTTAGAGGTTATCATGAATTGATGTTGGTTAACAAAATTAAAGTAATAATTTATATTTCCCCGTTTCTTCATTTTCCTTTCATATGTGTTTTTTGCAAAAACTTTTGGTAAAAATCAAACACTATAATAATATCCCATTTTCCTTTTATATATGTAAGTAAATTTATTATCCTTTCAATAATATATGTCAAAGTTAGAAAAAAATTCACTTCCATTTGTATTAATATTTTTGTTCCTCATAATTAATCAAATACATGATATATTAAAAAATGAAAATTTAAAGAAAAGAAGCCCACACATTATTTATATTGTATGTTCATATTTGTTGAATTATACTAATCAATTTATTTTATGTTTGTGTGTGACCTTACTTTAGAGAATTTGCATAAGAATTATATTTTTCTTGCTACATGCAACAAGTTCCAAAATTAATGAAGAAAATGCTGGATGTCCTTCCCCTTCTCCTCTTCATCAATCTACCATTTAAGGTTTCTTTGTTATTTTTTAACTTTTACCATGCCAATATATATCATAAATATAAATGCACATAGTACAGGTGGATCTATGTGGGATCTGTTTTTTATTTTTCTAATGTATATATGACAAACCACTCAAAATTACTTACGCTTACCTAATAACACACGAAATTTACTTATATATGGAGTTTCCCATCTCACAAAGCCCCATCACTTTTTAACTTAATTTTACAAGACACCTGGTTGAAAATGAGATTTCTTACTTGATAGAGATGTAGGGTTTTTTGTGAAATTTTTTTAGTGGTGTAAGAACTTATATTTTCAATACATGAATAGGTAGGGTCACCATTTTCAGCCTCACTAGAACCCGTTCCTCATGTAGCTACTATAGATCTGTAACAATTCAAAAAGTATAGAGTTATAAGTTTTTCTCAAATCCAGTAGTAATATTGTAGGGGTGTCATTGGTGGTGGTAATTTTACTAGTTCAATTGGTGGTACTAGTAGTCGTAATCTTAGGAGTGGAATTGGTGGTGGGATAGTTGGTGGTAAAGTTTGTGCTACCTTACGGAGTATCATTGGTGGTAACTTTAATAATGACATCAGTGGTAGTATCATTGGTGGTATAGTTGCATTGGTAGTAGCATGACTAGCACCTTTAGTGGTTACATTGGTGGTACCTGAAATGATAATATTAGTAGTGGATTTGGTGGCATTGATGGTTACATTGGTCCCGGTGCTCTTATTAGTGTAACTGGTGACATTGGAAGCGGTAATCTTGGTTAGAGAACTGGTAGTAATATTATATGTATTGGTGGTGAAGTTTATTCTAACTTAAGCACTTCCATTTATGGCCACTTTAATTATGGTATTACAGGTGGTAGCATTGATGTTATATTGGTTAATCTTAGTAGTGGTATTGGTGGGAGCATAACTTGCATCTTTAGTGGTGGTACTGGTGGTAGAATGGCTAGTTGGCATAGTGGTATGATGGCTGAAATATTGGTTAGTGTTAGTAGCAGAAATTGTGGTAGCAATGCTAGTAGCTTTAGTGGTAGCATTCGGTGTATATTAGATTTAGTTTAGGAAATGGTGGTTGTGACACCCTCCAAACCCGGGTCAGAAGTTTGGGGTTCACAACACACACAATATATAAATCAGTATATGAAATATTATATGCAATAACCCTTATTTACGCAACCACGGATCGCAACAGGTTAAATATGAAAACAAGCCAAAACCTTAACTTTTATTACGTCGTACCAAATCCCAACTAGTTTAGCTTACACCTAAAAATGAAATCATGTTTACAAACTTGCATAACTCAAACTATAACACAAAGCTCCTGCTAGCTCGATCCAACTCAACCTGGAATCTTAGCTGGCATACAGGACCGGGATCCTCATTACCAATAATTTCCTATTTAACTTTAGAATGACATAAACAGATTCGCAAGGGTGAGCTAACTAGCTCAGCAAGTTAAACTACCAATAACTGAGGGTAAATAATGATCAACTGAAATGATTCATAGAAATCATGTTTCTTGTTAAGCAATTTTGTAATTGGATATTCATAGAAATATTTATAAATTTTCTACTATAAACTTACATGTGTTTTCTGTAGTTGCAAGTGATAGGGTGTCTTGCATGTATGGAGATGATTCTTAAGGATGTTTGTTACTTGGTACAACTTGGAAATATTCCATCATCTGAATTAACGATAGCATGCCAATGATTCCATCCTCCAAATTTCTCATTAGTGATTGCAGCAACTATTTCTAAATCATTTTATGCTAAATAGTATGTAAAAAACATGCTTCATGTGTGGTGGTCTATAGTAGACTTACTATATCTTAAACACTGCTTCTTGCATTGATTTACACCTTTCTTTGTGGACTTATTTTTATGTAAATTTTATCAAATTCAAATGAGTATTTAAAGTGTTGTTAGGACTTGGTTTTACTGGAACAAGTCTTGAATTTTGGTGTGACTAATTTTATTGAAAACATGAATTGTTAGTTTCTTGATGGATTATCTAGGTACAAGAAGATAAATCCAATTAGAAGTCATTTTGCATGCTTAAATAGCAATAATAACTCTTGACTTACAAAGTGAGAAATATTATAGGTTCTATTAGCAAATAAAAATAAAATTTTGGTAGAATAAAAAGCCAATAAGCCACAGTGGGAACATATTAATTATAATTTAATTGACTAATCTATTTCAATTAAAAAAGATAAATGTTCATTTCAACTTAAAAGATAAATATTTAATAATTTAAATAAAGATAAATTAAATAGTTTTAAGGGTGGCTTAATTAATTTACATATTTAGAATTTGGATCAAATCAATTTTTCTAAAAAAATAATGAATCTGGATTTTATACAAAATTTTGAGGCCGAAGAATGGCGCAAATTAAGGCACGTCCAAATTAGATATATGTAAAATACTTAATTTTATTACCTTTCGTTTCTTCGAAAAATAATGTACATTTGTTAAATTTTCTTTAAATATATTAAAGATGTGTAAAATTTTATCCGATTTAGAATTTTATCCCAAAATATTTTAGTGTAAAAAATTGGATGAAAAATAAAACTATCAAAAAAATTATTTCGATATTTTTAAAATTCCGAATTTGAGTTAATCCAAGTTTTTCTCTTTAGGAGAGAAGCAAAATTTTATAATAAAATATATGTACAGAGTGCTTCGAGCCTTTTTAAATATGACTTTCTTAAGATCGAATCATACCAGTTTTTCAATTTTTTTATGGTTTATATTTAACACTAAATATAATTTATTTTAATATAGCCTTTATCAATATTAAGTACCTTATTTACAAATATTGATTCAATAATAATTAGTCAATTTAGTTGTTATATAATTGGACTTTAAATTGGATCCTGGAAAATTATTCATTGTTTTTATCGAATTGTTTAAACTTATATTTTTTCTAAAATACTAGGTGTTATGGGGAGGCCATAAAGATAAAACAATTTTTTTTATATTCACTATATAACATTTTTTCTTATTCATTTATTAATGTTGTGTATTTTTTTAGAAAAGACATATCAATATTCATTAATCTTGACATTTACATATTTTATATAAGTTACTTTATAATTCAATATTAAGTATTTAATTTGTACAATTTATTTTGCAAGCATAAATATTTTTATGATGCTTAATTAAGTTTTATTTTTTACAAAATTGTATTTTCCTTGTAAATTTGAGTAAGTAGATTTGAGAATAATGTGTTTTTTTTATCATAACAATTTATGGGTTCATGTTCTTTATTTTATCCTTAGAATGACGTCTCAATAATGTGTTTAACATATTTTATTAGCAAGAAAATCATAAAAATTAATTTACACTAATTGATATCATTTCAATTTAAATAAATATTGACTTTGTGTTAGTTTAACACGATAATATCAAGATAATATCATTCAACAAAATAAAATATACATGTTTAAATTATTTAATCTCCATTAATTTATTTTGTAACTTTTACCTAAAATTATGAAAAGCCCTTTATAATAGAAAAAAGTCTAATCATATATAAAATAAAATTTACTTTGTTAGAAATACACAACATTATGCAATTTTTTGTGAGCATAGTTTGTACTCTTGTAATGTATCATCCCAATTGTTCTTCTGGTCAAAACTTGCTTCAATTCTTCTTCATGCTGATCAAGGCTTGCTTCTTCTCAGAGTTTGGCTTTATGAATGAGCAGCAAAGTGTCAGACTTCATCACAATTATAGCACTTGATCTTTGACTTGTAATTTTCCCATACCTTGACTCCTTGCGATCATTTTTCCTTTAATTCCTCTTATCAGGGTAAAGTTTGAGTAACTACACCCTTTTTTTCAAAAACATTTTTTTTGAAGTCTATATAGCCCATATTTCTAAACTTTTTAACTAAAAGAGTATCAATTTGTAGGATATCTTCATCACTACCATGATCAATTTCAGGTCTTGAATAATTTTGTAAGTCATCAGGAGTATTTGAGACTCAGTGTCAGACTATACAATCATGGCCTTTCATTTTGAAATGACTCTTTCTTTCAAATTTTTCTCTTGTTTTTCCTCTACCCTTAGAGAAACATGTCTTGTCCCATTTCGTCTTAATTTTCTACCCCATCTGTGGTTTATTAGTTTCAGAATTCCATATATCTCAACTAGAGATGTGTCTTCAAGATCATAGCTATCCCTTATTGATATAACTTTCAAGTCACACTTTTGAGGGATTGCAATAAGAACCTTCAAGTTTGAATCTGCTGGATCATAATCTATGTCAACAAGTGACAAATCATTCAACAATTTCTCAAATATATCATAGATTTCAAACAAAGACTCATCAACTTTTGAGTCAAAGTGCTCATACCGGTGATTGAGTATTGTCCTTCGAATCTTCTTGAAAGCCGTTGTGCCTTACACTTAACCACCAAAGTATCTCCAATAAACCTAGGGGACATCACACTGTCTAGATTTTTATGCAAAAATGTCCGACTTTTGCATTTTTTTCTTGACCACAATAGCAACATCCAGTTTCTTGGGCTAATGAGGTCCATCATAAATCCCTTCGAGTATTCACGATTTGTTACGTTCAGACATATACTGAAAATGTATTTATTAATTTTCAAGATTGGAAACTTGAGGGTTTCATATCTGCTCATATTGTTGTTGATTTGGTTTATGGCTAATGGTGACCGCACATTTTGTTGTGTTTCGTTTTCTGCCATTAATGATTATTTTCTAGATCTTAAAGTGATTTTATATAAACACCAAGCTTTGATATCAATTTTTAGGCCTTTAATTACCTATAGAGGGGGTCAATATAATTATAACAATCAAATCCAATTATGTACTCAATAATGAATAATAGTTTTTATATTATTGAATAAAAACTTATTACAAAATTCTCTAGCTCAACATGAGCAAATATCTTGAGAGCTTGTAGGTTATTGTATGATAAAATAAATTCACCAGTTTTAAACTAATTTCTGCTTATATACTGCACACTTACCCAATCAATATAAAGATAAAATCAATAAGGAATCCTAATACATATGCTATAATATCAAAAAAATACTAATATGAACAATGTTGATGAGAAGTATTCATCAATAAATAGTGATAAGGTCATTTTTGTTAAACTCTCATATGAAATACTAATGGAAAAAATGTGATAGTTATATACTAATATAATCATCTTTTGACACCAATTTATTTGAAGTTTTATAAGCCATTTTTTAACCATGTTTATTAGATTTAAGGTTTAAGAAATCATATACCATTACTCAGCTATCATATCACACATTACTATTCTCTTATAGAGGAACTAAAATAAATTGGGGATATTTTGATAAAGGTTTTGGAGAAAACCTTACCATTTAGCAATATCATTATATATTATTAAGCGTCAAGGTCTGCTCCAAAGAATGATGATTCATTGGTACATCAAGCATTTTCTTGGTGTTGGTTATATTGATGACAAAGTTGTTCTCAGAGAACGACAAGTTATTAATTTTTGATTATCTTGGAAAGTGTTTTTATATATTTCTACGATTTAACATAGCGTTATTATATGATTTTTTGTGCGAAAATTCACAAGCAACAATATCTTATAGTGTTTATAATACATAAGTTGTATTACACAAAATGTGATCATATATTATTGATTCTAGAAAACTACAATAATTATTGAATTCACTTTATATGTTAAAATATATCTGACCCACCTAACCTTCCTAACAGAGAGTCTTATATATTATTTTTATATATAAATAAGAAGTCATGAGTTGCTTACGCAATGAGAGCCAAAAAAGGTGAAACAAATTGAACAGGAGATTTTGAACTGCTTCCATTCAACTTTTATGTGGTCTTAGAGCATCACTTGATCTAATTATCGAGGAAAGACTTGATAACGTATTAGCAAGGCACACTCCCCTTGCAAAACAACAAGTTAAATGCTTTGTTCTTATATGCAGCTTAAGCAAAACACTGAAAATACTTTTTGTTTGATTGTGTATTCTTTGTGTGATGCATAGAAAGTAGAAACATGTTGAAACCTTTATTTGTAGATACAAGGTAAATATTACACACCAGTTCAGTTTACAGATGATTTAAGAATTACAAGTTTAATGATTTTAATTGTAGTCGATTTTTATTTCATCATCTAATTGCTTACAGAATTTTAAGAATCGGATTATTCTGTGCTCATCTCTGTTTTACAATTTTTGATATTGTGTGACTATATGTTCATATCACATGTTTGTTGTGGAGGCGTGGGGGCTGAAAAACTACACTGAGAAAGAGGAACGATTTAGTCATATTAGTCATATTGTTACTAGGGTTATGGTACCTGCGTACATTGATAGTTCAGAAGTTATTATAAGGGCATATAATGATACAACTGCATCTTATGGCTTGGACTTAATAAAGTAGCATGAAAGGATTCGAGGATAGATCATGTTAGAAATCTAAATGAGGTATATTGTAATTTCTTATATTCAATGTTATAGATTTTGTTACATCTACATATTGACCAGAGACAAGATTAATAGTAAAATATGTTAGTTCCTCAATTCTCTTTGAGAAGCTTTAACAAACCTATGTCAAATTCATAATATGATCCATAACCTTGTATCCTACTTCCGTTAGTAAGACCACACAATCACTCATAAACGAGACAAGTTATAAATATTTTCTCTATTTACCTCTTACTAACCATTTCGAGGAACAATGAAATATTTATAAATATTCAACTATAAACTTACACGTGTTTTCTGTAGTTGCACGTGATAGGTTGTCTTACTGGTATGGAGATAATTCTTAAGGATATTGGTTACATGGTACAACTTGGAAGTGGGGTTGCTGCTGCTTCTCCATACTTGGAGAACACCATGCTAATGATTCCATTCTGAATTACCCATTAGTGATTGCAACAACTATTTCTAAATCATTTTATGCTAAATACTATGTAAAAAACATGCTTCATGTGGGGTGGTCTATATTAGAGTTACTATATCTTAAACACTACTTCTTGCATTGATTTGCAGGTTTCTTTGTTGACTTATTTATATGTAAATTTTATCAAATTTAAATGAGTATTTAAAGTGTTGTTAGGACTTGGTTTTAGTGGAACAAGTCTTGAATTTTGGTGTGACTAATTCTATTGAAAACATGAATTGTTAGTTTCTTGATGGATTATGTAGGTACAAGAAGATAAATCCAATTAGAAGTTATTTTGCTTGCTTAAATAACAATAATAACTCTTGACTTACAAAGTGATAAATATTATAGGTTCTATGAGCAAATGAAAAGTAAATTTTGGTAGAATAGAAAGCGAATAAGCCACAGTGGGAACATAATAATTATAATTTAATTGACTATTCTATTTCAACTAAAAAAGATAATTATTCATTTCAACTTAAAAGATAAATATTTAATAATTTAAATAAAGATAAATTAAATAGTGTTAAGGGTGGCATAATTAATTTAAATATTTAGAATTTGGATCAAATCAATTTTTCTAAAAAAATAATCAATCTGGATTTTATACAAAATTTTGAGGCTCAAGAATGGCGCAAATTACGGCACGTCCGAATTAGATATATGTAAAAAACTTAATTTTATTAATTTTCGTTTCTTCAAAAAATAATGTACATTTGTTAAATTTGCTTTAGATATATTAAAGATGTGTAGAATTTTATCCGATTTAGAATTTTATACCAAAATTTTTTAGTGTGAAAAATTGGATGAAAAATAAACTATCAAAAAAATTACTTCGATATTTTTAAAATTCCGAATTTGGGCTAATCCAAGTTTTTTCTCTTTAGGAGAGAAGCAAAGTTTTATAATAAAATATATGTTGAGACTCCTTCGGGCCTTTTTGAATATGACTTTCTTAAGATCGAATCAGACGAGTTTTTCAAATTTTTTATGGTTTATATTTAACACTAAATATAATGTATTTTTATATATCATTTATCAATATTAAGTACCTTATTTACAAATATTGATTCAATAATAATAAGTCAATATAGTTGTTATATAATTGGACTTTAAATTGGATCCTCGATAATTGTTTAGTTTGGCTTTCTACATGAGCAACAAAGTGTCCGACTTTATCACAATTATAGCACTTGATCGTAATTTTCTCATACCTTGACTCCTTGCCATCATTCTTCCTTTAATTCCTCTTATCACCGTAAAGTTGGAGGAACTACAGCCTTTTTTTTAAAAACCTTTTTTTTTAAAGTCTATATAGACCATATTTCTAAACTTTTTAACTAAAAGAGCATCAATTTGTATAATATCTTCATCAGTGCCATGATCAATTTCAGTTCCTCAATAATTTTGTAAGTCATCATGAGTATTTGAGACTCAGTGTCAGACTATACAATGATGGCCTTTCATTTTAAAATGGCTCTTTCTAGCAAATTTCTCTCTTGTTTTTTTCCTCTACCGTGAGAGAAACATGTCTTGTCCCATTTGGTCATACTTTTCTACTCCATCTCGAGTTCATTAGTTTTGAGAATTCCATATATCTCAACTAGAGATGTGTCTTCAAGATCATAGTTATCCCTTATTGATATAAATTTCAAGTCACACTTTTGAGGAAGTGCAAGAAGAAACTTCAAGTTTGAATCTGGTGGATCATACTCTATGTCAACAAGTCACAAATCATTCAACAATTTCTGAAATCTATCATAGATTTCAAAAAAAGACTCATCAACTTTTGAGTCAAAGTGCTCATACTGGTGATTGAGTATTCTCCATGGAATCTTCTTGATAGCCGTTGTGCCTTACACTTAACCACCTAAGTGTGTCTATAGTCATCTGGACTTTACATAAATGATATTCATTAATTTTCAAGATTGGAAATTTGAGGGTTTCATATCTGCTCATATTGTTGTTGATTTGGTTTATGGCTAATGGTGACCACACATTTTGTTGAGTTTCATTATCTGCCATTAATAATTATTTTCTCGATCTTAAAGTGATTTTATATAAACACCAAGCTTTGATATCAATTTTTAGGCCTTTAATTACCTATAGAGGGGGTCAATATAATTATAACAATCAAATCCAATTATGTACTCAATAATGAAGAATAGTTTTTACATTATTGAATAAAAACTTATTACAAAATTCCCTAGCTGTACATGAGCAAATATCTTGAGAGCTTGTAGGTTATGCCTATGATAAAATAAATGCACAAGTGTTAACCTACTAGTGTTAACCTAATTTCTGCTTCTATACTGCACACTTACACACAATCAATATAAAGATAAAATCAATAACGAATTCTAATACATATGCTATAATATCAAAAAAATACTAATATGAACAATATTGATGAGAAGTAGTCATCAATAAATAGTGATGTGGTCATTTTTGTTAAACTCTCATATGAAATACTAATGGAAAAAATGTGATAGTTATTTACTAATATCATCAACTTCTCACACCATTTTTTTTAAAGTTTTATAAACCATTTTTTAATTTTCAGGAAATCAGAACTCAATTCCTACCACATGGGTAGGTTCCGCCTTTGGGCACAAATTGAGGTATGTTGTGGGATTTGATAAACTTTGAATTTAAATTTTGATCTCCTTTTTTAATATTTTTTCTTGGAATTTGGTGATCTTATTTTTTTTTATATTTTCTTAAAATATTTGCAAGAAATGTTTATTCAAATAACTAATTTGGATTAAAATTACTCAAAGAACTATAAAAAATGGGTAGTACAAAATATAAGTAATGTAAATGACATTTAAATAATTTTAATATATTTTTGTAAGCATTAATTATTTGTCGAAAACATATTTTCATTATAAAATTTTCTCAACTGAAGTTAGAAACTTATAATTTTCTGCTTAAATCATTACTTTGCATGATTATTAAAATATTTTTTTAAGAAAAATATTTTCTAACACTAATATAATCGGTAGATTCAAATCATAACTAAAAAATTACAAAGTTGGTATGAAATTTAAGTAGTCATTTTCTACTATTTGTTATATAGAAAAAAATGCTTATTGGGCCATAATAGTCATTTCATACCAAAGTCAATATAAATGATGAATTACATAAAATCTTAGGCCAAACTTAGTAGAATATACTTCATCCCATAATACATGTTTTTTGAACTTTGTTCATGTAAAATTAATAATTTTACATATCTTTTTAAAATAATAATTTTTTTTGAATTAAAGTTTAATATTAATAATTTTATTCAAAGAAGGAAATTCTAGAAGTAATTTTTGTAGGTATCCTCTTTATTCATCTTAAAAAAAATAATGGAATTATATTTTGGTACATATTTGACAAAATAATGTTCTCTTTGCATTTCATACCCACCTTATAAAAAAACCCAAAATTTGTTGGAAAACTTGTTTATTTAAAATTTTGAGTTACAAAACAAGTTTATAAATATAAGTATTAGTTTAAATAATAAATTTTCATTAGAATTGAAAATATTAAAAATATTCATTATAATTATGTCAAAGTACATATGGGTAAGTCAAACAACTTATGTACTTAGACACTATCAGCTGCATTTCTCATTCAATTTCTTCCCAATTTAGATTTTTCCCAATCAACGGGTGAATGAATATGGTATATATAGTGTTACCCACAATATATTGTCATTTTACATGTTCAAATCAAAATTGACTAAGAATAGAATAAAAATCAACAATCATATTATCATTCATTTTAATTCCTATGTTTAAATAAAGATAACAATTAGTAAATATTTTTAAAATTGTATCTTTTTTCCCATAAGTATAACTTGTTTGTCAAAAATTTGGTATTCAATCTTATACCTCCAGACATTTAATTTGATTAAATGTTGTTATTGTAATATTAATTTTTACATGACCAATAATATCTCAATTATTGTGAGAGGTTTTTAAGACTTGAATGTATGGTAGTAGTACTTTTATTATTCTTAGTTAAGGTTTTAGTAGTAAGTGTATTATTGTTAGTTGAGGTCAGTAGGGAATTTATATATAATTTCACTAAATAAAATTTAAAATTTCCGAGAAAATATCATTTTTAGTTAAGTTTTTTATAAAATTCTTACCACTTAATTTATAGAATCTAATTTTATTTACAATACAAAATAAATTAGAGTAATGCATGTTTACTTATGGTTGTAAATCAACACTCAATTAGTTTGTATAATACATGGAGCAGACTTTGTTAAATTATATTTTTATAAAAAGAAAAAAATTTAATTTGTAATAAGAAATTAATACTAAGATAAAAAATAATTTAAATTAAATTGGGCCCATTCAAACCCATGATATACAATTGGGCCTGCAAAGTATAGAATATTAAAAAGGTAGGTAAAACCCTAATATCAGCACAAGCCCGCCGCCCTTACAAACAAAATGAATTTGTACATGGCCATCAAATAGGCCATAAAATAGTGTTTTGGAGTTATTTGTATTTTCTATCAAAGAGTGTTTTGGTGCTCTAAGGTTAAACACATCTCCAAATGAATTGGTGGAGGACTAATCAAATGAATTGGTGGATGACTAAGTGGATAAGGTTTACAGGTTATCATGAATTGCTGTTGTTTAACAAAGTTAAGGTAATAATTTATATTTCCCTGTTTCTTCATTTTCTTTTCATATGTGTTATTTGCATAAACTTTTGGTAGAAATCAAATACTGAAATAAGTATCCCATTTTCCATGTATATATGTATGTAGATTTACATGGAATGTCACTTGTATTTGTTTTTACATGACCTCTAAATAACTCTTTATTGACCTAATAAAACACGAAGTTTACTTATATTCGGAGTTTAAGATCTCACGAAGCCCCATCACTTTTTAACTTCATTTCACAACACACATGGTTGAAAATGAGATTTCTTACTTGATAGATATGTAGGCTTTGTTTGGGAAATTTTTTAGTGTTGGAAGAACTTATATTTTCAATACATGAATAGGTACGGTCACCATTTTCTGCCTCACTGGAACCCGTTGCTTAGTAACTTCTATAGATCCGTAACTAATTGAAAACTATAGAGTTATGGTTTTTCTTTAATCCAGTAGTAATATTGTTGGCGGTGTCACTGGTGATGGTAATTTTACTAGTCCAATTGGTGGCACTAGTAGTCGTAATCTTAGGAGTGGAATTGGTGGTGAGATTGTTGGTGGTGTAGTTCATGCTAACTTAAGGAGTATCATTGGTGGTAACTTTAATAATGGCATAAGTGGTGGTAGCATTGGTGGTATATTGGGTAGTTTTAAAAGTGGGATTGGTGGCGGCAAGACTAGCATCTTTAGTGGTTACATTGGTGGTACCAGAAACGATAATATTAGTAGTGGATTTGCTGGAATTGATGGTGTCATCGGTCTTGGTGCTCTTATTAGGGCAATTGGTGGCATTGAAAGCGGTAATCTTTGCAGGAGAATTGGTGGTGGTATTATTGGTGTTGGTGTTCAAGTTCGTGCTAGCTTAAGCAGTTCCATTTATGGCGAGTTTAATTATGGTATTACAGGTGGTAGCTTTGATGTTATATTAGTTAGTCTTAGTAGTGGCATTGGTGGTGGCATTGGTGGTGGCATTGGTGGTAGCTTAGTGGTCGTATTGGTAGCTTAGTGGTGGTATTATTGGTGTTGATGTTGAAGTTCGTGCTAGCTTCAGCCGTTCCATTTATCGCCAGTTTAATTATGGTATTACAGGTGGTAGCATTGATGTTATATTGGTTAGTCTTAGTAGTGGCAATTTATAGTATCATTGTTGGTACCTTTAGTGGTAGTACTGGTTGTATATTAGGTAATATTAGTAGTAAATTATCTTCAGAGATGGTGGTTGTGATGCCCTCCAAACCCGGGTCAGAAGTTTGTGGTTCACAACACACATATTATATAAACCTGTATATGAAATATTATATGCAATTACCCTTATTTATGCAAACACGGATCACTATAGGTTAAAGTATGAGAAACCAACCACAATCTTGACTTTTATTACGTCATACAAAATCCTAACTAGTTTAACTTACAACTGAAAATGAAATCATTCTTACAAACTTGCATAACTCAAACTAGCTCGATCCAACTCAACCGGGAATCCTAGATCGCATACTGGACTAGGGATCCTCGTTACCAATAATTTCCATTTTAACTGTAGAATGACTTAAACAGATTCACAAGGGTTAGCTAACTAGCTCAGCAAGTTATAATAATAATAACCGGGTGTTAACAATGATTAATTGAAATGATTCATAGGAATCTAGTTCCTTGTTAAGTAACTATTAGAATTGGATATTCATTTTTAAGTTTAAAACCAAGGTTAGGCTGCTGATCAGTGACACACTAACCCGATTAAGGCACACAGCTATGTTCTCTATACTGGATTCAAGGCACACATTGACCTAATATGACCACCAATCTGGTACGACCTCGAATCTGTTCCATATTTAGAAACCTATCCAATTCTATAACAATTCAACATGATAAATATTGTAATTCAAAAAAACAGAATCATAATTAACATTGATAAAACATTTATTTCGGGGCATAAAGTAATTCATTAATATCACCAGAGTATATCAGGGTATGTATGAGGAATAACTTCCACCCTGTAGGAGAATCAGGAATTAGATGAATAATGGCTCTGGAATTTTATATCTTATGTCATTTGGATTTTGGAAAATGGTTTTTGTTTTATAAAATTATCATACTTGATCCACTAGTGTAGAACTGTTTTCTTTGTGGGCTTTTGGCTCATTAGTCACAAATTTTCAGGTGCTTAGCTTTTGCTACATCTTAAAACTGGATGATTTGGAACAATATTTTAGTGATTATCTTTGTATTGGAGCTGCTTCTACTAAGATTTGCTTTATTTTCAGCTTAGAAGATTTTATTTCTGTCTGGGATTTTAGAATTTTATGAAAAAATAGAAACTTATTCTTATTATGGATTTAATTTGGAGTTTTAGGTGAATATTTAAGTATAACTATTTTGTCAAAAGTTGGGTATTAGAGTTGGTATTTAGAGCCTAGGTTAGCTTCCTACCCTTTTAGAGTTATGAGTTTAGTTATTTGTGTTTCCAAAAAAAACTATCTTTATTTTTTTTAGGTTAAATATTTTCTGACTTTCTCGATACAGAAATATATTTGGTATCATTAAATGTTTTTGGTATGTTTAAATTTGGCGACCAAATTTTTTTAAGGATGGTAGAATGTAATAACCATGATTTTTGTAATTATATATATATATACATTTTTCGCATTTTTAATTATTTGGTTATATAAGAAAAATAGTATTTTATTATATAGATTTTTTATTAAATCTAAAGACGCGTATTTTTATATTAAAAATAAACATTTCTAGTTATCTAAAATATTTAAGTAAGGTTAAAAAAATTGTTTTAATTTATATGTGCATAATTTTAATTTAATATATATTTATTTTATCACTAGAATTTAATAATAGGTGTAGTTATGTTGTGTATATTTATTAGTAGCTGTTATGTGTATTTGAAAAACTCAGTCAAACACTACATGTTAACAAAGAGATAATGTTTGTTTAAATTTGTCATCACGTACCCACTAACCCATTCAATAGGAGTATTAGTTGAAACAACTTGTGTATAAATAGGCTATTAGCATATCATTTTATCTCGTATAATATCTTCTCTTTTCAGGTAGGTTCTATTTCCTATATTTTTACTTATGTATTTTACATGTTTATTGCATACTTCTATATATATATATATATATATAATTAAATTACATTTTTGTGAACTTATGTATGACTATTCTAATTCACTTGTTATTGGTTTATTTTATTATTTAGTTCCATGTTTATGTGTATAACACTATAGTTTACTTAATTTAATCATTTAGTTTGATGTTGATTATTAAATGTTTTAGTTAATAATCACCATTTTTTTTGTAAATATTTAATGCATGAATTTATGTTTATAATTACGTGTTTTGTGCATGCATAATAATTCATATGTTATATGTTAAATATATGTTTGATTTAGATATGCATTTAGATTAGTGCACCAATTAAATATATGCTCATTTATTAAATTGATTATACTTATTTTGTATAATGATATTTTTACACGTAAGGTTATGAAAATTTTATACACCAATATTTATATTTTGTCCACTTGCATAATCATAAGCATATGTTACCTATTTTATTTATCTTTGTTATTTTATTTTAAGGATTATATAGATAGTAAATATTAAATGTACATCTATTTTATTCTGAATTTAAATAGTTTACATATACTTGATTTATTATTATTATATATAATGTATTTAAGTGTTGAGTTTTTTTTATTTGTCGCTACACTATTTTGAACTATTATATGAAAATGGTGGTATTAATATGTCAATATGAATTTATTTTGTTACTTGTAGTGACATTTAATTGTTATTATGGGTTAAGCTTTATAAAGTTAAAGTGTGGTTAGCTTAGACGCATGTACACGTTAACATTCTGATTATTATATTAAGTGTATGTGTGTATGTGTAGGTTCATTTTGGCAACATAATTTGGGAGATATTGCTATTATTAAGGTAAGTTAACTCTTCACACTTTATTTATTTTAAAATCTTTTAAATATTTTTGCACTGCTTTTGTTTTAAAATTTATGGATGAAGTACCCTGTTTTACAAATAAGAATTCCTAGTGAGCTTTGACTTATGAACCATTAGTAATTGCGTATAGTTCCTGAACTATTGATACAGGCATTATTGACAAAAATTATGAACTTTTGATACTGTGTCACCAGGTATTTGTGCCTTAACCAACTGTGGAATTTTATATGTTATGTCATATGGATGTTGGAATGATTTTTGTTTTATAAAATTATGATACATGATCCACTACTGTAGAACTGTTTTCTTGTTGGGCTCTTCGCTCATTACTCACTTAGCTTTTGCAACATCTTAAAGCTGGATGCTTTGGAACAATATTTTAGTGATTATGTTTGTATTGGAGCTGCGTCTCCCAAGATTGCTTTATTTTCAGCTTAGATGATTTTATTTCTGTGTGGGATTTTAGAATTTTATGAAAAACTAGAAACTTATTCTTATTATGGATTTAATTTGGAGTTTTACCTTAATATTTAAGTATAACTATTTTCTGAAAAGTTGGCGTATTACAGTTGGTATTCACAGCCTAGGTTAGCTTCGTGTAGACTGCGCTTTTAGAGTTATGAGTTTAGTTATTTGACTTTCCAAAAAAAACTACTTTTTATTTTTTTTTGGTTAAATATTTTTTGACTTTCTCGATGCAGAAATATTTTTGGTATCATTAAATGTTTTTGGTATATTTAAATTTGGGGACCAAATTTTTTTAAGGAGAGTAGAATGTAATAACCATGATTTTTGTAATTATATATATATACATTTATTGCATTTTTAATTATTTTGTTATATAATAAAAATAATATTTTATTATAAAGATTTTTTATTAAATCTAAAGACACGTATTTTTATATTAAAAATAAACATTTCTAGTTATCTAAAATATTTAAGTAAGGTTAAAAAAATTGTTTTAATTTATATGTGCATAATTTTAATTTAATATATATTTATTTTATCACTAGAATTTAATAATAGGTGTAGTTATGTTGTGTATATTTATTAGTAACTGTTATGTGTATTTGAAAAACTCAGTCAAACACTACATGTTAACAAAGAGATAATGTTTGTTTAAATTTGTGATCACGTACCCACTAACCCATTGAATCTGAGTATTAGTCATTTTATCTCTTTATAACATTTTCTCTTTTCAAGTACGTTCTATTTCCTATATTTTTACTTATGTATTTTACATGTTTATTGCATACTTTTATATATATATATATATATAATTAAATTACATTTTTGAGAACTTATGTATGACTATTATAATTCACTTGTTATTAGTTTATTTTATTATTTAGTTTCATGATTATGTGTATAACACTATAGTTTACTTAATTTATTCATTTAGTTTGATGTTGATTATTAAATCCTTTAGTTAATAATCTCCATTTTTTTGTAAATATTTAATGCATGGATTTATTTTTATAATTACGTGTTTTGTGCATGCATAATAATTCATATGTTATATGTTAAATATATTTTTGATTTAGATATGCATTTAGATTAGTGCACCAATTAAATATATGCTCATTTATTAAATTGATTATACTTATTTTGTATAATGATATTTTCACACATAAGGTTATGAAAATTGTATACACCAATATTTATATTTTGTCCACTTGCATAATCATAAGCATATGTTACCTATTTTATTTATCTTTGTTATTTTATTTTAAGGATTATATAGATAGTAAATATTAAATGTACATCTATTTTATTCTCAATTTAAATAGTTTACATATATTTGATTTATTATTATTATATATAATGTATTTAAGTGTTGAGTTTGTTTTATTTGCCCGTACACTATTTTGAACTATTATATGAGAATGGTCGTATTTATATGTCAATATGAATTTATTTTGTCACTTGTAGTGACATTTAATTGTTATTATGGATTAAGTTTATAAAGTTAAAGTGTGGTTAGCTTAGTGGCATGTACATGTTAACATTAACATTGTGATTATTATATATGTCTAGGTTCATTTTGGCAACATAATTTTGGAGATATTGCTATTAAGGTAAGTTAACTCTTCACACTTTATTTATTTTAAAATCTTTTAAATATTTTTGCACTGCTTTTATTTTAAAATTTATGGATCAAGTACCTGTTTTACAAATAAGAATTCCCAGTGAGCTCTGACTTAAGCAATTAGTAATTGCGTATAGTTCCGGAACTAGCCTTTGATACCTTACTTGGGAGTGCTACTTATGATGCCTTCGGGAGGGCACACTCTATGATACCTTAGTAAGGGGCGCATTATTGACAGAAATTATGAACTTTTGATACTGTGTTACCAGGTATTTGTGGTCTTATCGAGCTGTGGAATTTTATATCTTATGTCATATGGATTTTGAAAAATGATTTTGGTTTTATAAAATTATGATACTTGATCCACTAGTGTAGAAATGTTTTCTTGCTGGGTTCTTCGCTCATTACTCACAAATTTTCAGGTGCTTTGCTTTTGCGACATCTTAAAGGTGGATTCTTTGGAACAATATTTTAGTGATTATGTTTGTATTGGAGCTGCTTCTCCCAAGATTTGATTTATTTTCAGCTTAGATGATTTTATTTCTGTCTGGGATTTTAGAATTTTATGAAAAACTAGAAACTTATTCTTATTATGGATTTAATTTGGAGTTTTAGGTGAATATTTAAGTATAACTATTTTCTGAAAAGTTGGGGTATTACAAATTTCACTTCCTCGATAATTTTGTAAGCCATCATGAGTATTTGAGACTCAGTGTCAGACTATAAAATCATGGCCTTTCAATGGCCTTTCATTTTGAAATGGCTATTTCTTGTAAATTTCTCTCTTGTTTTTCCGCTACCATGAGAGAAACATGTCTTGTCGCATTTCGTCTTACTTTTCTACTCCATCTCCGGGTCATTAGTTTTCAGAATTCCATATATCTTAACTAGAGATGTGTCTTCAAGATCGTAATTATCCCTTATTGATATAACTTTCAAGTCACACTTTTGAGGAAGTTCAAGAAGAACCTTCAAGTTTGAATGTGCAGGATCATACTCTATGTCAACAAGTGACAAATCATTCAACAATTTGTGAAATCTATCATAGATTTCAAACAAAGACTTATCAACTTTTGAGTTAATGTGCTCATACTGGTGATTGACTATTGTCCTTCGAATCTTCTTCATAGCCGTTGTTTTGCTCAAATTTCCTTGGTTGTTTTGCATCCAATAAACCTAAACCTAGGGGACATCACAATGTCTAGATTGTTATGCGAAAATGTCCAACTTTTCCTTCTTTTTTTTGACCACAAATAGCAACAACGAGTTTCATGGGATAATGAGGTCCATCATAAATCCCTTCCGGTATTCAAGATGTGTTATGTGCAGACATATAGTCATCTCAACTTTACAGAAATGATATTCATTAATTTTCAAAATTGGAAATTTGAGAGTTTCATATCTGCTCATATTGTTGTTGATTTGGTTCATGGCTAATGGTGACCCCACATTTTGTTGAGTTTCATTATCTGCTTGTGGATCTTAAATTGATTTTATATAAACACCAAGCTTTGATATCAATTTTTAGGCCTTTAATTACCTATAGAGGGGGTCAATATAATTATAACAATCAAATCCAATTATGTACTCAATAATGAAGAATAGTTTTTATATTATTGAATAAAAACTTATTACAAAATTCTCTAGCTCAAGATGAGCAAATATACTTGTAGGTTATGTGTATGATAAAATAAATGCACCAGTTTTAACCTACTAGTGTTAACCTAATTTGTGCTTATATACTGCACACTTAGACAATCAATATAAAGATAAAATCAATAAGGAATCCCAAAACATATACTATAATATCAAAAAAATACTAATATGAACAATGTTGATGAGAAGTATTCATGAGGTCATTTTTGTTAAACTCTCATATGGAATACTAATGGAAAAAATGTGATAGTTATATACTAATATCATCAACTTTTGACACCAAATTTTTTGAAGGTTTATAAGCCATTTTTTTATTTTCAGGAAATCAGAACTCAATTCCCACAGACATCGGTAGGTTTCGCCTTTGGACAAAAAATGAGGTATGTTCTGGGATTTGACAAACTTTGAATTTAAATTTTGATCTCCTTTTTTAATAGTATTTGTCGGAATTTGGTGATCTTATTAGTTTTTTATATTTTCTTAAAATATTTGCAAGAAAAGAAATGTTTATTCAAATAACTAATTTGGATTAAAGTTACTCAAAGAACTATAAAAATTGGGGAGAACAAAATATAAGTAATGTAAATGATAATAGTCATTTCATACCAAAGTCAATATAAATGATGAATTACTTAAAATCTTAGGCCAAACTTAGTAGAATATACTTCATCCTATAATACATGTTTTTTGAACTTTGTTCATGTAAAATTTATAATTTTACATATCTTTTTGAAATAAATATTTTTTTGAATTAAAGTTTAATATTAATAATTTTATAAACAGAAGAAATTCTAGAAGTAATTTTTGTACGTATCCTCTTTATTCATCTTAAAAAAATAATGGAATTATATTTTGGTACATATTTGACAAAATAATGTTCTTTTTGTATTTCATACCCACCTTATGAAAAGACCCAAAATTTGTTGGAAAACTTGTCTACTGAAAATTTTGAGTTACAAAACAAGTTTATAAATATAAGCATTATTTTAAATTATAAATTTTTATTAAAATTGAAAATATTAAAAATATTCATTATAATTATGTTAAAGTACATATGGTCAAGTCAAACAACTTTTATACTTACACACTATCAGTGGATTTCTCATTCAATTTCTTCCCAATTTAGATTTTAATGAATGAATATGGTATATGTAGTATTACCCACAATATATTGTCATTTTACATGTTCAAATCAAATTGACTAAGAATAAAATAAAAATCAACAATCATATTATCATTCATTTTAATTCCTGTGTTTAAATAAACATAGCAATTAGTAAATATTTTTAAAAATTGTATTGTCAAAAATTTGGTATGTTATCTTATACCTCTAGAAATTTAATTTGATTAAATGTTGTCATGGTAATATTAATTTTTACATGACCAATAATATGTGAATTATTATTGTGAGAGGTTTGTAAGACTTGAATGTATGATAGTAGTACTTCTATTATTCTTAGTTAGGGTTGTAGTAGTACAAATATTATTGTTAGTTGAGGTGAGTAGGGAATTAATATATAATTTCACTAAATAAAATTTAAAATTTTCGAGAAAATATCATTTTTAGTTAAGTTTTTTATACAATGCTTACCACTTAATTTATAGAATCTCATTTTATTTACAATACAAAATAAATTAGAGTAATGCTTGTTTACTTATGGTTATAAATCAACACCCAATTAGTTTGTATAATACATGGAGCAGACTTCGTTAAATTATATTTTTATAAAAAGAAAAAATTTGAATTTGTAATAAGAAATTGATACTAAGATAAAAAATAATTTAAACTAAATTGGGCCCATTGAAACCCATTATATACAATTGGGCCTCCAAAATATAGGATATTAAAAAGGTAGGTAAAACCCTAATATCAGCACAAGCGCGACTCCTTACAAACAAAATGAATTTGTACATGGCCATGAAATAGGCCATGAAATAGTGTTTTGAGTTATTTGTTTTTTCTATGAAAGAGTGTTTTGGTGCTCTAAGGTTAAACACATCTCCAAATGAATTGGTGGAGGACTAACCAAATGAATTGGTGGAGGACTAAGTGGATAAGTTTTACGGGTTATAATGACTTGATGTTGTTTAACAAAGTTAAGGTAATAATTTATATTTCCCTCTTTCTTCATTTTCTTTTCATATGTGTTATTTGCATAAACTTTTGGTAGAAATCAAACACTAAAATAAGTATCCCATTTTCCTTGTATATATGTATGTAGATTTAAATGGAATGTCACTTGTATTTATTTTTACATGACCTCTACGTCAAGAAATATCCTTTCAAGATTATATATCACGGTTAGAAAAAAAGTCAGTTACATTTGTATTAATTTTTTTTGTTCCTTATATATAATCAAATACATGATATATGAAAAAAAAAGAAAATCTATAGAAAAGAAGCCCACACATTATTTATATTTTATGTTCATATTTGTTGAATTATACTATTAAATTTATTTTATGTTTATGTATGACCTTACTTTAGAGATATTTTCACAGGAATTATATTTTTCTTGCTACTTGCAACAAGTTCCCAAAACAATAAAGAAAATGCTCCAAGTGCCTTCCCTTTCCCTTTCTAATTATCGAGTAAAGACTTGATAACGTAATAGCAAGGCACACTCCCCTTGCAAAACAACAAGTTAAATGCTTTGTTCTTATACACAGCTTAAGCAAAACACTGAAAATACTTTTTGTTTGATTATGTATTCTTTGTGTGATGCATAGAAAGTACAAACATGTTGAAACCTTTATTTGTAGATACAAGGTAAATATTTCACACCAGTTCCGTTTATAGATGATTTAAGAATTACAAGTTTAATGATTTTAATTGTAGTCAATTTTTATTTCATCATCTAATTGCTTATAGAATTTTAAGAATGGGATTATTCTGTGCTCATCTCTGTTTTACAAATTTTGATATTGTGTGACTATATGTTCATATCACATGTTTGTTGTGGAGGCCTGGGGCTGAAAAACTGTAGAGAGAAAGATGAACCGTTTAGTCATATTAGTCATATTATGGTACCTGCGTACATTTATAGTTCACAAGTTATTATAAGGGCGTAGAATGATACAACTTCATCTTATGGCTTGGACTTAATAAAGTTGCATGAAAGGATTCGAGGATAGACATGTTAGAAATCTAAATAAGGTATATTGTAATTTCTTATATTTAATGTTATAGATTTTGTTGCATCTACATATTGACCAGAGACAAGATTAATAGTAAAATATGTTAGTTCCTCAATTCTCTTTGAGAAGCTTTAACAAAACTATGTCAAATTCATAATATGAGCCATAACCTTATATCCTATTTCCGTTTGCTAAGACCACATAATCACTCATAAACCAGACAAGTTATAAATATTTTATCTATTTACCTCTTACTAACCATTTCGAAGAACAATGAAATTATTATAAATATTCTACTATAAACTTACACGTGTTTTCTGTAGTTGCAAGTGATAGGTTGTCTTACTGGTACCGAGATGATTATTAAGGATATTGGTTACTTGGTACAACTTGGAAGTGGGGTTGCTGCAGCTTCTGCATACTTGGAGAACACCATGCTAATGATTCCATCCTGAATTACCCATTATTGATTGCAACAACTATTTCTAAATCATTTTATGCTAAATACTATGTAAGAAACATGCTTCATGTGGGGTGGTCTATAGTAGAGTTACTATATCTTAAACACTGCTTCTTGCATTGATTTGCAGGTTTCTTTGTTGACTTATTTATATGTAAATTTTATCAAATTTAAATGAGTATTTAAAGTGTTGTTAGGACTTGGTTTTAGTGGAACAAGTCTTGAATTTTGGTGTGACTAATTCTATTGAAAACATGAATTGTTAGTTTCTTGATGAATTATCTAGGTACAAGAAGATAAATCCAACTAGAAGTTATTTTGCTTGCTTAAATGGCAATAATAACTCTTGACTTACAAAGTGAGAAATATTATAGGTTCTATGAGAAAACGAAAATAAAATTTTGGTAGAATAGAAAGCGAATAAGCCACAGTGGGAACATAATAATTATAATTTAATTGACTATTCTAATTCAACTAAAAAAGATAATTGTTCATTTCAACTTAAAAGATAAATATTTAATAATTTAAATAAAGATAAATTAAATAGTGTTAGGGGTGGCATAATTAATTTAAATATTTAGAATTTGGATCAAATCAATTTTTCTAAAAAAATAATCAATCTGGATTTTATACAAAATTTTGAGGCCCAAGAATGGCGCACATCCGAATTAGATATATGTAAAAAACTTAATTTTATTAATTTCCGTTTCTTTAAAAAATAATGTACATTTGTTAAATTTGCTTTAAATATATTAAAGATGTGTAGAATTTTATCCGATTTAGAATTTTATACCAAAATTTTTTAGTGTGAAAAATTGGATGAAAAATAAACTATCAAAAAAATCATTTCGATATTTTCAAAATTCCGAATTTAGGCTAATCCAAGTTTTTTCTCTTTAGGAGAAAAGCAAAGTTTTATAATAAAATATATGTTGAGAATGCTTCGGGCCTTTTTAAATATGACTTTCTTAACATCGAATCAGACGAGTTTTTCAATTTTTTTATAGTTTATAATTAACACTAAATATAATGTATTTTTATATATCATTTATCAATATTAAGTACCTTATTTACAAATATTGATTCAATAATAATAAGTCAATATAGTTGTTATATAATTGGACTTTAAATTGGATCCTCGATAATTGTTTAGTTTGGCTTTCTGCATGAGCAACAAAGTGTCGACTTCATCACAATTATAGCACTTGATTGTAATTTTCCCATACCTTGACTCCTTGCCATCATTCTTCCTTTAATTCCTCTTATCACGGTAAAGTTGGAGGAACTACAACCTTTTTTTCAAAAACATTTTTTTTAAAGTCTATATAGACCATATTTCTAAACTTTTTAACTAAAAGAGCATCAATTTGTAGGATATCTTCATCAGTTCCATGATCAATTTCAGTTCCTCAATAATTTTGTAAGTCATCATGAGTATTTGAGACTCAGTGTCAAACTATACAATGATGGCCTTTCATTTTAAAATGGCTCTTTCTAGCAAATTTCTCTCTTGTTTTTTTCCTCTACCCTGAGAGAAACATGTCTTGTCCCATTTGGTCATACTTTTCTACTCCATCTCGAGTTCATTAGTTTTGAGAATTCCATATATCTCAACTAGAGATGTGTCTTCAAGATCATAGTTATCCCTTATTGATATAAATTTCAAGTCACACTTTTGAGGAAGTGCAAGAAGAAACTTCAAGTTTGAATCTGCTGGATCATACTCTATGTCAACAAGTCACAAATCATTCAACAATTTCTGAAATCTATCATAGATTTCAAAAAAAGACTCATCAACTTTTGAGTCAAAGTACTCATACTGTGATTGAGTATTCTCCATGAAATCTTCTTGATAGCCGTTGTGCCTTACACTTAACCACCTAAGTGTGTCAATAGTCATCTGGACTTTACATAAATGATATTCATTAATTTTCAAGATGGGAAATTTGAGGGTTTCATATCTGCTCATATTGTTGTTGATTTGGTTTATGGCTAATGGTGACCGCACATTTTGCTGAGTTTCATTATCTGCCATTAATAATTATTTTCTCGATCTTAAAGTGATTTTATATAAACACCAAGCTTTGATATCAATTTTTAGGCCTTTAATTACCTATATAGGGGGTCAATATAATTATAACAATCAAATCCAATTATGTACTCAATATTAAAGAATAGTTTTTACATTATTGAATAAAAACTTATTAAAAAATTCCCTAGCTATACATGAGCAAATATCTTGAGAGCTTGTAGGTTATGCCTATGATAAAATAAATGCACAAGTGTTAACCTACTAGTGTTAACCTAATTTGTGCTTCTATAATGCACACTTACACACAATCAATATAAAGATAAAATCAATAAGGAATCCTAATGTATATGCTATAATATCAAAAAAATACTAATCTGAACAATATTGATGAGAAGTATTCATGAATAAATAGTGATGTAGTCATTTTTGTTAAACTCTGATATGAAATACTAATGGAAAAAATGTGATAGTTATTTACTAATATCATCAACTTTTGACACCATTTTTTTTGAAGTTTTATAAACCATTTTTTAATTTTCAGGAAATCAAAACTCAATTCCTACCACATGGGTAGGTTCCGCCTTTGGGCACCAATTGAGGTATGTTCTGGGATTTGATAAACTTTGAATTTAAATTTTGATCTCCTTTTTTAATATTTTTTCTTGGAATTTGGTGATCTTATTATTTTTTTATATTTTCTTAAAATATTTGCAAGAAATGTTTATTCAAATAACTAATTTGGATTAAAATTACTCAAAGAACTATAAAAAATGGTGAGTACAAAATATAAGTAATGTAAATGACATTTAAATATTTTTAATATATTTTTGTAAGCATTAATTATTTGTCGAAAACATATTTTCATTATAAAATTTTCTCAACTGAAGTTAGAAACTTATAATTTTCTGCTTAAATCATTACTTTGCATGATTATTAAAATACTTTTTTTAAGAAAAATATTTTCTAACACTAATATATCGGTAGATTCAAATCATAACTAAAAAATTACAAAGTTGGTATGAAATTTAAGTAGTCATTTTCTACTATTTGTTATATAGAAAAAAATGCTTATTGGGCCATAATAGTCATTTCATACCAAAGTCAATATAAATGATGAATTACATAAAATCTTAGGCCAAACTTAGTAGAATATACTTCATCCCATAATACATGTTTTTTGAACTTTGTTCATGTAAAATTAATAATTTTACATATCTTTTTAAAATAATAATTTTTTTTGAATTAAAATTTAGTATTAATAATTTTATTCAATGAAGGAAATTGTAGAAGTAATTTTTGTAAGTATCCTCTTTATTCATCTTAAAAAAAATAATGGAATTTTATTTTGGTACATATTTGACAAAATAATGTTCTCTTTGCATTTCATACCCACCTTGTAAAAAGACCCAAAATTTGTTCGAAAACTTGTCTATTAAAAATTTTGAGTTACAAAACAAGTTTATAAATATAAGCATTGTTTTAAATAATAAATTTTCATTAGAATTCAAAATATTAAAAATATTCATTATAATTATGTCAAAGTACATATGGGTAAGTCAAACAACTTATTACTTAGACACTATCATCTGCATTTCTCATTCAATTTCTTCCCAATTTAGATTTTTCCCAATCAACCCGTTAATGAATATGGTATATATGGTGTTACCCACAATATATTGTCATTTTACATGTTCAAATCAAATTGACTAAGAATAAAATAAAAATCAACAATCATATTATCATTCATTTTAATTCCTGTGTTTAAATAAAGATAGCAATTAGTAAATATTTTTAAAATTGTATCATTTTTCCCATAATTTTTTATAAAAAGAAAATTTTTTAATTTGTAATAAGAAAATAATACTAAGATAAAAAATAATTTAAACTAAATTGGGCCCATTGAAACCCATGATATACAATTGCGCCTGCAAAATATAGAATATTAAAAAGGTAGGTAAAACCCTAATACGAGCCGCCCTTACAAACAAAATGAATTTGTACATGGCCATCAAATAGGCCATAAAATAGTGTTTTGGAGTTATTTGTATTTTCTATGAAAGAGTGTTTTGGTGCTCTAAGGTTAAACACATCTCCAAATGAATTGGTGGAGGACTAATCAAATGAATTGGTGGAGGACTAAGTGGATAAGGTTTACAGGTTATCATCAATTGATGTTGTTTAACAAAGGTAAGGTAATAATTTATATTTCCCTGTTTCTTCATTTTCTTTTCATATGTGTTATTTGCATAAACTTTTGGTAGAAATCAAACACTAAAATAAGTATCCCGTTTTCCATGTATATATGTATGTTACATGACCTCTATGTCAACAATTATCCTTTCAAGATTATATGTCAAGGTTAGAAAAAAAATCAGTTACATTTGTATTAATTTTTTTTGTTCCTCATAAATACTCAAATACATGATATATGAAAAAATGAAAATTTACAGAACATAATCCCAGGCATTATTTATACTTTATGTTCATATTTGTTGAATTATACTATTAAATTTATTTTATGTGTATGTATGACCTTACTTTAGAGATATTTTCACAGGAATTATATTTTTCTTCCTACTTGCAACAAGTTTCGAAAATAATAAAGAAAATGCTCGAAGTGCCATCCCTTTCTCTTCATCAATATACCGTGTAAGGTTTCTTTGTTATTCTTTAACTTTTACCATGCCAATATATATTATTAATATATATGCAGATAGTACAAGTGGATCTATGTGGGGTGTATTTTTTTTCTAATGTATATAAGACAAAAAACTCTAAATAACTCTTTGTTGACCTAATAAAACACGAAGTTTACTTATATTCGGAGTTTAAGATCTCACGAAGCCCCATCACTTTTTAACTTCATTTCACAACACACATGGTTGAAAATGAGATTTCTTACTTGATAGGCTTTGTTTGGGAAATTTTTTAGTGTTGGAAGAACTTATATTTTCAATACATGAATAGGTAGGGTCACCATTTTCTGCCTCACTGGAATCGGTTGCTTAGTAACTTCTATAGATCCCTAACTAATTGAAAACTATAGACACTATCATCTGCATTTCTCATTCAATTTCTTCCCAATTTAGATTTTTCCCAATCAACCGGTGAATGAATATGGTATATATGGTGTTACCCACAATATATTGTCATTTTACATGTTCAAATCAAATTGACTAAGAATAAAATAAAAATCAACAATCATATTATCATTCATTTTAATTCCTGTGTTTAAATAAAGATAGCAATTAGTAAATATTTTTAAAATTGTATCATTTTTCCCATACGTATAACTTATTTGTCAAAAATTTGGAATGTATCTTATACCTCTAGAAATTTAATTTGATTAAATGTTGTTATGGTAATATTAATTTTTACATGACCAATAATATCTGAATTATTGTGAGAGGTTTTTAAGACTTGAATGTATGATTGTAGTACTTCTATTATTCTTAGTTAGGGTTGTAGTAGTACATATATTATTGTTAGTTGAGGTCAGTAGGGAATTTATATATAATTTCACTAAATAAAATTTAAAATTTCCCAGAAAATATCATTTTTAGTTAAGTTTTTTAAAAAATTCTTACCACTTAATTTATAGAATCTCATTTTATTTACAATACAAAATAAATTAGAGTAATGCGTGTTTACTTACGGTTGTAAATCAACACCCAATTAGTTTGTATAATACATGGAGCACACTTTGTTAAATTATATTTTTATAAAAAGAAAATTTTTTAATTTGTAATAAGAAAATAATACTAAGATAAAAAATAATTTAAACTAAATTGGGCCCATTGAAACCCATGATATACAATTGGGCCTGCAAAATATAGAATATTAAAAAGGTAGGTAAAACCCTAATATCAGCACAAGCCCGCCGCCCTTACAAACAAAATGAATTTGTACATGGCCATCAAATAGGCCATAAAATAGTGTTTTGGAGTTATTTGTATTTTCTATGAAAGAGTGTTTTGGTGCTCTAAGGTTAAACACATCTCCAAATGAATTGGTGGAGGACTAATCAAATGAATTGGTGGAGGACTAAGTGGATAAGGTTTACAGGTTATCATCAATTGATGTTGTTTAACAAAGTTAAGGTAATAATTTATATTTCCCTGTTTCTTCATTTTCTTTTCATATGTGTTATTTGCATAAACTTTTGGTAGAAATCAAACACTGAAATAAGTATCCCATTTTCCATGTATATATGTATGTAGAGTTACATGGAATGTCACTTGTATTTGTTTTTACATGACCTCTATGTCAAGAATTATCCTTTCAAGATTTGTATTAATTTTTTTTCTTCCTCATAAATACTCAAATACATGATATATGAAGAAAATTTATAGAACATAAGCCCAGGAATTATTTATATTTTATGTTCATATTTGTTGAATTATACTATTAAATTTATTTTATGTGTATGTATGTCCTTACTTTAGAGACATTTTCACAGGAATTATATTTTTTTTGCAAGTAGCAACAAGTTCCGAAAACAATGAAGAAAATGCTCCAAGTGACATCCGTTTCTCTTCATCAATATACCATGTAAGGTTTCTTTGTTATTCTTTAACTTTTACCATGCCAATATATATTATTAATATATATGCAGATAGTACAAGTGGATCTATGTGGGGTGTGTTTTTTTTCTAATGTATATATGACAAAAAACTCTAAATTACTCTCTATTGACCTAATAAAACACGAAGTTTACTTATATTCGGAGTTTACCATCTCACGAAGCCCCATCACTTTTTAACTTCATTTCACAACACACATGGTTGAAAATGAGATTTCTTACTTGATAGATATGTAGGCTTTGTTTGGGAAATTTTTTAGTGTTAGAAGAACTTATATTTTCAATACATGAATAGGTAGGGTCACCATTTTCAGCCTCACTGGAACCCGTTGCTGAGTAACTTCTATAGATCCGTAACTAATTGAAAACTATAGTGTTATGGTTTTTCTTTAATCCAGTAGTAATATTGTTGGCGGTGTCACTGATGATGATAATTTTACTAGTCCAATCGGTGGCACTAGTAGTCGTAATCTTAGGAGTGGAATTGATACTGGGATTATTGGTGGTGAAGTTCATGCTAACTTAAGGAGTATCATTGGTGGTAACTTTAATAATGGCATAAGTGGTGGTAGCATTGGTGGTATATTGGGTAGTTTTAAAAGTGGGATTAGTGGCAGCAAGACTAGCATCTTTAGTGGTTACATTGGTGGTACCAGAAACGATAATATTAGTAGTGGATTTGCTGGCATTGATGGTGTCATTGGTCTTGGTGCTCTTATTAGGGCAATTGGTGGCATTGAAAGCGGTAATCTTTGCTGGAGAATTGGTGGTGGTATTATTGGTGTTGGTGTTCAAGTTCGTGCTAGCTTAAGCAGTTCCATTTATGGCGAGTTTAATTATGGTATTACAGGTGGTAGCTTTGATGTTATATTAGTTAGTCTTAGTAGTGGCATTGGTGGTGGCATTGGTGGTAGCTAGTGGTCGTATTGGTAGCTTAGTGGTGGTATTATTGGTGTTGGTGTTGAAGTTCGTGCTAGCTTAAACCGTTCCATTTATTGGTGGTGGTATTACAGGTGGTAGCATTGGTGGTATATTGGTTAGTCTTAGTAGTGGCAATTTATGGTAGCATTGTTGGTAGCTTTAGTGGTAGCACTGGTTGTATATTAGGTTATATTAGTAGTTGATTTAGCTTCGGAGATGGTGGTTGTGACGCCTTCCAAATCCGGGTCAGTAGTTTGGGGTTCACAACACACATATTATATAAACATGTATATGAAATATTATATGCAATTATCCTTATTTACGCAACCACGGTTCCCAACAGGTGAAAGTATGAAAACGAACCACAACCTTGACTTTTATTACGTCATATCAAATCCCAACTAGTTTAACTTACACCTGAAAATAAAATCATTCTTACAAACTTGCATAACTCAAACTAGCTCGATTCAACTCAATCGGGAATCCTAGATCGTATACTCGGCTGGGGATCCTCGTTACCAATAATTTCCATTTTAATTATAGAATGACTTAAACAGATTCACAAGGGTTAGCTAACTAGCTCAGCAAGTTATAATAATAATAACCGGGTGTTAACAATGATCAATTGATATGATTCATAGGAATCTAGTTCCTTGTTAAGGAACTATTAGAATTGGATATTCATTTTTAAGTTTAAAACCAAGGTTAGGCTGCTGATCACTGACACACTAACCCGATTAAGGCACACAACTCTGTTCTCTATACTGGATTCAAGGCACACATTGACCTAATATGACCACCAATCTGGTCTGACCACAAATCTGTTCCATATTTGGAAACCTATCCAATTCTATAACAATTCAACATGATAAATATTCTAATTCAATAAAATAGAATCATAATTAACATTGATAAAACATTTATTTCGGGGCATAAAGTAATTCATAAATATCACCAGAGTATATCAGGGTATGTATGAGGAATAACTTCTAGCCTGTAGGAGAATCAGGAATTAGATGAATAATGGTTATACAAGGTTTAGTTCACTATACCATAGAATTGCTTTCGCAACCAGATTTTTAAAACCATCCAAAAAATGTTGCTGGTGAAAGGTGATTTCATGTCTATTGCAAGGGATTTTAAAAACATTGCAATTGAATCAACAAAATTTCGAGATCGTTACAAATACATATTATTGCAATACATTATATAATCGTTACAGTAGATAAGAGATTTGGGCCCAAAAGTTAGGCGGTCTTGTTCAAAACTTGTCAGCGGGCTTGCTGAAATTGTTTTCTCGGCTGTCTATTAAATAAACAAAAAAAACACAGACTATCAACCAATCTCCACTGCGACGAAAGATTAAATCTTTGCTGAAATATTTCTCTCAAACACTGAATATTAAATCTTTGTAAAGACTCAAGCTCCAAGAAGATTAAATCTCGAAAAAGATTAAACCTTAAGCGGAATGTATTTTTTTCCCAAATCATCTTTCCTAAAGTTCTTTCAATTCACAAAATTTAATTTAGGAGAAGATTAAATTTGGTCGATTATTGTTAATTATTGTTTAATTTACCTCCTTGCTTTTTTGTTTCTATGTTATTTTATGTTTGGGATCTTTTATGGATGTTACACTATGTGTTAATTAGGGTTTTGTTTATTAAGTTATATTTATCTGTCAATCGTGTCTTATTATCAGTTCTGAGTTGTAATGGGATTTGTTTGGAATGACAGTGGTATGAAATTGTAAGGTATCACTTGTCGTTGTAAAAGTAGAATTTGTATTTTGGACTTTTTGTTTACTCCATGTTCTAATAGTTTGTTAATCTTTATAGAATGAATTACTATAAAGAAGAAATTCAATACTTTCATATGTTTTATTATATATTGACTCGTTAAATAAAAAGCTTGTGTCCAATCGCCTAGGTCATATAAAGGTATTTGTATAATTGTTTATTAATAATCAATTAAGCAAGTGTTATTATAATTCCTTGCAACAAGTTCCCAAAACAATAAAGAAAATGCTCCAAGTGCCTTCCATTTCCCTTTCTAATTATCGAGGAAATACTTGATAACATAATAGCAAGGCACACTTCCCTTGCAACAATAACAAGATAAATGCTTTGTTCTTATATGCAGCTTAAGCAAAACACTGAAAATACTTTTTGTTTGATTATGTATTCTTTGTGAGATGCATAGAAAGTAGAAACATGTTGAATCCTATATTTGTAGATACAATGTAAATATTACAAACCATGGCAGTTTATAGATGATTTAAGAATTACAAGTGCAATGATTTTAATTCTAGTCCATTTTTATTTCATAATCTAATTGCTTACAAAATTTTAAGAATGGGATTATTCCGTGCTCATCTCTGTTTTACATTAGTGGATATTGTGTGACTGTATGTTCATATCATAGGTTTATTTTGACCACAGACAAGATTAATAGTAAAATATGTTAGTTCCTCAATTCTCTTTGAGAAGCTTTAAGAAGTTTTAACAAAACTATGTCAAATTCATAATATGAGCCATAACCTTGTATCCTACTTCCTTTTGTAAGACCACACAATCACTCATAAACCAGACAAGTTATAAATATTTTCTCTATTTACCTCTTACTAACCATTTCGAAAAACAATAAAATATTTATAAATATTCTACTACAAACTTACAGGTGTTCTCTGTAGTTGCAAGTGATAGGCTATCTTAGTGGTATAGAGATGATTCTTAAGGATGTTAGTTACTTGGTACAACTTGGAAGTGGGGCTGCCCATGATTCCATCCTCTGAATTACCCATTAGTGATTGCACCAACTATTTCTAAATCATTTTATGCTAAATACTATGCTATCTTATACCTCTAAATATTTAATTTGATTAAATGTTGTTATGGTAATATTAATTTGTACATGACAATTAATTTCCTAATTATTGTGAGAGGTTTTTAGAGTTGAATCTATTATAGTAGTACTTCTATTATTGTTAGTTAGGGTTGTAGTAGTACATATATTATTGTTAGTTGAGGCGAGTAGGAAATTTATATATAATTTCACTAAATAAAATTTAAAACTCTCCACAAAATGTCATTTTCAAGTTAAGTTTTTTATACAATGCTTACCACTTAATTTATAGAAACTCATTTTATTTACAATATAAAATAAATTATAGTAATGCTTGTTTACCTATGCTTGTAAATCAATACCCAATTAGTTTATATAATACATGGAGTAGACTTTGTTAAATTATATTTTTATAAAAAGAAAAAAATTGAAATTTGTAATAAGAAATTGATACTAAGATAAAAAAATAATTTAAACTATATTGGGCCAATTGAAACAATTATATACAATTTTGACTGCAAAATAAAGTATATAAAAAGGCAGGTAAAACCCTAATATAGGTAAAGGGGGCCATGAAATAGTGTTTTGGAGTTATTTGTATTCTCCATGAAAAAGTGTTTTGGTGCTGCAAGGTTAAACACATCTTTAACTGAATTGGTGGAGGACTAATCAAATGAACTGGTGGGGGACTAAGCTAACAAGGTTTAGAGGTTATCATGAATTGATGTTGGTTAACAAAATTAAAGTAATAATTTATATTTCCCAGTTTCTTCATTTTCCTTTCATATGTGTTTTTTGCAAAAACTTTTGGTAAAAATCAAACACTATAATAATATCCCATTTTCCTTTTATATATGTAAGTAAATTTATTATCCTTTCAATATTATATGTCAAAGTTAGAAAAAAATTCACTTCCATTTGTATTAATATTTTTGTTCCTCATAATTAATCAAATACATGATATATTAAAAAATGAAAATTTAAAGAAAAGAAGCCCACGCATTATTTATATTTTATGTTCATATTTGTTGAATTATACTAATCAATTTATTTTATGTTTGTGTGTGACCTTAGTTTAGAGAATTTGCATAAGAATTATATTTTCCTTGCTACATACAACAAGTTCCAAAATTAATGAAGAAAATGCTGGATGTCCTTCCCCTTCTCCTCTTCATCAATCTACCATGTAAGGTTTCTTTGTTATTTTTTAACTTTTACCATGCCAATATATATCATAAATATAAATGCACATAGTACAGGTGGATCTATGTGGGATCTGTTTTTTATTTTTCTAATGTATATATGACAAACCACTAGAAATTACTTTGTGTTACCTAATAACACACGAAATTTACTTATATATGGAGTTTCCCATCTCACAAAGCCCCATCACTTTTTAACTTAATTTTACAAGACACCTGGTTGAAAATGAGATTTCTTACTTGATAGAGATGTAGGGTTTTTTGTGAAATTTTTTTAGCTGTGTAAGAACTTATATTTTCAATACATGAATAGGTAGGGTCACCATTTTCAGCCTCACTAGAACCCGAGGAACTACTATAGATCCGTAACAATTCAAAAAGTATAGAGTTATAAGTTTTTCTCAAATCCAGTAGTAATATTGTACGGGTGTCATTGGTGGTGGTAATTTTACTAGTTCAATTAGTGGTACTAGTAGTCGTAATCTTACGAGTGGAATTGGTGGTGGGATAGTTGGTGGTAAAGTTTGTGCTACCTTACGGAGTATCATTGGTGGTACCTTTAATAATGACATCAGTGGTAGTATCATTGGTGGTATAGTTGCATTGGTAGTAGCATGACTAGCACCTTTAGTGGTTACATTGGTGGTACCTGAAATGATAATATTAGTAGTGAATTTGGTGGCATTGATGGTTACATTGGTCCCGGTGCTCTTATTAGTGTAACTGGTGACATTGGAAGCGGTAATCTTGATTAGAGAACTGGTAGTAATATTATATGTATTGGTGGTGACGTTTATTCTAACTTAAGCACTTCCATTTATGGCCACTTTAATTATGGTATTACAGGTGGTAGCATTGATGTTATATTGGTTAATCTTAGTAGTGGTATTGGTGGGAGCATAACTTGCATCTTTAGTGGTGGTACTGGTGGTAGAATGGCTAGTTGGCATAGTGGTATGATGGCTGAAATATTGGTTAGTGTTAGTAGCAGAAATTATGGTAGCAATGCTAGTAGCTTTAGTGGTAGCATTGGGTGTATATTAGGGAATATTAGTGGTTGATTTAGTTTCGGAAATGGTGGTTGTGACACCCTCCAAACCCGGGTCAGAAGTTTGGGGTTCACAACACACATAATATATAAATCAGTATATGAAATATTATATGCAATAACCCTTATTTACGCAACCACGGATCGCAACAGGTTAAATATGAAAACAAGCCAAAACCTTAACTTTTATTACGTCGTACCAAATCCCAACTAGTTTAGCTTACACCTAAAAATGAAATCATGCTTACAAACTTGCATAACTCAAACTATAACACAAAGCTCCTGCTAGCTCGATCCAACTCAACCTGGAATCTTAGCTCGCATACAGGACCGGGATCCTCGTTAGCAATAATTTCCTATTTAACTTTAGAATGACATAAACAGATTCGCAAGGGTGAGCTAACTAGCTCAGCAAGTTAAACTAATAATAACCGAGGGTAAACAATGATCAACTGAAATGATTCATAGAAATCATGTTTCTTGTTAAGCAATTTTGTAATTGGATATTCAATTTTAAGTTTAAATTGGATATTCATAGAAATATTTATAAATTTTCTACTATAAACTTACGTGTGCTTTCTGTAGTTGCAAGTGATAGGGTGTCTTGCATGTATCGAGATGATTCTTAAGGATGTTTGTTACTTGGTATAACTTGGAAGTATTCCACCGTCTGAATTAACCATAGCATGCCAATGATTCCATCCTCCAAATTTCTCATTAGTGATTGCAGCAACTATTTCTAAATTAGTTTATGCTAAATACTATGTAAAAAACATGCTTCATGTGTGGTGGTCTATAGTAGACTTACTATATCTTAAACACTGCTTCTTGCATTGATTTACACCTTTCTTTGTGGACTTATTTTTATGTAAATTTTATCAAATTCAAATGAGTATTTAAAGTGTTGTTAGGACTTGGTTTTAGTGGAACAAGTCTTGAATTTTGGTGTGACTAATTTTATTGAAAACATGAATTGTTAGTTTCTTGATGGATTATCTAGGTACAAGAAGATAAATCCAATTAGAAGTCATTTTGCATGCTTAAATAGCAATAATAACTCTTGACTTACAAAGTGAGAAATATTATAGGTTCTATTAGCAAATAAAAATAAAATTTTGGTAGAATAAAAAGCCAATAAGCCACAGTGGGAACATATTAATTATAATTTAATTGACTAATCTATTTCAACTAAAAAAGATAAATGTTCATTTCAACTTAAAAGATAAATATTTAATAATTTAAATAAAGATAAATTAAATAGTTTTAAGGATGGCTTAATTAATTTACATATTTAGAATTTGGATCAAATCAATTTTTCTAAAAAAATAATGAATCTGGATTTTATACAAAATTTTGAGGCCGAAGAATGGCGCAAATTAAGGCACGTCCAAATTAGATATATGTAAAATACTTCATTTTATTACCTTTCGTTTCTTCGAAAAATAATGTATATTTGTTAAATTTTCTTTAAATATATTAAAGATGTGTAAAATTTTATCCGATTTAGAATTTTATCCCAAAATATTTTAGTGTAAAAAATTGGATAAAAAATAAAACTATCAAAAAAATTATTTCGATATTTTTAAAATTCCGAATTTGAGTTAATCCAAGTTTTTCTCTTTAGGAGAGAAGCAAAATTTTATAATAAAATATATGTACACACAGCTTCGAGCCTTTTTAAATATGACTTTCTTAAGATCGAATCAGACGAGTTTTTCAATTTTTTTATGGTTTATATTTAACACTAAATATAATTTATTTTAATATAGCCTTTATCAATATTAAGTACCTTATTTACAAATATTGATTCAATAATAATTAGTCAATTTAGTTGTTATATAATTGGACTTTAAATTGGATCCTGGAAAATTATTCATTGTTTTTATCGAATTGTTTAAACTTATATTTTTTCTAAAATACTAGGTGTTGTGGGGAGGCCATAAAGATAAAACAATTTTTTTATATTCACTATATAACATTTTTTCTTATTCATTTATTAATGTTGTGTATTTTTTTAGAAAAGACATATCAATATTCATTAATCTTGACATTTACATATTTTATATAAGTTACTTTATAATTCAATATTAAGTATTTAATTTGTACAATTTATTTTGCAAACATAAATATTTTTATGATGCTTAATTAAGTTTTATTTTTTACAAAATTGTATTTTCCTTGTAAATTTGAGTAAGTAGATTTGAGAATAATGTGTTTTTTTTATCATAACAATTTATGAGTTCATGTTCTTTATTTTATCCTTAGAATGACGTCTCAATAATGTGTTTAACATATTTTATTAGCAAGAAAATCATAAAAACTAATTTATACTAATTGATATCATTTCAATTTAAATAAATATTGACTTTGTGTTAGTTTAACAAGATAATATCAAGATAATATCATTCAACAAAATAAAATATACATGTTTAAATTATTTAATCTCCATTAATTTATTTTGTAACTTTTACCTAAAATTATGAAAAGCCCTTTATAATAGAAAAAAGTCTAATCATATATAAAATAAAATTTACTTTGTTAGAAATACACAACATTATGCAATTTTTTGTGAGCATAGTTTGTACTCTTGTAATGTATCATCCCAATTGTTCTTCTGGTCAAAACTTGCTTCAATTCTTCTTCATGCTGATCAAGGCTTGCTTCTTCTCAGAGTTTGGCTTTATGAATGAGCAGCAAAGTGTCGGACTTTATCACAATTATAGCACTTGATCTTTGACTTGTAATTTTCCCATACCTTGACTCCTTGCCATCATTTTTCCTTTAATTCCTCTTATCAGGGTAAAGTTTGAGTAACTACACCCTATTTTTCAAAAACATTTTTTTTGAAGTCTATATAGCCCATATTTCTAAACTTTTTAACTAAAAGAGTATCAATTTGTAGGATATCTTCATCATTACCATGATCAATTTCAGTTCTTGAATAATTTTGTAAGTCATCAGGAGTATTTGAGACTCAGTGTCAGACTATACAATCATGGCCTTTCATTTTGAAATGACTCTTTCTTTCAAATTTTTCTCTTGTTTTTCCTCTACCCTTAGAGAAACCTGTCTTGTCCCATTTCGTCTTAATTTTCTACCCCATCTGCTGTTTATTAGTTTCAGAATTCCATATATCTCAACTAGAGATGTGTCTTCAAGATCATAGTTATCCCTTATTGATATAACTTTCAAGTCACACTTTTGAGGGATTGCAATAAGAACCTTCAAGTTTGAATCTGCTGGATCATAATCTATGTCAACAAGTGACAAATCATTCAACAATTTCTCAAATATATCATAGATTTCAAACAAAGACTCATCAACTTTTGAGTCAAAGTGCTCATACCGGTGATTGAGTATTGTCCTTCGAATCTTCTTGAAAGCGGTTGTGCCTTACACTTAACCACCAAAGTGTCTCCAATAAACGTAGGGGACATCACACTGTCTAGATTTTTATGCAAAAATGTCCGACTTTTGCATTTTTTTCTTGACCACAATAGCAACATCCAGTTTCTTGGGCTAATGAGGTCCATCATAAATCCCTTCGAGTATTCACGATGTGTTACGTTCAGACATATACTGAAAAGATATTTATTAATTTTCAAGATTGGAAATTTGAGGGTTTCATATCTGCTCATATTGTTGTTGATTTGGTTTATGGGTAATGGTGACCGCACATTTTGTTGTGTTTCGTTTTCTGCCATTAATGATTATTTTCTGGATCTTAAAGTGATTTTATATAAACACCAAGCTTTGATATCAATTTTTAGGCCTTTAATTACCTATAGAGGGGGTCAATATAATTATAACAATCAAATCCAATTATGTACTCAATAATGAATATTAGTTTTTATATTATTGAAAAAAAACTTATTACAAAATTCTCTAGCTCAACATGAGCAAATATCTTGAGAGCTTGTAGGTTATTGTATGATAAAATAAATTCACCAGTGTTAAACTAATTTGTGCTTATATACTGCACACTTACCCAATCAATATAAAGATAAAATCAATAAGGAATCCTAATACATATGCTATAATATCAAAAAAATACTAATATGAACAATGTTGATGAGAAGTATTCATCAATAAATAGTGATAAGGTCATTTTTGTTAAACTCTCATATGAAATACTAATGGAAAAAATGTGATAGTTATATACTAATATAATCATCTTTTGACACCAATTTATTTGAAGTTTTATAAGCCATTTTTTAACCATATTTATTAGATTTAAGGTTTAAGAAATCATATACCATTACTCACCTATCATATCACACATTACTATTCTCTTATAGAGGAACTAAAATAAATTGGGGATATTTTGATAAAGGTTTTGGAGAAAACCTTACCATTTAGCAATATCATTATATATTATTAAGCGTCAAGGTCTGCTCCAAAGAATGATGATCCATTGGTACATCAAGCATTTTCTTGGTGTTGGTTATATTGATGACAAAGTTGTTCTCAGAGAACGACAAGTTATTAATTTTTTATTATCTTGGAAAGTGTTTTTATATATTTCTACGATTTAACATAGCGTTATTATATGATTTTTTGTGCGAAAATTCACAAGCAACAATATCTGATAGTGTTTATAATACATAAGTTGTATTACACAAAATGTGATCATATATTATTGATTCTAGAAACCTACAATAATTATTGAATTCACTTTATATGTAAAATATATCTGACCCACCTAACCGTCCTAACAGAGAGTCTTATATATTATTTTTATATATAAATAAGAAGTCATGAGTTGCTTACGCAATGAGAGCCAAAAAAGGTGAAACAAATTGAACAGGAGATTTTGTACTGCTTCCATTCAAGTTTTATGTAGTCTTAGAGCATCACTTGATCTAATTATCGAGGAAAGACTTGATAACGTATTAGCAAGGCACACTCCCCTTGCAAAACAACAAGTTAAATGCTTTATTCTTATATGCAGCTTAAGCAAAACACTAAAAATACTTTTTGTTTGATTGTGTATTCTTTGTGTGATGTATAGAAAGTAGAAACATGTTGAAACCTTTATTTGTAGATACAAGGTAAATATTACACACCAGTTCAGTTTACAGATGATTTAAGAATTACAAGTTTAATGATTTTAATTGTAGTCGATTTTTATTTCATCATCTAATTGCTTACAGAATTTTAAGAATCGGATTATTCTGTGCTCATCTCTGTTTTACAATTTTTGATATTGTGTGACTATATGTTCATATCACATGTTTGTTGTGGAGGCGTGGGGGCTGAAAAACTACACTGAGAAAGAGGAACGATTTAGTCATATTAGTCATATTGTTACTACGGTTATGGTACCTGCGTACATTGATAGTTCAGAAGTTATTATAAGAGCATAGAATGATACAACTGCATCTTATGGCTTGGACTTAATAAAGTAGCATGAAAGGATTCGAGGATAGATCATCTTAGAAATCTAAATGAGGTATATTGTAATTTCTTATATTCAATGTTATAGATTTTGTTGCATCTACATATTGACCAGAGACAAGATTAGTAGTAAAATATGTTAGTTCCTCAATTCTCTTTGAGAAGGTTTAACAAAACTATGTCAAATTCATAATATGAGCCATAACCTTGTATCCTACTTCCGTTAGTAAGACCACACAATCACTCATAAACCAGACAAGTTATAAATATTTTCTCTATTTACCTCTTACTAACCATTTCGAGGAACAATGAAATATTTATAAATATTCTACTATAAACTTACACGTGTTTTCTGTAGTTGCACGTGATAGGTTGTCTTACTGGTATGGAGATAATTCTTAAGGATATTGGTTACATGGTACAACTTGGAAGTGGGGTTGCTGCTGCTTCTCCATACTTGGAGAACACCATGCTAATGATTCCATCCTGAATTACCCATTAGTGATTGCAACAACTATTTCTAAATCATTTTATGCTAAATACTATGTAAAAACCATGCTTCATGTGGGGTGGTCTATATTAGAGTTACTATATCTTAAACACGACTTCTTGCATTGATTTGCAGGTTTCTTTGTTGACTTATTTATATGTAAATTTTATCAAATTTAAATGAGTATTTAAAGTGTTGTTAGGACTTGGTTTTAGTGGAACAAGTCTTGAATTTTGGTGTGACTAATTCTATTGAAAACATGAATTGTTAGTTTCTTGATGGATTATCTAGGTACAAGAAGATAAATACAATTAGAAGTTATTTTGCTTGCTTAAATAACAATAATAACTCTTGACTTACAAAGTGATAAATATTATAGGTTCTATGAGCAAACGAAAAGTAAATTTTGGTAGAATAGAAAGCGAATAAGCCACAGTGGGAACATAATAATTATAATTTAATTGACTATTCTATTTCAACTAAAAAAGATAATTGTTCATTTCAACTTAAAAGATAAATATTTAATAATTTAAATAAAGATAAATTAAATAGTGTTAAGGGTGGCATAATTAATTTAAATATTTAGAATTTGGATCAAATCAATTTTTCTAAAAAAATAATCAATCTGGATTTTATACAAAATTTTGAGGCTCAAGAATGGCGCAAATTACGGCACGTCCGAATTAGATATATGTAAAAAACTTAATTTTATTAATTTTCGTTTCTTCAAAAAATAATGTACATTTGTTAAATTTGCTTTAGATATATTAAAGATGTGTAGAATTTTATCCGATTTAGAATTTTATACCAAAATTTTTTAGTGTGAAAAATTGGATGAAAAATAAACTATCAAAAAAATTACTTCGATATTTTTAAAATTCCGAATTTGGGCTAATCCAAGTTTTTTCTCTTTAGGAGAGAAGCAAAGTTTTATAATAAAATATATGTTGAGACTGCTTCGGGCCTTTTTGAATATGACTTTCTTAAGATCGAATGAGACGAGTTTTTCAAATTTTTTATGGTTTATATTTAACACTAAATATAATGTATTTTTATATATCATTTATCAATATTAAGTACCTTATTTACAAATATTGATTCAATAATAATAAGTCAATATAGTTGTTATATAATTGGACTTTAAATTGGATCCTGGATAATTGTTTAGTTTGGCTTTCTACATGAGCAACAAAGTGTCCGACTTTATCACAATTATAGCACTTGATCGTAATTTTCTCATACCTTGACTCCTTGCCATCATTCTTCCTTTAATTCCTCTTATCACCCTAAAGTTCGAGGAACTACAGCCTTTTTTTTAAAAACATTTTTTTTAAAGTCTATATAGACCATATTTCTAAAGTTTTTAACTAAAAGAGCATCAATTTGTAGGATATCTTCATCATTTCCATGATCAATTTCAGTTCCTCAATAATTTTGTAAGTCATCATGAGTATTTGAGACTCGGTGTCAGACTATACAATGATGGCCTTTCATATTGAAATGGCTCTTTCTTGCAAATTTCTCTCTTATTTTTTTCCTCTACCCTGAGAGAAACATGTCTTGTCCCATTTGGTCTTACTTTTCTACTCCATCTCAAGTTCATTAGTTTTGAGAATTCCATATATCTCAACTAGAGATGTGTCTTCAAGATCATAGTTATCCCTTATTGATATAAATTTCAAGTCACACTTTTGAGGAAGTGCAAGAAGAACCTTCAAGTTTGAATCTGCTGGATCATACTCTATGTCAACAAGTCACAAATCATTCAACAATTTCTGAAATCTATCATAGATTTCAAAAAAAGACTCATCAACTTTTGAGTCAAAGTGCTCATACTGGTGATTGAGTATTATCCTTGGAATCTTCTTGATAGCGGTTGTGCCTTACACTTAACCACCTAAGTGTCTCAATAGTCATCTTGACTTTACATAAATGATATTCATTAATTTTCAAGATTGGAAATTTGAGGATTTCATATCTGCTCATATTGTTGTTGATTTGGTTTATGGCTAATGGTGACCGCACATTTTGTTGAGTTTCATTATCTGCCATTAATAATTATTTTCTCGATCTTAAAGTGATTTTATATAAACACCAAGCTTTGATATCAATTTTTAGGCCTTTAATTACCTATAGAGGGGGTCAATATAATTATAACAATCAAATCCAATTATGTACTCAATAATGAAGAATAGTTTTTACATTATTGAATAAAAACTTATTACAAAATTCCCTAGCTGTACATGAGCAAATATCTTGAGAGCTTGTAGGTTATGCCTATGATAAAATAAATGCACAAGTGTTAACCTACTAGTGTTAACCTAATTTTTGCTTCTATACTGCACACTTACACACAATCAATATAAAGATAAAATCAATAACGAATCCTAATACATATGCTATAATATCAAAAAAATACTAATATGAACAATATTGATGAGAAGTATTCATCAATAAATAGTGATGTGGTCATTTTTGTTAAACTCTCATATGAAATACTAATGGAAAAAATGTGATAGTTATTTACTAATATCATCAACTTTTCACACCATTTTTTTTGAAGTTTTATAAACCATTTTTTAATTTTCAGGAAATCAGAACTCAATTCCTACCACATGGGTAGGTTCCGCCTTTGGGCACAAATTGAGGTATGTTCTCGGATTTGATAAACTTTGAATTTAAATTTTGATCTCCTTTTTTAATATTTTTTCTTGGAATTTGGTGATCTTATTATTTTTTTATATTTTCTTAAAATATTTGCAAGAAATGTTTATTCAAATAACTAATTTGGATTAAAATTTCTCAAAGAACTATAAAAAATGGGTAGTACAAAATATAAGTAATGTAAATGACATTTAAATAATTTTAATATATTTTTGTAAGCATTAATTATTTGTCGAAAATATATTTTCATTATAAAATTTTCTCAACTGAAGTTAGAAACTTATAATTTTCTGCTTAAATCATTACTTTGCATGATTATTAAAATATTTTTTTAAGAAAAATATTTTCTAACACTAATATAATCGGTAGATTCAAATCATAATAAAAAATTACAAAGTTGGTATGAAATTTAAGTAGTCATTTTCTACTATTTGTTATATAGAAAAAAATGCTTATTGGGCCATAATAGTCATTTCATACCAAAGTCAATATAAATGATGAATTACATAAAATCTTAGGCCAAACTTAGTAGAATATACTTCATCCCATAATACATGTTTTTTGAACTTTGTTCATGTAAAATTAATAATTTTACATATCTTTTTAAAATAATAATTTTTTTTGAATTAAAGTTTAATATTAATAATTTTATTCAAAGAAGGAAATTCTAGAAGTAATTTTTGTACGTATCCTCTTTATTCATCTTAAAAAAATAATGGAATTATATTTTGGTACATATTTGACAAAATAATGTTCTCTTTGCATTTCATACCCACCTTGTAAAAAAAACCCAAAATTTGTTGGAAAACTTGTTTATTTAAAATTTTGAGTTACAAAACAAGTTTATAAATATAAGCATTAGTTTAAATAATAAATTTTCATTAGAATTGAAAATATTAAAAATATTCATCATAATTATGTCAAAGTACATATGGGTAAGTCAAACAACTTATGTACTTAGACACTATCAGATGCATTTCTCATTCAATTTCTTCCCAATTTAGATTTTTCCCAATCAACGGGTGAATGAATATGGTATATATAGTGTTACCCACAATATATTGTCATTTTACATGTTCAAATCAAAATTGACTAAGAATAGAATAAAAATCAACAATCATATTATCATTCATTTTAATTCCTATGTTTAAATAAAGATAGCAATTAGTAAATATTTTTAAAATTGTATCTTTTTTCCCATAAGTATAACTTGTTTGTCAAAAATTTGGTATTCAATCTTATACCTCGAGAAATTTAATTTAATTAAATGTTGTTATTGTAATATTAATTTTTACATGACCAATAATATCTCAATTATTGTGAGAGGTTTTTAAGACTTGAATGTATGGTAGTAGTACTTTTATTATTCTTAGTTAAGGTTTTAGTAGTACATATATTATTGTTAGTTGAGGTCAGTAGGGAATTTATATATAATTTCACTAAATAAAATTTAAAATTTCCAAGAAAATATTATTTTTAGTTAAGTTTTTTATAAAATTCTTACCACTTAATTTATAGAATCTAATTTGATTTACAATACAAAATAAATTAGAGTAATGCATGTTTACTTATGGTTGTAAATCAACACCCAATTAGTTTGTATAATACATGGAGCAGACTTTGTTAAATTATATTTTTATAAAAAGAAAAATTTTTAATTTGTAATAAGAAATTAATACTAAGATAAAAAATAATTTAAACTAAATTGGGCCAATTGAAACCCATGATATACAATTGAGCCTGCAAAGTATAGAATATTAAAAAGGTAGGTAAAATCCTAATATCAGCACAAGCCCGCCGCCCTTACAAACAAAATGAATTTGTACATGGCCATCAAATAGGCCATAAAATAGTGTTTTGGAGTTATTTGTATTTTCTATCAAAGAGTGTTTTGGTGCTCTAAGGTTAAACACATCTCCAAATGAATTGGTGGAGGACTAATCAAATGAATTGGTGGAGGACTAAGTGGATAAGGTTTACAGGTTATCATCAATTGATGTTGTTTAACAAAGTTAAGGTAATAATTTATATTTCCCTGTTTCTTCATTTTCTTTTCATATGTGTTATTTGCATAAACTTTTGGTAGAAATCAAACACTAAAATAAGTATCCCGTTTTCCATGTATATATGTATGTAGATTTACTTGGAATGTCACTTGTATTTGTTTTTACATGACCTCTATGTCAAGAATTATCCTTTCAAGATTATATGTCAAGGTTAGAAAAAAAATCAGTTACATTTGTATTAATTTTTTTTGTTCCTCATAAATACTCAAATACATGATATATGAAAAAATGAAAATTTATAGAACATAATCCCACGCATTATTTATATTTTATGTTCATATTTGTTGAATTATACTATTAAATTTATTTTATGTGTATGTATGACCTTACTTTAGAGACATTTTCACAGGAATTATATTTTTCTTGCTACTTGCAACAAGTTTCGAAAATAATGAAGAAAATGCTCCAAGTGCCATCCCTTTCTCTTCATCAATATACCGTGTAAGGTTTCTTTGTTATTCTTTAACTTTTACCATGCCAATATATATTATTAATATAAATGCAGATAGTACAAGTGGATCTATGTGGGGTGTATTTTTTTTTCTAATATATATAAGACAAAAAACTCTAAATAACTCTTTGTTGACCTAATAAAACACGAAGTTTACTTATATTCAGAGTTTAAGATCTCACGAAGCCCCATCACTTTTTAACTTCATTTCACAACACACATGGTTGAAAATGAGATTTCTTACTTGATAGATATGTAGGCTTTGTTTGGGAAATTTTTTAGTGTTAGAAGAACTTATATTTTCAATACATGAATAGGTAGGGTCACCATTTTCTGCCTCACTGGAACCCGTTGCTTAGTAACTTCTATAGATCCGTAACTAATTGAAAACTATAGAGTTATGGTTTTTCTTTAATCCAGTAGTAATATTGTTGGCGGTGTCACTGGTGATGGTAATTTTACTAGTCCAATTGGTGGCACTAGTAGCCGTAATCTTAGGAGTGGAATTGGTGGTGGGATTGTTGGTGGTGTAGTTCATGCTAACTTAAGGAGTATCATTGGTGGTAACTTTAATAATGGCATAAGTGGTGATAGCATTGGTGGTATATTGGGTAGTTTTAAAAGTGGGATTGGTGGCGGCAAGACTAGCATCTTTAGTGGTTACATTGGTGGTACCAGAAATGATAATATTAGTAGTGGATTTGCTGGAATTGATGTTGTCATTGGTCCTGGTGCTCTTATTAGGGCAATTGGTGGCATTGAAAGCGGTAATCTTTGCAAGAGAATTGGTGGTGGTATTATTGGTGTTGGTGTTCAAGTTCGTGCTAGCTTAAGCAGTTCTATTTATGGCGAGTTTAATTATGGTATTACAGGTGGTAGCTTTGATGTTATATTAGTTAGTCTTAGTAGTGGCATTGGTGGTGGCATTGGTGGTAGCTTAGTGGTCGTATTGGTAGCTTAGTGGTGGTATTATTGGTGTTGGTGTTGAAGTTCGTGCTAGCTTAAGCCGTTCCATTTATCGCCAGTTTAATTATGGTATTGCAGGTGGTAGCGTTGATGTTATATTGGTTAGTCTTAGTAGTGGCAATTTATAGTATCATTGTTGGTACCTTTAGTGGTAGTACTGGTTGTATATTAGGTAATATTAGTAGTAAATTATCTTCAGAGATGGTGGTTGTGACACCCTCCAAACCCGGGTCAGAAGTTTGTGGTTCACAACACACATATTATATAAACCTGTATATGAAATACGCCCTCCAAACCCGGGTCAGAAGTTTGTGGTTCACAACACACATATTATATAAACCTGTATATGAAATATTATATGCAATTACCCTTATTTATGCAAACACGGATCACTATAGGTTAAAGTATGAGAAACCAACCACAACCTTGACTTTTATTACGTCATACCAAATCCTAACTAGTTTAACTTACAACTGAAAATGAAATCATTCTTACAAACTTGCATAACTCAAACTAGCTCGATCCAACTCAACCGGGAATCCTAGATCGCATACTGGACTGGGGATCCTCGTTACCAATAATTTCCATTTTAACTGTAGAATGACTTAAACAGATTCACAAGGGTTAGCTAACTAGCTCAGCAAGTTATAATAATAATAACCGGGTGTTAACAATGATCAATTGAAATGATTCATAGGAATCTAGTTCCTTGTTAAGCAACTATTAGAATTGGACATTCATTTTTAAGTTTAAAACCAAGGTTAGGCTGCTGATCAGTGACACACTAACCCGATTAAGGCACACAGCTCTGTTCTCTATACTAGATTCAAGGCACACATTGACCTAATATGACCACCAATCTGGTTCGACCTCGAATCTGTTCCATATTTAGAAACCTATCCAATTCTATAACAATTCAACATGATAAATATTGTAATTCAATAAAATAGAATCATAATTAACATTGATAAAATATTTATTTCGGGGCATAAAGTAATTCATTAATATCACCAGAGTATATCAGGGTATGTATGAGGAATAACTTCCAGCCTGTAGGAGAATCAGGAATTAGATGAATAATGGTTATACAGGGTTTAGTTCACTATACCATAGAATTGCTTTCGCAACCAGATTTTCTAAAACCATCCAAAAAACGTTGCTGGTTAAAGGTGATTTCATGTCTATTGCAAGGGATTTTAAAAACATTGCAATTGAATCAACAAAATTTCGAGGTCTTTATAAATACATATTATTGCAATACATTATATAATCGTTACAGTAGATCAGAGATTTGGGCCCAAAAGTTAGGCGGTCTTGTTCAAAACTTGTGAGCGGGCTTGCTGAAATTGTTTTCCCGGCTGTCTATTAAATAAAAAAAAAAAACACAGACTGTCAAACAATCTCCACGGCGACGAAAGATTAAATCTTTGCTGAAATATTTCTCTCAAACACTGAATATTAAATCTTTGTAAAGACTAAAGCTCCAAGAAGATTAAATCTCGGAAAAGATTAAACCTTGAACGAAATGTATTTTTTCCCCAAATCATCTTTCCTAAAGTTCTTTCAATTCACTAAATTTAATTTAGGAGAAGATTAAATTTAGTCAATTATTGTTAATTATTATTTAATTTACCTCCTTGCTTTCGTGTTTCTATGTTATTTACTGTTTGGGATCTTTTATGGATGGTACACTATGTGTTAATTATGGTTTTTTTTATTAAGTTATATTTATGTGTCAATCATGTCTTATTATCAGTTCTGAGTTGTAATGGGATATGTTTGGAATGACAGTGGTATGAAATTGTAAGGTATCACTTGTCGTTGTAAAAGTAGAATTTGTATTTTGGACTTTTTGTTTGCTCCATGTTCTAATAGTTTGTTAATCTTTATAGAATGAAGTACTACAAAGAAGAAATTCAATACTTTCAGATGTTTTATTATATATTAACTACGGGAAGTGAGAACAAATATATTGAAAGAAGAGATACCATAAGTGTCGATAACAAGAATAGTTCAAGGACGGAGAGGCGATATGTTACTAATACAAATAACGAAGAAAATGACATCTATAGTATTGGTGGAGGACATTGATCTGCAACTATGACCTTGCTACCTACTACAGGGAAATGTATCAAGTTAGCAAAAGTGTAAAGGTTGCCATCTTTTATAACATGGATTCCCTTGGATAGGTAAAACATTTTGTGCTCTTTTTTGACAACTCCTTATCATTTGGTGATAAGGAATTAAATTAAATTTCAATCTGAGATTCTCAGATTGTTATTTACAAATCCCGGTACCTGACTTTCTCTTTGCAGGGTCATTTCTCCACAAACATGGATCAAATCGACTCATCAAAAAAGCATCTTCTACTCAAGGTAAAATATCAGAGTCTGGAGGAACATCTCGATTTGGTCGCTTTGGCTTTGGCTCATAGTTATAAACAAAAATACCGAAACCACGACAAGACAAACAGGTATATTGTAATTATGGGACATGAATATCTGATATTCCTATGGCTTTACACACACATATGTTTTTTCATATGGCTTTACATGGTTTTGTTTCTGCTCGGGTAAGTTGTTTAAATTTTTGTCAAATTTTACCATTTTGTTTGATATATGGTTATTCGATTATGGTCGTGTCAAATTTTACCCTTTTTGAAAACTTTTTTTAATTATTATTTCACAATCACTAGGTCATAGTACCTATTAGGGAGGAGGAAGTTAAGAATGTAGTCTTGTTCATGCATCAATACAACTCACTAGATCCACATGGGTCGAACTCGGCATTTTTCAAACGTATTGAAATATTTTTAAAAGATATGTTGTTCTATTTTGTCAGATTTTCTTTGATACACGACATGGGCCTAGGGAACTAAATCGTAGGCTTGTATGTCTTATTCCTAAGGTTAAATAACTGAAACATATGGAAGATCTTCGACCTATCTATTTTTATAATATTGTGATGCGCATACTGTCGAAGGTGGTGGTGAATAAGTTCAAACTATGTTTAATCTAGACAGTGTCTAACAAACAGAGTGCTTTTAATGAAGGAAGGCTATTAGCTCATAATACAATGATTGCTTTGAAGTCACAAGGGAAAAAAGGGTGTGGTTGGGTTAAGAATTGATATTTTAAGGCATAAGATAGGTTGGAATGGATATTTATTGATATAACGATTAAAGTTCTCTTTTACAACTTAAAAAACTTTGGTACACTTTATTTTCTCCTTTTTACCATGTACGAGATTCAAGTATCCGCCACTAGAACTCAATTTGTTAATTATATGGATAAAAAGGATTTTAACATAGAATTGATTTGTTGAGAAATATGTGTAAGTAAAACTAAATTGAACACAATGCGTCTCTCTAATTAATAACCACTCTTTAATTTAGATCAAATTTCTCCATTGCAAAGTACTACATTATAAAAAATTAGAGCCTCCATGTATTGAGACATACATGTATACAACAATCTATAATCCACTAGAATACGAGGAAAATTGTAATGTTTCTATCATCTCTACTATTTTCTTATTTATTTTGAATTTAAATTAATTTTAATTTCCATATTGTTAACCATGTTTATTAGATTTAAGGTTTAAGAAATCAAATACCATTACTCAGCTATCATATCACACATTACCATTCTCTTAAAGAGGAACTTAAATAAATTCTGGATATTTCGATAAAGTTTTTGGAGAAAACCTTACCATATAGCGATATCATTATATATCATTAAGCGTCAAGGTCTGCTCCAAAGAATGATGATCCATTGGTACATCAAGCATTTTCTTGGTGTTGGTGATATTGATGACAAAGTTGTTCTCAAAGAACGGAAAATTATTAATTTTTGATTATCTTGGAAAGTATTTTTATATATTTCTACGATTTAACATAGCGTTATTATATAATTTTATGTGCAAAAATTCATAAGCGACAATATGTGATAGTGGCTATAATACATAAGTTGTATTACACAAAATGTGATCATATATTCTTGATTCTAGCAAACTACAATAATTATTGAATTCACTTTATATGTTGAAATATATCTGACCCTCCTAACCCTCCTAACACAGCGTCTTATATATTATTTTTATATATAAACAAGAAGTCATGAGTTGCTTATGTAATGAGAGCCAAATAGGTGAAACAAATTGAACACGAGATTTTGTACTCGCTCCATTCAACTTTTATCTGGTCTCAGGCATCACTTGATCTAATATTCGAGGAAAGATTTAATAACATAATAGCAAGGCACACTCCCCTTGCAACAACAACAAGTTAAATGCTTTATTCTTATATGCAGCTTAAGCAAAACACTGAAATTTTTTTTTGTTTGATTATGTATTCTTTGTGAGATGCATAGAAAGTAGAAACATGTTGAAACCATTATTTGTAGATACAATGTAAATATTACAAATCAGTTCAGTTTATAGATGATTTAAGAATTACAAGTGCAATGATTTTAATTGTAGTCGATTTTTATTTCATCCTCTATTTGCTTACAGAATTTTAAGAATCGGATTATTCTGTGGTCATCTCTGTTTTACATTTTTGGATATTGTGTGACTATATGTTCAAATCACAGGTTTGTTGTGGAAGCCTGGGGGCTGAAAAACTGCACTGAGAAAGATGAACGGTTTAGTCATATTAGTCATATTGTTACTGCGGTTATGGTACCTACGTACATTGATAGTTGAGAAGTTATTAGAAGGGCATAAAATTATACAACTGGATCTTATGGCTTGGACTTAATAAAGTAGCATGAAAGGATTCGAGAATAGATCATGTGAGAAATCTAAATGAGGTATATTGTCATTTGTTATATTTAATGTTATAGATTTTGTTGCATCTACATATTGACCAGAGACAAGATTAATAGTAAAATATGTTAGTTCCTCAATTCACTTTGAGAAGCTTTAAAAAAACTATGTCAAAATTCATAATATGAGCCATAACCTTGTGTTCTACTTCCTTTTACTAAGACCACACAATCACTCGTAAACGAGACAAGTTATAAATATTTTCTCTCTATTTACCTCTTACTAACCATTTCAAAAAACAATGAAATATTTATAAATATTCTACTATAAACTTAAGGGTGTTTTTTGTAGTTGCAAGTGATAGGCTGTCTTACTGGTATGGAGATGATTCTTAAGGATGTTGGTTCCTTCGTACAACTTGGAAGTGGGGTTGCTGCTGCTCTTGCATACTTGGAGAACAACATGCCATTGATTCCATCCTCTCAATTCCCCATTAGTGATTGCAGCAACTATTTCTATTTCTAAATCATTTTATGCTAAATACTATGTAAAAAACATGCTTCATGTGGGGTGGTCTATAGTAGACTTACTATATCTTAAACATTGCTTCTTGTATTGATTTGCATGTTTCTTTGTTGACTTATTTTTATATAAATTTTATCAAATTTAAATGAGTATTTAAAGTGTGGTTAGGACTTGGTTTTAGTGGAACAAGTCTTGAATTTTGGTCTGACCAATTCTATTGAAAACATGAATTGTTAGTTTCTTGATGGATTATCTAGGTACAAGAAGATAAATCCAATTAGAAATTATTTTGCTTGCTTAAATAGCAATAATAACTCTTGACTTACAAAGTGAGAAATATTATAGGTTCTATTAGCAAACAAAAATAAATTTTTGGTAGAATAGAAAGCCAATAAGCCATAGTGGGAACATAATAATTATAATTTAATTGACTAATTTATTTCAACTAAAAAAGATAAATGTTCATTTAAACTTAAAAGATAAATATTAAATAATTTAAATAAAGATAAATTAAATAGTGTTAAGGGTGGCTTTATTAATTTACATATTTAGAATTTGGATCCAATCAATTTTTCTAAAAAACTATTGAATTTGGATTTTATACAAAATTTTGAGGGCCAAGAATGGCGCAAATTAGAGCACGTCCGAATTAGATATATGTAAAAAACTTAATTTTATTACTTTTCATTTCTTCAAAAAATAATGTACATTTGTTAAATTTTCTTAAAATATATTAAAGATGTGCATAATTTTTTCCCAAAATATTTTAGTGTAAAAAATTGGATGAAAAATAAAACTATCAAAAAAATTATTTCGATATTTTTAAAATTCCAAATTTCTGTAAATCCAAGTTTTTTCTCTTTATGAGAGAAGCAAAGTTTTATAATAAAATAGATGTTCAGGGAGTTTCGGGCCTTTTTAAATATGAGTTTCGGGCCTTTTCAAACGAGTTTTTCAAATTTTTTATGGTTTATATTTAACACTAAATATAATGTATTTTTATATATCATTTATCAATATTAAGTACCTTATTTACATATATTGATTCAATAATAATTAGTCGATTTAGTTGTTATATAATTAGACTTTAAATTGGATACTGGATAATTGTTCATTATTTTTATCGAATTGTTTAAATTTATATTTTTTGTAAAATACTTGGTGTTGTTGGGAGGCGATAAAGATAAAATAATTTTTTTTTTCATATTCAGTGTATAAAATATTTTCTTATTCATTTATTAATGTTGTGTATTTTTTTAGAAAAGACATATCAGTATTCATTAATCTTGACATTTACATATTTTATATAAGTTACTTTATAATTCAAGATTAAATATTTAATTTGTTCAATTTATTTTGCAAACATAAATATGTTTATGATGATTATTTAAGTTTTATTTTTTACAATATTGTATTTTCCCTGTAAATTTTTATTTTATCCTTAAAATGACGTCTCAATAATGTGTTTAACATATTTTATTAGCAAGAAAATCATAAAAACAAATTTAAACTATTGATATCATTTCAATTTAAATAAATATTGACTTTACTATGAATAATTCATATAAATTTCCAAAAGTTGATTGTTCAACAGTGTTAGTTTAACAAGATAATATCATTCAACAAAATAAAATATATATGTTTAAATTATTTAATCTCCATTAGTTTATTTTGTAACTTTTACCTAAAATTAAGAAAAGCCCTTTATAATAGAACATTATCCAATTTTTTGTGAGCATAGTTTGTACTCCTGTAATGTATGGTCCCAATTGTTCTTCTCGTCCAAACTTGCTTCAATTCTTCTTCTTGTTGATCAAGACTTGTTTCTTCTTAGCGTTTGGCTTTCTGAATGAGCAGCAAAGTGTCCGACTTCATCACAATTATATCACTTGATCTTTGACTTGTAATTTTCCCATACCTTGACTACTTGCGATCATTCTTTCTTTAATTCCTCTTATCAAGGTAAAGTTGGAGAAAGTAGAGCCTTTTTTTCAAAAACTTTTTTTTTGAAGTCTATATAGCCCATATTTCTAAACTTTTCAACTAAAAGAGCATCAATTTGTAGGATATCTTCATCATTACCATGATCAATTTTGTAATAACCATGATTTTTGTAATTATATATATATATACATTTTTCGCATTTTTAATTATTTGGTTATATAAGAAAAATAATATTTTATTATATAGATTTGTTAATAAATCAAAAGACGCGTATTTTTATATTAAAAATAAATATTTCTAGTTATCTAAAATATTTAAGTAAGGTTAAAAAAATTGTTTTAATTTATATGTGCATAATTTTAATTTAATATATATTTATTTTATCACTAGAATTTAATAATAGGTGTAGTTATGTTGTGTATATTTATTAGTACGTGTTATGAGTATTTGAAAAACTCAGTCAAACACTACATGTTATGTTTGTTTAAATTTGTGATCACGTACCCACTAACCCATTAAATCGGAGTATTAGTTGAACCAACTTGTGTATAAATAGGCTATTAGCATATCATTTTATCTCTGTATAACATCTTCTCTTTTCAGGTACATTCTATTTCCTATATTTTTACTTATGTATTTTACATGTTTATTGTATACTTCTATATATATATATAATTAAATTACATTTTTTTGAACTTATGTATGACTATTCTAATTCACTTGTTATTAGTTTATTTTATTATTTAGTTCCATGGTTATGTGTATAACATTATAGTTTACTTAATTTAATCATTTAGTTTGATGTTGATTATTAAATGTTTTAGTTAATAATCACCATATTTTTTGTAAATATTTAATGCATGAATTTATGTTTATAATTACGTGTTTTGTGCATGCATAATAATTCATATGTTATATGTTAAATATATGTTTGATTTGGATATGCATTTAGATTAGTGCACCAATTAAATATATGCTCATTTATTAAATTGATTATACTTATTTTGTATAATGATATTTTCACACGTAAGGTTATGAAAATTTTATACACCAATATTTATATTTTGTCCACTTGCATAATCATAAGCATATGTTATCTATTTTATTTATCTTTGTTATTTTATTTTAAGGATTATATATATAGTAAATATTAAATGTACATCTATTTTATTGTGAATTTAAATAGTTTACAAATACTTGATTTATTATTATTATACATGATGTATTTAAGTGTTGAGTTTTTTTTATTTGTCGGTACACTATTTTGAACTATTATATGAGAATGGTCGTATTTATATATCAATATGAATTTATTTTGTTACTTGTAGTGACATTCAATTGTTATTATGGGTTAAGTTTTATAAAGTTAAAGTGTGGTTAGGTTAGTGGCATGTACATGTTAAGATTCTGATTATTATATTAAGTGTATGTGTGTATGTCTAGGTTCATTTTGGCAACATAATTTTAGGAGATATTGCTATTAAGGTAAGTTAACTCTTCACACTTTATTTATTTTAAAATCTTTTAAATATTTTTGCACTGCTTTTGTTTTAAAATTTATGGATGAAGTACCCCATTTTACAAATAAGAATTCGCTTAAGTTCTGACTTATGAACGAGTTAGTAATTTCATATAGTTCCGGATAGTGTGTCACCAGTACTTGTGGCCTTAACGAGCTCTGGAATTTTATATCTTATGTCATTTGGATTTTGGAAAATGGTTTTTGTTTTATAAAATTATGATACTTGATCCACTAGTGTAGAACTGTTTTCTTTGTGGGCTTTTGGCTCATTAGTGAAAAATTTTCACGTGCTTAGCTTTTGCTACATCTTAAAACTGGATGATTTGGAACAATATTTTAGTGATTATCTTTGTATTGGAGCTGCTTCTACTAAGATTTGCTTATTTTCAGCTTAGAAGATTTTATTTCTGTCTGGGATTTTAGAATTTTATGAAAAAATAGAAATTTATTCTTATTATGGATTTAATTTGGAGTTTTAGCTGAATATTTAAGTATAACTATTTTGTGAAAAGTTGGGTATTACAGTTGGTATTTAGAGCCTAGGTTAGCTTCCTACCCTTTTAGAGTTATGAGTTTAGTTATTTGTGTTTCCAAAAAAACTATCTTTATTTTTTTTAGGTTAAATATTTTCTGACTTTCTCGATGCAGAAATATTTTTGGTATCATTAAATGTTTTTGGTATGTTTAAATTTGGCGACCAAATTTTTTTAAAGAGGGTAGAATGTAATAACCATGATTTTTGTAATTATATATATATATATAAATTTTTTGCATTTTTAATTATTTGGTTATATAAGAAAAATAGTATTTTATTATATAGATTTTTTATTAAATCTAAAGACGCGTATTTTTATATTAAAAATAAACATTTCTAGTTATCTAAAATATTTAAGTAAGGTTAAAAAAATTGTTTTAATTTATATGTGCATAATTTTAATTTAATATATATTTATTTTATCACTAGAATTTAATAATAGGTGTAGTTATGTTGTGTATATTTATTTGTACGTGTTATGTGTATTTGAAAAACGCAGTCAAACACTACATGTTAATAAAGAGATAATATTTGTTTAAATTTGTGATCACTTACCCACTAACCCATTGAATTGGAGTATTAGTTGAACCAACTTGTGTATAAATAGGCTATTAGCATATCATTTTATCTCTGTATAACATCTTCTCTTTTCAGTACGTTCTATTTCCTATATTTTTACTTATGTATTTTACATGTTTATTGCATACTTCTATATATATATATATAATTAAATTAGTGAACTTATGTATGACTATTCAAATTCACTTGTTATTAGTTTATTTTATTATTTAGTTCCATGGTTATGTGTATAACACTATAGTTCACTTAATTTAATCATTTAGTTTGAAGTTGATTATTAAATGTTTTAGTCAATAATCACCATTTTTTTTGTAAATATTTAATACATGAATTTATGTTTATAATTACGTGTTTTGTGCATGCATAATAATTCATATGTTATATGTTAAATATATGTTTAATTTAGATATGCATTTAGATTAGAGCACCAATTAAATATATGCTCATTTATTAAATTGATTATACTTATTTTTTATAAAGATATTTTCACACGTAAGGTTATGAAAATTTTATACACCAATATTTATATTTTGTCCACTTGCATAATTATAAGCATATGTTACCTATTTTATTTATCTTTGTTATTTTATTTTAAGGATTATATAGATAGTAAATATTAAATGTACATCTATTTTATTCTAAATTTAAATAGTTTACATATAATTGATTTATTATTATTATATATAATGTATTTAAGTGTTGAGTTTTTTTTATTTGTGGCTACACTATTTTGAACTATTATATCAGAATGGTGGTATTTATATGTCAATATGAATTTATTTTGTTACTTGTAGTGACATTTAATTGTTATTATGGGTTAAGCTTTATAAAGTTAAAGTGTGGTTAGCTTAGTGGCATGTACATGTTAACATTCTAATTATTATATTAAGTGTATGTGTGTATGTGTAGGTTCATTTTGGCAACATAATTTGAGAGATATTGCTATTAAGGTAAGTTAACTCTTCACACTTTATTTATTTTAAAATCTTTTAAATATTTTTGCACTGCTTTTATTTTAAAATTTATGGATGAAGTACCCTGTTTTACAAGTTCCCTTTGATACCTTACTAGGGAGTGGTGCATTATTGACAGAAATTATGAACTTTTGATAATGTGTCACGAGGTATTTGTGGCTTTATCGAGCTGTGAAATTTTATATCTTATGTCATATGGATGTTGGAAAATGATTTTTGTGTTATAAAATTATGATACTTGATCGACTAGTGTAGAACTGTTTTCTTGGTGGGCTCTTCGCTCATTACTCACAAATTTTCAGGTGCTTAGGTTTTGCCACATCTTAAAGCTGGATGCTTTGGAACAATATTTTAGTGATTATGTTTGTATTGAAGCTGCGTCTCCCAAGATTTGCTTTATTTTCTAGATGATTTTATTTCTGTCTGGAATTTTAGAATTTTATGAAAAACTAGAAACTTATTCTTATTATGATTTAATTTAGATTTAATTTGGAGTTTTAGCTGAATATTTAAGTATAACTATTTTCTGAAAAGTTGGCTATTACAGTTGGTATTCAAAGCCTAGGTTAGCTTCCTGTAGACTGTCCCTTTAGAGTTATGAGTTTAGTTATTTGGGTTTCCAAAAAAAACTACTTTTATTTTTTTTGGTTAAATATTTTCTAACTTTCTCGATGCAGAAATATTTTTTGGTATCATTAAATGTTTTTGGTATGTTTAAATTTGGGGACCAAATTTTTTTAAGGAGGGTAGAATATAATAATCATGATTTTTGTAATTATATATATACACATTTTTCGCATTTTTAATTATTTAGTTATATAAGAAAAATAATATTTTATTATATAGATTTGTTATTAAATCTAAAGACGCGTATTTTTATATTAAAAATAAACATTTCTAGTTATCTAGAATATTTAAGTAAGGTTAAAAAAAAATTAATTTATATGTGCATAATTTTAATTTAAAATATATTTATTTTATCACCAGAATTTAATAATAGGTGTAGTTATGTTGTGTATAATTATTAGTACGTGTTATGTGTATTTGAAAAACTCAGTCAAACACTACATGTTAACAAAGAGATAATGTTTGTTTAAATTTGTGATCACGTACCCACTTCATTTTGTCTCTGTATAACATCTTCTCTTTTCAGGTACGTTTTATTTCCTATATTTTTACTTATGTATTTTACATGTTTATTGCATTCTTATATATATATATATATAATTAAATTACATTTTTATGAACTTATGTATGACTATTCTAATTCACTTGTTATTAGTTTATTTTATTATTTAGTTCCATGTTTATGTGTATACCAATATAGTTTACTTAATTTAATCATTTAGTTTGATGTTGATTATTAAATGTTTTAGTTAAAAATCACCATTTTTTTTGTAAATATTTAATGCATGAATTTATGTTATAATTACGTGTTTTGTGCATGCATAATAATTCATATGTTATATGTTAAATATATGTTTGATTTAGATATGCATTTAGATTAGTGCACCAATTAAATATATGCTCATTTATTAAATTGATTATACTTATTTTGTATATTGATAATTTTACACGTAAGGTTATGAAAATTTTATACACCAATATTTATATTTTGTCCACTTGCATAATCATAAGCATATGTTACCTATTTTATTTATCTTTTTTATTTTATTTTAAGGATTATATAGATAGTAAATATTAAATGTACATCTATTTTATTCTGAATTTAAATAGATTACATATACTTGATTTATTATTATTATATATAATGTATTTAAGTGTTGAGTTTTTTTTTATTTGTGGGTACACTATTTTGAACTATTATTTCAGAATGGTGGTATTTATATGTCAATATGAATTTATTTTGTTACTTGTAGTGACATTTAATTGTTATTATGGGTTAAGCTTTATAAAGTTAAAGTGTGGTTAGCTTAGTGACATTTAATTGTTATTATGGGTTAACAAGAATAGTTGAAGGACGGGCGATATGTTACTAATACAAATAACGAAGAAAATGACATCTATAGTATTGGTGGAGGACATTGATCTGCAACTATGACCTTACCTACTACAGGGAAATGTATCAAGTTAGCAAAAGTGTAAAGGTTGCCATCTTTTATAACATGGATTCCCTTGGATAGGTAAAACATTTTGTGCTCTTTTTTGACAACTCCTTATCATTTGGTGATAAGGAATTAAATTAAATTTCAATCTGAGATTCTCAGATTGTTATTTACAAATCCCGGTACCTGACTTTCTCTTTGCAGGGTCATTTCTCCACAAACATGGATCAAATCGACTCATCAAAAAAGCATCTTCTACTCAAGGTAAAATATCAGAGTCTGGAGGAACATCTCGATTTGGTCGCTTTGGCTTTGGCTCATAGTTATAAACAAAAATACCGAAACCACCACAAGACAAACAGGTATATTGTAATTATGGGACATGAATATCTGATATTCCTATGGCTTTACACACACATATGTTTTTTCCTATGGCTTTACATGGTTTTGTTTCTGCTCGGTAAGTTGTTTAAATTTTTGTCAAATTTTACCATTTTGTTTGATATATGGTTATTCGATTATGGTCGTGTCAAATTTTACCCTTTTTGCAAACTTTTTTTAATTATTATTTCACAATCACTAGGTCATAGTACCTATTAGGGAGGAGGAAGTTAAGAATGTAGTCTTGTTCATGCATCAATACAACTCACTAGATCCACATGGGTCGAACTCGGCATTTTTCAAACGTATTGAAATATTTTTAAAAGATATGTTGTTCTATTTTGTCAGATTTTCTTTGATACACGACATGGGCCTAGGGAACTAAATCGTAGGCTTGTATGTCTTATTCCTAAGGTTAAATAAGTGAAACATATGGAAGATCTTCGACCTATCTATTTTTATAATATTGTGATGCGCATACTGTCGAAGGTGGTGGTGAATAAGTTCAAACTATGTTTAATCTAGACAGTGTCTAACAAACAGAGTGCTTTTAATGAAGGAAGGCTATTAGCTCATAATACAATGATTGCTTTGAAGTCACAAGGGAAAAAAGGGTGTGGTTGGGTTAAGAATTGATATTTTAAGGCATAAGATAGGTTGGAATGGATATTTATTGATATAACAATTAAAGTTCTCTTTAACAACTTAAAAAACTTTGGTACACTTTATTTTCTCCTTTTTACCATGTACGAGATTCAAGTATCCGCCACTAGAACTCAATTTGTTAATTATATGGATAAAAAGGATTTTAACATAGAATTGATTTGTTGAGAAATATGTGTAAGTAAAACTAAATTGAACACAATGTGTCTCTCTAATTAATAACCACTCTTTAATTTTGATCAAATTTCTCCATTGCAAAGTACTACATTATAAAAAATTAGAGCCTCCATGTATTGAGACATACATGTATACAACAATCTATAATCCACTAGAATACGAGGAAAATTGTAATGTTTCTATCATCTCTACTATTTTCTTATTTATTTTGAATTTAAATTAATTTTAATTTCCATATTGTTAACCATGTTTATTAGATTTAAGGTTTCAGAAATCAAATACCATTACTCAGCTATCATATCACACATTACCATTCTCTTAAAGAGGAACTTAAATAAATTCTGGATATTTCGATAAAGTTTTTGGAGAAAACCTTACCATGTAGCGATATCATTATATATCATTAAGCGTCAAGGTCTGCTCCAAAGAATGATGATCCATTGGTACATCAAGCATTTTCTTGGTGTTGGTGATATTGATGACAAAGTTGTTCTCAAAGAACGGAAAGTTATTAATTTTTGATTATCTTGGAAAGTGTTTTTATATATTTCTACGATTTAACATAGCGTTATTATATAATTTTATGTGCAAAAATTCATAAGCGACAATATGTGATATTGGCTATAATACATAAGTTGTATTACACAAAATGTGATCGTATATTCTTGATTCTAGCAAACTACAATAATTATTGAATTCACTTTATATGTTGAAATATATCTGACCCTCCTAACCCTCCTATCCTAACACAGAGTCTTATATATTATTTTTATATATAAACAAGAAGTCATGAGTTGCTTATGTAATGAGAGCCAAATAGGTGAAACAACCTGAACACGAGATTTTGTACTCGCTCCATTCAACTTTTATCATGTCTCAGGCATCACTTGATCTAATATTCGAGGAAAGATTTAATAACATAATAGCAAGGCACACTCCCCTTGCAACAACAACAAGTTAAATGCTTTATTCTTATATGCAGCTTAAGCAAAACACTGAAAATAATTTTTGTTTGATTATGTATTCTTTGTGAGATGCATAGAAAGTAGAAACATGTTGAAACCATTATTTGTAGATACAATGTAAATATTACAAATCAGTTCAATTTATAGATGATTTAAGAATTACAAGTGCAATGATTTTAATTGTAGTCGATTTTTATTTCATCCTCTAATTGCTTACAGAATTTTAAGAATCGGATTATTCTGTGCTCATCTCTGTTTTACATTTTTGGATATTGTGTGACTATATGTTCAAATCACAGGTTTGTTGTGGAAGCCTCGGGGCTGAAAAACTGCACTGAGAAAGATGAACGGTTTAGTCATATTAGTCATATTGTTACTGCGGTTATGGTACCTACGTACATTGATAGTTGAGAAGTTATTAGAAGGGCATAGAATTATACAACTGGATCTTATGGCTTGGACTTAATAAAGTAGCATGAAAGGATTCGAGAATAGATCATGTGAGAAATCTAAATGAGGTATATTGTCATTTCTTATATTCAATGTTATAGATTTTGTTGCATCTACATATTGACCAGAGACAAGATTAATAGTAAAATATGTTAGTTCCTCAATTCACTTTGAGAAGCTTTAAAAAAACTATGTCAAAATTCATAATATGAGCCATAACCTTGTGTTCTACATCCTTTTACTAAGACCACACAATCACTCATAAACGAGACAAGTTGTAAATATTTTCTCTCTATTTACCTCTTACTAACCATTTCAAAAAACAATGAAATATTTATAAATATTCTACTATAAACTTAAGGGTGTTTTTTGTAGTTGCAAGTGATAGGCTGTCTTACTGGTATGGAGATGATTCTTAAGGATGGTGGTTCCTTCGTACAACTTGGAAGTGGGGTTGCTGCTGCTCTTGCATACTTGGAGAACAACATGCCATTGATTCCATCCTCTCAATTCCCCATTAGTGATTGCAGCAACTATTTCTATTTCTAAATCATTTTATGCTAAATACTATGTAAAAAACATGCTTCATGTGGGGTGGTCTATAGTAGACTTACTATATCTTAAACATTGCTTCTTGTATTGATTTGCATGTTTCTTTGTTGACTTATTTTTATGTAAATTTTATCAAATTTAAATGAGTATTTAAAGTGTTGTTAGGACTTGGTTTTAGTGGAACAAGTCTTGAATTTTGGTCTGACCAATTCTATTGAAAACATGAATTGTTAGTTTCTTGATGGATTATCTAGGTACAAGAAGATAAATCCAATTAGAAATTATTTTGCTTGCTTAAATAGCAATAATAACTCTTGACTTACAAAGTGAGAAATATTATAGGTTCTATTAGCAAACAAAAATAAATTTTTGGTAGAATAGAAAGCCAATAAGCCATAGTGGGAACATAATAATTATAAATTAATTGACTAATTTATTTCAACTAAAAAAGATAAATGTTCATTTAAACTTAAAAGATAAATATTAAATAATTTAAATAAAGATAAATTAAATAGTGTTAAGGGTGGCTTTATTAATTTACATATTTAGAATTTGGATCGAATCAATTTTTCTAAAAAACTATTGAATTTGGATTTTATACAAAATTTTGAGGGCCAAGAATGGCGCAAATTACAGCACGTCCGAATTAGATATATGTAAAAAACTTAATTTTATTACTTTTCATTTCTTTAAAAAATAATGTACATTTGTTAAATTTTCTTAAAATATATTAAAGATGTGCATAATTTTTTCCCAAAATATTTTAGTGTAAAAAATTGGATGAAAAATAAAACTATCAAAAAAATTATTTCGATATTTTTAAAATTCCAAATTTCTGTAAATCCAAGTTTTTTCTCTTTATGAGAGAAGCAAAGTTTTATAATAAAATAGATGTTCAGGGAGTTTCGGGCCTTTTTAAATATGACTTTCTTAAGATCGAATCAAACGAGTTTTTCAAATTTTTTATGGTTTATATTTAACACTAAATATAATGTATTTTTATATATCATTTATCAATATTAAGTACCTTATTTACATATATTGATTCAATAATAATTAGTCGATTTAGTTGTTATATAATTAGACTTTAAATTGGATACTGGATAATTGTTCATTATTTTTATCGAATTGTTTAAATTTATATTTTTTGTAAAATACTTGGTGTTGTTGGGAGGCGATAAAGATAAAATAATTTTTTTTTCATATTCAGTGTATAAAATATTTTCTTATTCATTTATTAATGTTGTGTATTTTTTTAGAAAAGACATATCAGTATTCATTAATCTTGACATTTACATATTTTATATAAGTTACTTAATAATTCAAGATTAAATATTTAATTTGTTCAATTTATTTTGCAAACATAAATATGTTTATGATGATTATTTAAGTTTTATTTTTTACAATATTGTATTTTCCCTGTAAATTTTTATTTTATCCTTAAAATGACGTCTCAATAATGTGTTTAACATATTTTATTAGCAAGAAAATCATAAAAACAAATTTAAACTATTGATATCATTTCAATTTAAATGAATATTGACTTTACTATGAATAATTCATATAAATTTCCAAAAGTTGATTGTTCAACAGTGTTAGTTTAACAAGATAATATCATTCAACAAAATAAAATATATATGTTTAAATTATTTAATCTCCATTAGTTTATTTTGTAACTTTTACCTAAAATTAAGAAAAGCCCTTTATAATAGAACATTATCCAATTTTTTGTGAGCATAGTTTGTACTCCTGTAATGTATCGTCCCAATTGTTCTTCTCGTCCAAACTTGCTTCAATTCTTCTTCTTGTTGATCAAGACTTGTTTCTTCTTAGCGTTTGGCTTTCTGAATGAGCAGCAAAGTGTCCGACTTCATCACAATTATATCACTTGATCTTTGACTTGTAATTTTCCCATACCTTGACTCCTTGCGATCATTCTTTCTTTAATTCCTCTTATCAAGGTAAAGTTGGAGAAAGTAGAGCCTTTTTTTCAAAAACTTTTTTTTTGAAGTCTATATAGCCCATATTTCTAAACTTTTCAACTAAAAGAGCATCAATTTGTAGGATATCTTCATCATTACCATGATCAATTTTGTAATAACCATGATTTTTGTAATTATATATATATATACATTTTTCGCATTTTTAATTATTTGGTTATATAAGAAAAATAATATTTTATTATATAGATTTGTTAATAAATCAAAAGACGCGTATTTTTATATTAAAAATAAATATTTCTAGTTATCTAAAATATTTAAGTAAGGTTAAAAAAATTGTTTTAATTTATATGTGCATAATTTTAATTTAATATATATTTATTTTATCACTAGAATTTAATAATAGGTGTAGTTATGTTGTGTATATTTATTAGTACTTGTTATGAGTATTTGAAAAACTCAGTCAAACACTACATGTTATGTTTGTTTAAATTTGTGATCACGTACCCACTAACCCATTAAATCGGAGTATTAGTTGAACCAACTTGTGTATAAATAGGCTATTAGCATATCATTTTATCTCTGTATAACATCTTCTCTTTTCAGGTACGTTCTATTTCCTATATTTTTACTTATGTATTTTACATGTTTATTGTATACTTCTATATATATATATAATTAAATTACATTTTTTTGAACTTATGTATGACTATTCTAATTCACTTGTTATTAGTTTATTTTATTATTTAGTTCCATGGTTATGTGTATAACATTATAGTTTACTTAATTTAATCATTTAGTTTGATGTTGATTATTAAATGTTTTAGTTAATAATCACCATATTTTTTGTAAATATTTAATGCATGAATTTATGTTTATAATTACGTGTTTTGTGCATTCATAATAATTCATATGTTATATGTTAAATATATGTTTGATTTAGATATGCATTTAGATTAGTGCACCAATTAAATATATGCTCATTTATTAAATTGATTATACTTATTTTGTATAATGATATTTTCACACATAAGGTTATGAAAATTTTATACACCAATATTTATATTTTGTCCACTTGCATAATCATAAGCATATGTTACCTATTTTATTTATCTTTGTTATTTTATTTTAAGGATTATATAGATAGTAAATATTAAATGTACATCTATTTTATTCTGAATTTAAATAGTTTACAAATACTTGATTTATTATTATTATACATGATGTATTTAAGTGTTGAGTTTTTTTTATTTGTTGGTACACTATTTTGAACTATTATATGAGAATGGTCGTATTTATATATCAATATGAATTTATTTTGTTACTTGTAGTGACATTCAATTGTTATTATGGGTTAAGTTTTGTAAAGTTAAAGTGTGGTTAGGTTAGTGGCATGTACATGTTAACATTCTGATTATTATATTAAGTGTATGTGTGTATGTCTAGGTTCATTTTGGCAACATAATTTTAGGAGATATTGCTATTAAGGTAAGTTAACTCTTCACACTTTATTTATTTTAAAATCTTTTAAATATTTTTGCACTGCTTTTGTTTTAAAATTTATGGATGAAGTACCCCGTTTTACAAATAAGAATTCGCTTAAGTTCTGACTTATGAACGAGTTAGTAATTTCATATAGTTCCTGATAGTGTGTCACGCCTTAACGAGCTCTGGAATTTTATATCTTATGTCATTTGGATTTTGGAAAATGGTTTTTGTTTTATAAAATTATGATACTTGATCCACTAGTGTAGAACTGTTTTCTTTGTGGGCTTTTGGCTCATTAGTCACAAATTTTCAGGTGCTTAGCTTTTGCTACATCTTAAAACTGGATGATTTGGAACAATATTTTAGTGATTATCTTTGTATTGCAGCTGCTTCTACTAAGATTTGCTTATTTTCAGCTTAGAAGATTTTATTTCTGTCTGGGATTTTAGAATTTTATGAAAAAATAGAAATTTATTCTTATTATGGATTTAATTTGGAGTTTTAGCTGAATATTTAAGTATAACTATTTTGTGAAAAGTTGGGTATTACAGTTGGTATTTAGAGCCTAGGTTAGCTTCCTACCCTTTTAGAGTTATGAGTTTAGTTATTTGTGTTTCCAAAAAAATTATCTTTATTTTTTTAGGTTAAATATTTTCTGACTTTCTCGATGCAGAAATATTTTTGGTATCATTAAATGTTTTTGGTATGTTTAAATTTGGCGACCAAATTTTTTTAAAGAGGGTAGAATGTAATAACCATGATTTTTGTAATTATATATATATGTATAAATTTTTCGCATTTTTAATTATTTGGTTATATAAGAAAAATAGTATTTTATTATATAGATTTTTTATTAAATCTAAAGACGCGTATTTTTATATTAAAAATAAACATTTCTAGTTATCTAAAATATTTAAGTAAGGTTAAAAAAATTGTTTTAATTTATATGTGCATAATTTTAATTTAATATATATTTATTTTATCACTAGAATTTAATAATAGGTGTAGTTATGTTGTGTATATTTATTAGTACGTGTTATGTGTATTTGAAAAACGCAGTCAAACACTACATGTTAACAAAGAGATAATGTTTGTTTAAATTTGTGATCACTTAGCCACTAACCCATTGAATTGGAGTATTAGTTGACCCAACTTGTGTATAAATAGGCTATTAGCATATCATTTTATCTCTGTATAACATCTTCTCTTTTCAGTAGGTTCTATTTCCTATATTTTTACTTATGTATTTTACATGTTTATTGCATACTTCTATATATATATATATAATTAAATTAGTGAACTTATGTATGACTATTCAAATTCACTTGTTATTAGTTTATTTTATTATTTAGTTCCATGGTTATGTGTATAACACTATAGTTCACTTAATTTAATCATTTAGTTTGAAGTTGATTATTAAATGTTTTAGTTAATAATCACCATTTTTTTGTAAATATTTAATACATGAATTTATGTTTATAATTACGTGTTTTGTGCATGCATAATAATTCATATGTTATATGTTAAATATATGTTTAATTTAGATATGCATTTAGATTAGAGCACCAATTAAATATATGCTCATTTATTAAATTGATTATACTTATTTTTTATAATGATATTTTCACACGTAAGGTTATGAAAATTTTATACACCAATATTTATATTTTGTCCACTTGCATAATCATAAGCATATCTTACCTATTTTATTTATCTTTGTTATTTTATTTTAAGGATTATATAGATAGTAAATATTAAATGTACATCTATTTTATTCTAAATTTAAATAGTTTACATATAATTGATTTATTATTATTATATATAATGTATTTAAGTGTTGAGTTTTTTTTATTTGTGGCTACACTATTTTGAACTATTATATCAGAATGGTGGTATTTATATGTCAATATGAATTTATTTTGTTACTTGTAGTGACATTTAATTGTTATTATGGGTTAAGCTTTATAAAGTTAAAGTGTGGTTAGCTTAGTGGCATGTACATGTTAACATTCTAATTATTATATTAAGTGTATGTGTGTATGTGTAGGTTCATTTTGGCAACATAATTTGAGAGATATTGCTATTAAGGTAAGTTAACTCTTCACACTTTATTTATTTTAAAATCTTTTAAATATTTTTGCACTGCTTTTGTTTTAAAATTTATGGATGAAGTACCCTGTTTTACAAGTTCCCTTTGATACCTTACTAGGGAGTGGCGCATTATTGAGAGAAATTATGAACTTTTGATACTGTGTCACGAGGTATTTGTGGCTTTAACGAGCTGTAAAATTTTATATCTTATGTCATATGGATGTTGGAAAATGATTTTTGTGTTATAAAATTATGATACTTGATCGACTAGTGTAGAACTGTTTTCTTGCTGGGCTCTTCACTCATTACTCACAAATTTTCAGGTGCTTAGGTTTTGCCACATCTTAAAGCTGGATGCTTTGGAACAATATTTTAGTGATTATGTTTGTATTGAAGCTGCGTCTCCCAAGATTTGCTTTATTTTCTAGATGATTTTATTTCTGTCTGGGATTTTAGAATTTTATGAAAAACTAGAAACTTATTCTTATTATGGATTTAATTTGGATTTAATTTGGAGTTTTAGCTGAATATTTAAGTATAACTATTTTCTGAAAAGTTGGCGTATTACAGTTGGTATTGAGAGCCTAGGTTAGCTTCCTGTAGACTGTCCCTTTAGAGTTATGAGTTTAGTTATTTGGGTTTCCAAAAAAAACTACTTTTATTTTTTTGGTTAAATATTTTCTGACTTTCTGGATGCAGAAATATTTTTTGGTATCATTAAATATTTTTGGTATGTTTAAATTTGGAAACCAAATTTTTTTAAGGAGGGTAGAATATAATAATCATGATTTTTGTAATTATATATATACACATTTTTCGCATTTTTAATTATTTGGTTATATAAGAAAAATAATATTTTATTATATAGATTTGTTATTAAATCTAAAGACGCGTATTTTTATATTAAAAATAAACATTTCTAGTTATCTAAAATATTTAAGTAAGGTTAAAAAAAAATTAATTTATATGTGCATAATTTTAATTTAATATATATTTATTTTATCACGAGAATTTAATAATAGGTGTAGTTATGTTGTGTATAATTATTAGTACGTGTTATGTGTATTTGAAAAACTCACTCAAACACTACATGTTAACAAAGAGATAATGTTTGTTTAAATTTGTGATCACGTACCCACTTCATTTTGTCTCTGTATAACATCTTCTCTTTTTAGGTACGTTTTATTTCCTATATTTTTACTTATGTATTTTACATGTTTATTGCATACTTATATATATATATATATATATATATAATTAAATTACATTTTTATGAACTTATGTATGACTATTCTAATTCACTTGTTATTAGTTTATTTTATTATTTAGTTCCATGTTTATGTGTATAACACTATAGTTTACTTAATTTAATCATTTAGTTTGATGTTGATTATTAAATGTTTTAGTTAATAATCACCATTTTTTTTGTAAATATTTAATGCATGAATTTATGTTATAATTACGTGTTTTGTGCATGCATAATAATTCATATGTTATATGTTAAATATATGTTTGATTTAGATATGCATTTAGATTAGTGCACCAATTAAATATATGCTCATTTATTAAATTGATTATACTTATTTTGTATAATGATAATTTTACACGTAAGGTTATGAAAATTTTATACACCAATATTTATATTTTGTCCACTTGCATAATCATAAGCATATGTTACCTATTTTATTTATCTTTTTTATTTTATTTTAAGGATTATATAGATAGTAAATATTAAATGTACATCTATTTTATTCTGAATTTAAATAGTTTACATATACTTGATTTATTATTATTATATATAATGTATTTAAGTGTTGAGTTTTTTTTTATTTGTGGGTACACTATTTTGAACTATTATTTCAGAATGGTGGTATTTATATGTCAATATGAATTTATTTTGTTACTTGTAGTGACATTTAATTGTTATTATGGGTTAAGCTTTATAAAGTTAAAGTGTGGTTACTTAGAGGCATGTACATGTTAACATTCTGATTATTATATTAAGTGTATGTGTGTATGTGTAGGTTCATTTTGGCAACATAATTTGGGAGATATTGCTATTAAGGTAAGTTAACTCTTCACACTTTATTTATTTTAAAATCTTTTAAATATTTTTGCACTGCTTTTGTTTTAAAATTTATGGATGAAGTACCCTGTTTTACAAGTTCCCTTTGATACCTTACTAGGGAGTGGCGCATTATTGAGAGATATTATGAACTTTTGATACTGTCAGCAGGTATTTGTGGCTTTAACGAGCTGTGAAATTTTATATCTTATGTCATATGGATGTTGCAAAATGATTTTTGTGTTATAAAATTATGATACTTGATGGACTAGTGTAGAACTATTTTCTTGCTGGGCTCTTAGCTAATTACTCACAAATTTTCAGGTGCTTAGGTTTTGCCACATCTTAAAGTTGGATGCTTTGGAACAATATTTTAGTGATTATGTTTGTATTGAAGCTGCGTCTCCCAAGATTTGCTTTATTTTCTAGATGATTTTATTTCTGTCTGGGATTTTAGAATTTTATGAAAAACTAGAAACTTATTCTTATTATGGATTTAATTTGGATTTAATTTGGAGTTTTAGCTGAATATTTAAGTATAACTATTTTCTGAAAAGTTGGCGTATTACAGTTGGTATTGAGAGCCTAGGTTAGCTTCCTGTAGACTGTCCCTTTAGAGTTATGAGTTTAGTTATTTGGGTTTCCAAAAAAAACTACTTTTATTTTTTTGGTTAAATATTTTCTGACTTTCTGGATGCAGAAATATTTTTTGGTATCATTAAATATTTTTGGTATGTTTAAATTTGGAAACCAAATTTTTTTAAGGAGGGTAGAATATAATAATCATGATTTTTGTAATTATATATATACACATTTTTCGCATTTTTAATTATTTGGTTATATAAGAAAAATAATATTTTATTATATAGATTTGTTATTAAATCTAAAGACGCGTATTTTTATATTAAAAATAAATATTTCTAGTTATCTAAAATATTTAAGTAAGGTTAAAAAAAAATTAATTTATATGTGCATAATTTTAATTTAATATATATTTATTTTATCACCAGAATTTAATAATAGGTGTAGTTATGTTGTGTATAATTATTAGTACGTGTTATGTGTATTTGAAAAACTCACTCAAACACTACATGTTAACAAAGAGATAATGTTTGTTTAAATTTGTGATCACGTACCCACTTCATTTTGTCTCTGTATAACATCTTCTCTTTTTAGGTACGTTTTATTTCCTATATTTTTACTTATGTATTTTACATGTTTATTGCATACTTATATATATATATATATATAATTAAATTACATTTTTATGAACTTATGTATGACTATTCTAATTGACTTGTTATTAGTTTATTTTATTATTTAGTTCCATGTTTATGTGTATAACACTATAGTTTACTTAATTTAATCATTTAGTTTGATGTTGATTATTAAATGTTTTAGTTAATAATCACCATTTTTTTTGTAAATATTTAATGCATGAATTTATGTTATAATTACGTGTTTTGTGCATGCATAATAATTCATATGTTATATGTTAAATATATGTTTGATTTAGATATGCATTTAGATTAGTGCACCAATTAAATATATGCTCATTTATTAAATTGATTATACTTATTTTGTATAATGATAATTTTACACGTAAGGTTATGAAAATTTTATACACCAATATTTATATTTTGTCCACTTGCATAATCATAAGCATATGTTACCTATTTTATTTATCTTTTTTATTTTATTTTAAGGATTATATAGATAGTAAATATTAAATGTACATCTATTTTATTCTGAATTTAAATAGTTTACATATACTTGATTTATTATTATTATATATAATGTATTTAAGTGTTGAGTTTTTTTTTATTTGTGGGTACACTATTTTGAACTATTATTTCAGAATGGTGGTATTTATATGTCAATATGAATTTATTTTGTTACTTGTAGTGACATTTAATTGTTATTATGGGTTAAGCTTTATAAAGTTAAAGTGTGGTTACTTAGAGGCATGTACATGTTAACATTCTGATTATTATATTAAGTGTATGTGTGTATGTGTAGGTTCATTTTGGCAACATAATTTGGGAGATATTGCTATTAAGGTAAGTTAACTCTTCACACTTTATTTATTTTAAAATCTTTTAAATATTTTTGCACTGCTTTTGTTTTAAAATTTATGGATGAAGTACCCTGTTTTACAAGTTCCCTTTGATACCTTACTAGGGAGTGGCGCATTATTGAGAGATATTATGAACTTTTGATACTGTCACAGGTATTTGTGGCTTTAACCAGCTGTGAAATTTTATATCTTATGTCATATGGATGTTGGAAAATGATTTTTGTGTTATAAAATTATGATACTTGATCGACTAGTGTAGAACTATTTTCTTGCTGGGCTCTTAGCTCATTACTCACAAATTTTCAGGTGCTTAGGTTTTGCCACATCTTAAAGGTGGATGCTTTGGAACAATATTTTAGTGATTATGTTTGTATTGAAGCTGCGTCTCCCAAGATTTGCTTTATTTTCTAGATGATTTTATTTCTGTCTGGGATTTTAGAATTTTATGAAAAACTAGAAACTTATTCTTATTATGGATTTAATTTGGATTTAATTTGGAGTTTTAGCTGAATATTTAAGTATAACTATTTTCTGAAAAGTTGGCGTATTACAGTTGGTATTGAGAGCCTAGGTTAGCTTCATGTAGACTGTCCCTTTAGAGTTATGAGTTTAGTTATTTGGGTTTCCAAAAAAAACTACTTTTATTTTTTTGGTTAAATATTTTCTGACTTTCTCGATGCAGAAATATTTTTTGGTATCATTAAATATTTTTGGTATGTTTAAATTTGGAAACCAAATTTTTTTAAGGAGGGTAGAATATAATAATCATGATTTTTGTAATTATATATATACACATTTTTCGCATTTTTAATTATTTGGTTATATAAGAAAAATAATATTTTATTATATAGATTTGTTATTAAATCTAAAGACGCGTATTTTTATATTAAAAATAAACATTTCTAGTTATCTAAAATATTTAAGTAAGGTTAAAAAAAAAATTAATTTATATGTGCATAATTTTAATTTAATATATATTTATTTTATCACCAGAATTTAATAATAGGTATAGTTATGTTGTGTATATTTATTAGTACGTGTTATGTATATTTGAAAAACTCAGTCAGACACTACATGTTAACAAAGAGATAATGCTTATTTAAACCCACTAACCCATTGAATCGGAGTATAAGTAACCAACTTGTGTATAAATAGGCTATTAGCATATCATTTTGTCTCTGTATAACATCTTCTCTTTTCAGGTACGTTCTATTTCCTATATTTTTACTTATGTATTTTACATGTTTATTGCATACTTATATATATATATATATATAATTAAATTACATTTTTATGAACTTATGTATGACTATTCTAATTCACTTGTTATTAGTTTATTTTATTATTTAGTTCCATGTTTATGTGTATAACACTATAGTTTACTTAATTTAATCATTTAGTTTGATGTTGATTATTAAATGTTTTAGTTAATAATCACCATTTTTTTTGTAAATATTTAATGCATGAATTTATGTTTATAATTACCTGTTTTGTGCATGCATAATAATTCATATATTATATGTTAAATATATGTTTGATTTAGATATGCATTTAGATTAGTGCACCAATTAAATATATGCTCATTTATTAAATTGATTATACTTATTTTGTATAATGATAATTTTACACGTAAGGTTATGAAAATTTTATACACCAATATTTATATTTTGTCCACTTGCATAATCATAAGCATATGTTACCTATTTTATTTATCTTTGTTATTTTATTTTAAGGATTATATAGATAGTAAATATTAAATGTACATCTATTTTATTCTAAATTTAAATAGTTTACATATACTTGATTTATTATTATTATATATAATGTATTTAAGTGTTGAGTTTTTTTTATTTGTGGGTACACTATTTTGAACTATTATTTCAGAATGGTGGTATTTATATGTCAATATGAATTTATTTTGTTACTTGTAGTGACATTTAATTGTTATTATGGTTAAGCTTTATAAAGTTAAAGTGTGGTTAGCTTTGAGGCATGTACATGTTAACATTCTGATTATTATATTAAGTGTATGTGTGTATGTGTAGGTTCATTTTGGCAACATAATTTGGGAGATATTGCTATTAAGGTAAGTTAACTCTTCACACTTTATTTATTTTAAAATCTTTTAAATATTTTTGCACTGCTATTGTTTTAAAATTTATGGATGAAGTACCCTGTTTTACAAATAAGAATTCCGAGTGAGCTCTGATTTATGAACCAGTTAGTAATTGCGTATAGTTCCGCAACTATTGATACCTTACTAGGGAGGGGCGCATTATTGACAAAAATTATGAACTTTTGATACTGTGTCACCAGGTATTTGTGCCTTAACCAGCTGTGGAATTTTATATCTTATGTCATATGGATGTTGAAAAATTATTTTTGTTTTATTAAATTATAATACTTGATCCACTACTGTAGAACTGTTTTCTTGCTGGGCTCTTACCTCATTACTCACAAATTTTTTTCAGGTGCTTAGCTTTTGCTACATCTTAAAGCTGGATGCTTTGGAACGATATTTTAGTGATTATGTTTGTATTGGAGCTGCGTCTCCAAGATTTGCTTTATTTTCAGCTTAGATGATTTTATTTCTGTGTGGGATTTTAGAATTTTATGAAAAACTAGAAATTTATTCTTATTATGGATTTAATTTGGAGTTTTACCTGAATATTTAAGTATAACTATTTTCTGAAAAGTTGGCTTATTACAGTTGGTATTCAGAGCCTAGGTTAGCTTAGTGTAGACTGCCCTTTTAGAGTTATGAGTTTAGTTATTTGCGTTTCCAAAAAAAACTACTTTTATTTTTTTTTGGTTAAATATTTTTTGACTTTCTCGATGTAGAAATATTTTTGGTATCATTAAATATTTTTGGTATGTTTAAATTTGGGGACCAATTTTTTTGAGGAGAGTAGAATGTAATAACCATGATTTTTGTAATTATATATATATATACATTTTTCGCATTTTTAAATATTTTGTTATATAAGAAAAATAATATTTTATTATAAAGATTTTTTATTAAATCTAAAGACACGTATTTTTATATTAAAAATAAACATTTCTAGTTATCTAAAATATTTAAGTAAGGTTAAAAAAATTGTTTTAATTTATATGTGCATAATTTTAATTTTATATATATTTATTTTATCACTAGAATTTAATAATAGGTGTAGTTATGTTGTGTATATTTATTAGTACGTGTTATGTGTATTTGAAAAACTCAGTCAAACACTACATGTTAACAAAGAGATAATGTTTGTTTAGATTTGTGATCACGTACCCACTAACCCATTGAATCGGAGTATTAGTCATTTTATCTCTGTATAACATTTTCTTTTTTCAAGTACGTTCTATTTCCTATATTTTTACTTATGTATTTTACATGTTTATTGCATACTTCTATATATATATATAATTAAATTACATTTTTGTGAACTTATGTATTACTATTATAATTCACTTGTTATTAGTTTATTTTATTATTTAGTTCCATGGTTATGTGTATAACACTATAGTTTACTTAATTTAATCATTTAGTTTGATGTTGATTATTAAATGCTTTAGTTAATAATCTCCATTTTTTTGTAAATATTTAATGCATGAATTTATGTTTATAATTACGTGTTTTGTGCATGCATAATAATTCATATGTTATATGTTAAATATATGTTTGATTTAGATATGCATTTAGATTAGTGCACCAATTAAATATATGCTCATTTACTAAATTGATTATACTTATTTTGTATAATGATATTTTCACACGTAAGGTTACGAAAATTTTATACACCAATATTTATATTTTGTCCACTTGCATAATCATAAGCATATGTTACCTATTTTATTTATCTTTGTTATTTTATTTTAAGGATTATATAGATAGTAAATATTAAATGCACATCTATTTTATTCTGAATTTAAATAGTTTACATATATTTGATTTATTATTATTATATATAGTGTATTTAAGTGTTGAGTTTGTTTTATTTGCCCGTACACTATTTTGAACTATTATATGAAGCGGTTGGGTCCTTGAAGGCCCATGAAGAACGCTTAAAGGGTCAAGGTGAACCTAGTGGAGGACAACAACTATTACTTACTCAGGAAGGATGGTTGAAAAAGGAAAAGGAAGAAGGACAACTGTTGTTTACCAGAGAAGAATGGCTCAGGAGATCGAGCTTGAAAAACAAAGGAAATGTCAGCGATTTTAAGACCAAAGAAGCAAATCGAGGTACAAGGGATAAGAGTAGAATCCGGTGCTTCAACTGCTTGGCATATGGCCATTATGCGGCTAAGTGTCGTAAACCAAAAAGGGAAAAAGAGCAACGTCTGGAGGCTAATTTGGCACATGCTCTAGATGACGAACCAGCGTTGTTGATGGTGGAATGTCGAGGTGAGAAGGTGCTGCTAAATGAGAGCAAGGTTAAGCCAAAGTTGAGGACAGAAGTCGAGGATAAGCAAGGAGGATCTGATATATGGTACTTGGACAACGGAGCGAGTAATCATATGACCGGGGAGAAATCAAAATTCAGAGAATTGGACGAAAATGTGACTGGTCAGGTACGCTTTGGTGATGGATCGACAGTCGACATACGAGGTAAAGGTTCAGTATTTTTTAAATGCAAAGATGGTGAGGAGAGAATGTTTAAAGATGTTTACTTTATACCCAGTTTGTGTAATAACATACTGAGCTTAGGACAATTATCTGAAGAGGGCAATCGAGTTGTAATACACGGTGATTTTTTGTGGGTCTATGATAAGACTGAACGACTACTAATAAAAGTTAAAAGATCAGGAAACAGACTGTATAGGGTTATGGCAAAAACTGTTGATTCAAGTTGTTTGTTGTCAAAGGAGGAGGAAGAAGCGTGGCTCTGGCACTCACGCCTTGGCCACGTTAATTTCCAAGCTTTGAATCTAATGACAAGGAACAAGATGGTTGACGGTGTACCAAAGATTATACAACCCAAGGAAGTGTGTACGGGGTGTCTAATGGTGAAGCAGAGTAGGAAAAGTTTCCCTGCACAGTCAAGTTTTCGAGCAAAAAAGGTTTTAGAACTGGTGCATGGAGACATTTGTGGTCCAATCATGCCTGAAACACTGAGGGGAAGTAACTATTTTTTCCTCCTTGTGGACGACTTCAGTAGAGCCATGTGGGTGTTTATGTTAAAGTCTAAGGATGAAGCGTTTGAGGCTTTTAAAAGGTTTAGGTCTCAGGTCGAGAAGGGATCAGAAGCAAAGCTGAAAGCCTTTCGCACAGATAGAGGGGGAGAGTTTTGTTCGCGACAGTTTGATGAGTATTGTGAGCAGACAGGTATATACCGTCAATACACAACTCCATATACACCGCAGCAGAACGGTGTTGTGGAGAGACGAAATCGTACGATTGTGGCTATGACCAGGAGTTTCCTTAAGACAATGAATCTACCATCGTACTTATGGGCAGAATCGGTGAGACACTCTGTGTATGTGCTAAACCGGTTGCCCACGCGTGCTTTGACAGGAAAAACGCCTTATGAGGCATGGACAGGAACAAAGCCAAACTTGGAATATGTTAAGGTTTTCGGGTGTGTGTCACATATGAAGATTCCGAGTGTCAAGACTACTAAATTGGATGATCGTAGTAGGGTGGTGATAAATCTCGGGAAGGAGCCAGGAACGAAAGGGTATAGGCTGTATGACCCTATGACTAAGAGGATATATGTAAGTCGTGACGTTGTTTTTGAAGAAAAGAAGGCATGGGATTGGGCTGAACACAACGTACAGAGGGATGAGCAAGGAACCCAGTTCACTGTGATTAGTTTTGAACAGGACTATGCAGCTGGTGCAAGTGATAACGTTAGTAGTCAAGAGTTATCACAGGGTAGCACTGGCACTGAAGGGGATCCAGAAACTGGAAGTAGAACAGAGTTTACCAGTCCAGTTCAGAGCTCATAGAGGGAGACGCACTCACCTGAATCAATACAAAGTTCAACCGGTTGGGGCACTATTGGCTCTAGTGAGGAAAGTGAACCACGAAAATTTAGACGGTTAAGTGAAGTGTATGAAGATGCTGAAGAAGTAGAGACCCCTGATGAGTTGATGTTTATGGGGGTGGACGAACCAATAAATTACGCTCAGGCATCACAGAAGCAAGAGTGGAAAACGGCGATGAAGCAAGAAATAGACGCAATTGAGAAAAATGAGACATGGCATTTGACAGAGTTACCACCGGGCAAGAAGGCAATAGGTCTGAAATGGGTATTTAAGTTAAAGAAAGACACCAAAGGAGAGATTGTCAAGTACAAGGCTCGAATTGTCGCTAAAGGGTATGTCCAACAACAAGGAGTATATTTTGAAGAATTATTTGCTCCTGTGACACGTTTGGAGACAATCAGATTGCTTTTGGCATTATCGACAAAAAATGGCTGGAGTGTGCACCACTTGGATGTTAAATCAGCATTTTTGGATGGAGATTTGAGGGAAGAAGTGTATGTCTTTCAACCCGAGGGGTTCAAGAAACAGGGACAAGAACACATGGTATACAAGCTATCGAAAGCTCTGTATGGCCTCCGCCAGGCCCCAAGGGCTTGGTACTCGAAGTTGAGCAAATGCTTGGAAGGTATGGGTTTAATACGTTGTCCTTTTGAACATGCGGTATATACAAAAAGAGAAGCAGGTGAAGTTCTAGTAGTAGCAGTGTACGTTGATGATCTTCTAGTAACTGGAATAAGTGAAGCGGCCATACAGAATTTCAAGATGCAGATGGCAAAACACTTTGAAATGAGCGATTTGGGTAAGCTTTCATACTATCTGGGTTTAGAAGTAAACCAGCAGACAGATTATGTGGAATTGAAGCAGGAAGCTTATGCTAAAAAGGTTCTCGAAAGGGCTGGGATGAAAGATTGTAATTCGACAAGGTATCCAATGGAGCCCAAGATTGTACTCACCAAGGACGAAGAAGGAACTGCTGTGAATGCTACTGAGTTCAAGAGCATTGTGGGGGGTCTGCGTTACCTTGTTCATACACGGCCTGATATATCATATGCCGTGGGAGTCATAAGTCGGTACATGGAAAGACCCACATTGACTCATCTGAACGCAGCAAAGCGAATAATGAGGTACATTAAAGGTACTTTGAACTACGGTTTAATCTACTCGAAGGATAGTGCAAATAATGCGATAACAGGTTTCTCCGACAGTGATTTGGGCGGTAATATAGAAGACAGGAAGAGCACTAGTGGGGTGGTTTTTTACTTGAATGAGAGTGTGATAACATGGGTTTCCCAAAAACAAAAGTGCGTTGCATTGTCTTCATGTGAGGCGGAATTCATGGCTGCTACGGCTGCAGCGTGTCAAGGGATTTGGCTAAGAAACTTGCTGAAGGAAGTGACAGGAAATCACATTGGCCCTGTGGTATTATACATTGATAATAAGTCCGCCATAGACTTGGCAAAGAACCCTGTTTTTCACGGAAGGTCAAAACATATTGATATCCGTTTTCATTTTATAAGGGAGTGTGTGGAACGGGGTGAGATTGTTGTGAAGCACGTACGAACAAAGGAACAACGTGCTGATGTGCTGACTAAGGCATTGTCAATTGTCAAATTTGAATGTATGAGACAGCTTCTTGGGGTGAAGAGTCTAAATAAAGAAGTTTAGATTAAGGGGGTGCTTGTTGGATTAATCTAAACTTTGTTAATAATTTATGGTGTCTGAGATGTGGAGTCCAGTGATGTAGTGTGAGGTGTCGGTAATATTTTGATAGTTTATGGACGTAGTTTGAATAAGTCAGGCCTGAGAAGTAGTGGAACATTTTCAGGACTCTCTGTTGCTTTCTGTTTCCTAGTTTATAGGCCTAGTTGGTTTCCTAGTTTTCTGTACTTAAGTTGTTTCCTGTATGCAAAGTAATAATATCACTACTTTACATTCTTGTTTTCTCTCGTTTTTACATCATACACATATACTATATATAATATTGCAGAGTGATTAAAGGTGTACGCCTGGGTGTGTTTCATCAGACTCCTTGCCATCATTCTTCCTTTAATTCCTCTTATCACGGTAAAGTTGGAGGAACTACAATCTTTTTTTCAAAAACATTTTTTTTAAAGTCTATATAGACCATATTTCTAAACTTTTTAACTAAAAGAGCATCAATTTGTAGGATATCTTCATCAGTTCCATGATCAATTTCAGTTCCTCAATAATTTTGTAAGTCATCATGAGTATTTGAGACTCAGTGTCAGACTATACAATGATGGCCTTTCATTTTAAAATGGCTCTTTCTAGCAAATTTCTCTCTTGTTTTTTTCCTCTACCCTGAGAGAAACATGTCTTGTCCCATTTGGTCATACTTTTCTACTCCATCTCGAGTTCATTAGTTTTGAGAATTCCATATATCTCAACTAGAGATGTGTCTTCAAGATCATAGTTATCCCTTATTGATATAAATTTCAAGTCACACTTTTGAGGAAGTGCAAGAAGAAACTTCAAGTTTGAATCTGCTGGATCATACTCTATGTCAACAAGTCACAAATCATTCAACAATTTCTGAAATCTATCATAGATTTCAAAAAAAGACTCATCAACTTTTGAGTCAAAGTGCTCATACTGGTAATTGAGTATTCTCCATGGAATCTTCTTGATAGCCGTTGTGCCTTACACTTAACCACCTAAGTGTGTCAATAGTCATCTGGACTTTACATAAATGATATTCATTAATTTTCAAGATTGGAAATTTGAGGGTTTCATATCTGCTCATATTGTTGTTGATTTGGTTTATGGCTAATGCTGACCGCATATTTTGTTGAGTTTCATTATCTGCCATTAATAATTATTTTCTCGATCTTAAAGTGATTTTATATAAACACCAAGCTTTGATATCAATTTTTAGGCCTTTAATTACCTATAGAGGGGGTCAATATAATTATAACAATCAAATCCAATTATGTACTCAATATTAAAGAATAGTTTTTACATTATTGAATAAAAACTTATTAAAAAATTCCCTAGCTATACATGAGCAAATATCTTGAGAGCTTGTAGGTTATGCCTATGATAAAATAAATGCAAAGTGTTAACCTACTAGTGTTAACCTAATTTCTGCTTCTATACTGCACACTTACACACAATCAATATAAAGATAAAATCAATAAGGAATCCTAATGTATATGCTATAATATCAAAAAAAATACTAATATGAACAATATTGATGAGAAGTATTCATGAATAAATAGTGATGTAGTCATTTTTGTTAAACTCTCATATGAAATACTAATGGAAAAAATGTGATAGTTATTTACTAATATCATCAACTTTTGACACCATTTTTTTTGAAGTTTTATAAACCATTTTTTAATTTTCACCAAATCAGAACTCAATTCCTACCACATGGGTAGGTTCCGCCTTTGGGCACAAATTGAGGTATGTTCTGGGATTTGATAAACTTTGAATTTAAATTTTGATCTCCTTTTTTAATATTTTTTCTTGGAATTTGGTGATCTTATTATTTTTTTATATTTTCTTAAAATATTTGCAAGAAATGTTTATTCAAATAACTAATTTGGATTAAAATTACTCAAAGAACTATAAAAAATGGTGAGTACAAAATATAAGTAATGTAAATGACATTTAAATAATTTTAATATATTTTTGTAAGCATTAATTATTTGTCGAAAACATATTTTCATTATAAAATTTTCTCAACTGAAGTTAGAAACTTATAATTTTCTGCTTAAATCATTACTTTGCATGATTATTAAAATATTTTTTTTAAGAAAAATATTTTCTAACACTAATATATGGGTAGATTCAAATCATAACTAAAAAATTACAAAGTTGGTATGAAATTTAAGTAGTCATTTTCTACTATTTGTTATATAGAAAAAAATGCTTATTGGGCCATAATAGTCATTTCATACCAAAGTCAATATAAATGATGAATTACATAAAATCTTAGGCCAAACTTAGTAGAATATACTTCATCCCATAATACATGTTTTTTGAACTTTGTTCATGTAAAATTAATAATTTTACATATCTTTTTAAAATAATAATTTTTTTTGAATTAAAGTTTAGTATTAATAATTTTATTCAAAGAAGGAAATTGTAGAAGTAATTTTTGTACGTATCCTCTTTATTCATCTTAAAAAAAATAATGGAATTATATTTTGGTACATATTTGACAAAATAATGTTCTCTTTGCATTTCATACCCACCTTGTAAAAAGACCCAAAATTTGTTCGAAAACTTGTCTATTAAAAATTTTGAGTTACAAAACAAGTTTATAAATATAAGCATTGTTTTAAATAATAAATTTTCATTAGAATTCAAAATATTAAAAAATATTCATTATAATTATGTCAAAGTACATATGGGTAAGTCAAACAACTTATGTACTTAGACACTATCATCTGCATTTCTCATTCAATTTCTTCCCAATTTAGATTTTTCCCAATCAACCGGTGAATGAATATGGTATATATAGTGTTACCCACAATATATTGTCATTTTACATGTTCAAATCAAATTGACTAAGAAAAAAATAAAAATCAACAATCATATTATCATTCATTTTAATTCCTGTGTTTAAATAAAGATAGCAATTAGTAAATATTTTTAAAATTGTATCATTTTTCCCATACATATAACTTATTTGTCAAAAATTTGGAATGTATCTTATACCTCTAGAAATTTGATTTGATTAAATGTTGTTATGGTAATATTAATTTTTACATGACCAATAATATCTGAATTATTGTGAGAGGTTTTTAAGACTTGAATGTATGATTGTAGTACTTCTATTATTCTTAGTTAGGGTTGTAGTAGTACATATATTATTGTTAGTTGAGGTCAGTAGGGAATTTATATATAATTTCACTAAATAAAATTTAAAATTTCCGAGAAAATATCATTTTTAGTTAAGTTTTTTAAAAAATTCTTACCACTTAATTTATAGAATCTCATTTTATTTACAATACAAAATAAATTAGAGTAATGCCTGTTTACTTACGGTTGTAAATCAACACCCAATTAGTTTGTATAATACATGGAGCACACTTTGTTAAATTATATTTTTATAAAAAGAAAATTTTTTAATTTGTAATAAGAAAATAATACTAAGATAAAAAATAATTTAAACTAAATTGGGCCCATTGAAACCCATGATATACAATTAGGCCTGCAAAATATAGAATATTAAAAAGGTAGGTAAAACCCTAATATCAGCACAAGCCCGCCGCCCTTACAAACAAAATGAATTTGTACATGGCCATCAAATAGGCCATAAAATAGTGTTTTGGAGTTATTTGTATTTTCTATGAAAGAGTGTTTTGGTGCTCTAAGGTTAAACACATCTCCAAATGAATTGGTGGAGGACTAATCAAATGAATTGGTGGAGGACTAAGTGGATAAGGTTTACACGTTATCATGAATTGATGTTGTTTAACAAAGTTAAGGTAATAATTTATATTTTCCTGTTTCTTCATTTTCTTTTCATATGTGTTATTTGCATAAACTTTTGGTAGAAATCAAACACTGAAATAAGTATCTCATTTTCCATGTATATATGTATGTAGATTTACATGGAATGTCACTTGTATTTGTTTTTACATGACCTCTATGTCAAGAATTTTCCTTTCAAGATTATATGTCAAGGTTAGAAAAAAAATCAGTTACATTTGTATTAATTTTTTTTCTTCCTCATAAATACTCAAATACATGATATATGAAAAAAATGAAAATTTATAGAACATAAGCCCAGGCATTATTTATATTTTATGTTCATATTTGTTGAATTATACTATTAAATTTATTTTATGTGTATGTATGTCCTTACTTTAGAGACATTTTCACAGGAATTATATTTTTCTTGCTACTTGCAACAAGTTCCGAAAACAATGAAGAAAATGCTCCAAGTGCCATCCGTTTCTCTTCATCAATATACCGTGTAAGGTTTTTTTGTTATTCTTTAACTTTTACCATGCCAATATATATTATTAATATAAATACAGATAGTACAAGTGGATCTATGTGGGGTGTGTTTTTTTTCTAAAGTATATATGACAAAAAACTCTAAATTACTCTCTATTGACCTAATAAAACACGAAGTTTACTTATATTCGGAGTTTACCATCTCACGAAGCCCCATCACTTTTTAACTTCATTTCACAACACACATGGTTGAAAATGAGATTTCTTACTTGATAGATATGTAGGCTTTGTTTGGGAAATTTTTTAGTGTTAGAAGAACTTATATTTTCAATACATGAATAGGTAGGGTCACCATTTTCAGCTTCACTGGAACCCGTTGCTTAGTAAATTCTATAGATCCGTAACTAATTGAAAACTATAGTGTTATGGTTTTTCTTTAATCCAGTAGTAATATTGTTGGCGGTGTCACTGATGATGATAATTTTACTAGTCCAATCGGTGGCACTAGTAGTCGTAATCTTAGGAGTGGAATTGATACTGGGATTGTTGGTGGTGAAGTTCATGCTAACTTAAGGAGTATCATTGGTGGTAACTTTAATAATGGCATAAGTGGTGGTAGCATTGGTGGTATATTGGGTAGTTTTAAAAGTGGGATTAGTGGCAGCAAGACTAGCATCTTTAGTGGTTACATTGGTGGTACCAGAAACGATAATATTAGTAGTGGATTTGCTGGCATTGATGGTGTCATTGGTCTTGGTGCTCTTATTAGGGCAATTGGTGGCATTGAAAGTGGTAATCTTTGCTGGAGAATTGGTGGTGGTATTATTGGTGTTGGTGTTCAAGTTCGTGCTAGCTTAAGCAGTTCCATTTATGGCGAGTTTAATTATGGTATTACAGGTGGTAGCTTTGATGTTATATTAGTTAGTCTTAGTAGTGGCATTGGTGGTGGCATTGGTGGTAGCTTAGTGGTCGTATTGGTAGCTTAGTGGTGGTATTATTGGTGTTGGTGTTGAAGTTCGTGCTAGCTTAAGCCGTTCCATTTATGGCCAGTTTAATTATGGTATTACAGGTGGTAGCATTGGTGGTATATTGGTTAGTCTTAGTAGTGGCAATTTATGGTAGCATTGTTGGTAGCTTTAGTGGTAGCACTGGTTGTATATTAGGTTATATTAGTAGTTGATTTAGCTTCGGAGATGGTGGTTGTGACGCCCTCCAAACCCGGGTCAGTAGTTTGGGGTTCACAATACACATATTATATAAATATGTATATGAAATATTATATGCAATTATCCTTATTTACGCAACCACGGATCCCAACAGGTGAAAGTATGAAAACCAACCACAACCTTGACTTTTATTACGTCATATCAAATCCCAACTAGTTTAACTTACACCTGAAAATGAAATCATTCTTACAAACTTGCATAACTCAAACTAGCTCGATCCAACTCAACCGGGAATCCTAGATCGTATACTGGACTAGGGATCCTCGTTACCAATAATTTCCATTTTAACTATAGAATGACTTAAACAGATTCACAAGGGTTAGCTAACTAGCTCAGCAAGTTATAATAATAATAACCGAGTGTTAACAATGATCAATTGAGATGATTCATAGGAATCTAGTTCCTTGTTAAGGAACTATTAGAATTGGATATTCATTTTTAAGTTTAAAACCAAGGTTAGGCTGCTGATCAGTGACACACTAACCCGATTAAGGCACACAACTCTGTTCTCTATACTGGATTCAAGGCACACATTGACCTAATATGACCACCAATCTGGTCTGACCACGAATCTGTTCCATATTTGGAAACCTATCCAATTCTATAACAATTCAACATGATAAATATTGTAATTCAATAAAATAGAATCATAATTAACATTGATAAAACATTTATTTCGGGGCATAAAGTAATTCATAAATATCACCAGAGTATATCAGGGTATGTATGAGGAATAACTTCTAGCCTGTAGGAGAATCAGGAATTAGATGAATAATGGTTATACAAGGTTTAGTTCACTATACCATAGAATTGCTTTCGCAACCAGATTTTTAAAACCATCCAAAAAATGTTGCTGGTGAAAGGTGATTTCATGTCTATTGCAAGGGATTTTAAAAACATTGCAATTGAATCAACAAAATTTCGAGATCGTTACAAATACATATTATTGCAATACATTATATAATCGTTACAGTAGATAAGAGATTTGGGCCCAAAAGTTAGGCGGTCTTGTTCAAAACTTGTCAGCGGGCTTGCTGAAATTGTTTTCTCGGCTGTCTATTAAATAAACAAAAAAAAACACAGACTATCAACCAATTTCCACTGCGACGAAAGATTAAATCTTTGCTGAAATATTTCTCTCAAACACTGAATATTAAATCTTTGTAAAGACTCAAGTTCCAAGAAGATTAAATCTCGGAAAAGATTAAACCTTGAGCGGAATGTATTTTTTTCCCAAATCATCTTTCCTAAAGTTCTTTCAATTCACTAAATTTAATTTAGGAGAAGATTAAATTTGGTCGATTATTGTTAATTATTGTTTCATTTACCTCTTTGCTTTTTTGTTTCTATGTTATTTTGTGTTTGGGATCTTTTATGGATGTTACACTATGTATTAATTAGGGTTTTGTTTATTAAGTTATATTTATCTGTCAATCGTGTCTTATTATCAGTTCTGAGTTGTAATGGGATTTGTTTGGAATGACAGTGGTATGAAATTGTAAGGTATCACTTGTCGTTGTAAAAGTAGAATTTGTATTTTGGACTTTTTGTTTGCTCCATGTTCTAATAGTTTGTTAATCTTTATAGAATGAAGTACTATAAAGAAGAAATTCAATACTTTCATATGTTTTATTATATATTGACTCGTTAAATAAAAAGCTTGTGTCCAATCGCCTAGGTCATATAAAGGTATTTGTATAATTGTTTATTAATAATCAATTAAGCAAGTGTTATTATAATTCACATCTTATATTTTTTTTTACTGGTTTCATTTTAGAAAAAGATAAAAGAAAATTGTGAGAAGATGACCCGAGCTACGGGAAGTGAGAACGAATGTCTTGAAAGAAGAGATACCATAAGTGTCGATAACAAGAATAGTTCAAGGACGGAGAGGCGATATGTTACTAATACAAATAACGAAGAAAATGACATCTATAGTATTGGTGGAGGACATTGATCTGCAACTATGACCTTGCTACCTACTACAAGGAAATGTATCAAGTTAGCAAAAGTGGAAAGGTTGCCATCTTTTATAACATGGATTCCCTTGGATAGGTAAAACATTTTGTGCTCTTTTTTGACAACTCCTTATCATTTGGTGATAAGGAATTAAATTAAATTTCAATATGAGATTCTCAGATTGTTATTTACAAATCCCAGTACCTGACTTTCTCTTTGTAGGGTCGTTTCTCCATAAACATGGATCAAATCGACTCATCAAAAAAGCATCTTCTGCTCAAGGTAAAATATCAGAGTCTGGAGGAACATCTCGATTTGGTCGCTTTGGCTTTGGCTCATAGTTATAAACAAAAATATCGAAACCACGACAAGACAAACAGGTATATTGTAATTATGGGACATGCATATCTGATATTCCTTGTTATAGCCTCCACAGCTAAATGTCTTCCACTATGATTTAGTTGGATAGTACACACACATATGTTTTTTCCTATGGTTTTACATGGTTTTGTTTCTGCTCGGGTAAGTTGTTTAAATTTTTGTCAAATTTTACCGTTTTCTTTGATATATGGTTATTCGATTAAGGTCGTGTCAAATTTTACCCTTTTTGCAAACTTTTTTTAATTATTATTTTACAATCACTAGGTCATAATACCTATTACGGAGGAGGAAGTTAAGAATGTAGTCTTGTTCATGCATCAATACAACTCACTAGATCCACATGGGTCGAACCCGGCATTTTTCAAACGTATTGAAATATTTTTAAAAGATATGTTGTTCTATTTTGTCAGATTTTCTTTGATACACGACATGGGCCTAGGGAATTAAATCGTAGGCTTGTATGTCTTATTCCTAAGGTTAAACAACTGAAACATATGGAAGATCTTCGACCTATCTATTTTTATAATGTTGTGATGCGCATACTGTCGAAGGTGGTGGTGAATAGGTTCAAACTATGTTTAATCTAGACAGTGTCTAACAAACAGAGTGCTTTTAATGAAGGGAGGCTATTAGCTCATAATACAATGATTGCTTTGAAGTCACAAGGGAGAAAAGGGTGTGGCTGGGTTAAGAATTGATATTTTAAGGCATAAGATAGGTTGGAATGGATATTTATTGATATAACGATTAAAGTTCTCTTTTAGAACTTAAAAAACTTTGGTACACTTTATTCTCTCAACTATCCGCCACTAGAACTCAATTTGTTAATTATATGGATAAAAAGGATTTTATCATAGAATTGATTTGTTGAAAAATATGTGTAAGTAAAACTAAATTGAACACAATTTGTCTCTCTAATTAATAACCACTCTTTAATTTGGATCAAATTTCTCCATTGCAAAGTACTACATTATAAAAAATTACAGCCTCCATGTATTGAGAAATACATGTATACAACACTCTACAATCCACCAACATACGAGGAAAATTGTAATGTTTCTATCATCTCTACTATTTTTTATTTATTTTAAATTTAGATTAATTTTAATTTCCATATTGTTAACCATGTTTATTAGATTTAAGGTTTAAGAAATCAAATACCATTACTCACCTATTATATCACACATTACCATTCTCTTATAGACGAACAAAAATAAATTGGGGATATTTTGATAAAGTTTTTGGAGAAAACCTTACCATTTAGAAATATCATTATATATCATTAAGCGTCAAGGTGTGCTCCAAATAATGATGATCCAATGGTACATCAAGCATTTTCTTGGTGTTGGTGATATTGATGACAAAGTTGTTCTCAGAGAATGACAAGTTATTAATTTTTGATTATCTTGGAAAGTGTTTTTATATATTTCTACAATTTAACATAGCGTTATTATATGATTTTATGTTCGAAAATTCACAAGCGACAATATCTGATAGTGTTTATAATACATAAGTTGTATTACACAAAATGTGATCATATATTATTGATTCTAGCAAGCTACAATAATTATTGAATTCACTTTATATGTTGAAATATATGTGACCCTCCTAACCATCCTAAGAGAGAGTCTTATTTATTATTTTTATATATAAACAAGAAGTAATGAGTTGCTTATGCAATGAGAGCCAAAAAAAGGTGAAACAAATTGAACAGAAGATTTTGTACTCCTTCCATTCAACTTTTATCTGGCATCACTTGATCTAATTATCGAGGAAATACTTGATAACATAATAGCAAGGCACACTTCCCTTGCAACAATAACAAGTTAAATGCCTTGTTCTTATATGCAGCTTAAGCAAAACACTGAAAATACTTTTTGTTTGATTATGTATTCTTTGTGAGATGCATAGAAAGTAGAAACATGTTGAATCCTATATTTGTAGAGACAATGTAAATATTACAAACCATGGCAGTTTATAGATGATTTAAGAATTACAAGTGCAATGATTTTAATTGTAGTCCATTTTTATTTCATCATCTAATTGCTTACAAAATTTTAAGAATGAGATTATTCCGTGCTCATCTCTGTTTTACATTATTGGATATTGTGTGACTATATGTTCATATCATAGGTTTATTTTGACCACAGACAAGATTAATAGTAAAATATGTTAGTTCCTCAATTCTCTTTGAGAAGCTTTAAGAAGTTTTAACAAAACTATGTCAAATTCATAATATGAGCCATAACCATGTATCCTACTTCCTTTTGTAAGACCACACAATCACTCATAAACCAGACAAGTTATAAATATTTTCTCTATTTACCTCTTACTAACCATTTCGAAAAACAATGAAATATTTATAAATATTCTACTACAAACTTACAGGTGTTCTCTGTAGTTGCAAGCGATAGGCTATCTTACTGGTATAGAGATGATTCTTAAGGATGTTAGTTACTTGGTACAACTTGGAAGTGGGGCTGCCCATGATTCCATCCTCTGAATTACCCATTAGTGATTGCACCAACTATTTCTAAATCATTTTATGCTAAATACTATGCTATCTTATACCTCTAAAAATTTAATTTGATTAAATGTTGTTATGGTAATATTAATTTGTACATGACAATTAATTTCCTAATTATTGTGAGAGGTTTTTAGAGTTGAATCTATTATAGTAGTACTTCTATTATTGTTAGTTAGGGTTGTAGTAGTACATATATTATTGTTAGTTGAGGCAAGTAGGAAATTTATATATAATTTCATTAAATAAAATTTAAAACTCTCCACAAAATGTCATTTTCAAGTTAAGTTTTTTATACAATGCTTACCACTTAATTTATAGAAACTCATTTTATTTACAATATAAAATAAATTATAGTAATGCTTGTTTACCTATGCTTGTAAATCAATACCCAATTAGTTTATATAATACATGGAGTAGACTTTGTTAAATTATATTTTTATAAAAAGAAAAAAATTGAAATTTGTAATAAGAAATTGATACTAATATAAAAAAATAATTTAAACTATACTGGGCCAATTGAAACAATTATATACAATTTTGACTGCAAAATAAAGTATATAAAAAGGCAGAATATAGGTAAAGGGGGCCATGAAATAGTGTTTTGGAGTTATTTGTATTCTCTATGAAAAAGTGTTTTGGTGCTGTCTTTAACTGAATTGGTGGAGGACTAATCAAATGAACTGGTGAGGGACTAAGCTAACAAGGTTTAGAGGTTATCATGAATTGATGTTGGTTAACAAAATTAAAGTAATAATTTATATTTCCCCGTTTCTTCATTTTCCTTTCATATGTGTTTTTTGCAAAAACTTTTGGTAAAAATCAAACACTATAATAATATCCCATTTTCCTTTTATATATGTAAGTAAATTTATTATCCTTTCAATAATATATGTCAAAGTTAGAAAAAAATTCACTTCCATTTGTATTAATATTTTTGTTCCTCATAATTAATCAAATACATGATATATTAAAAAATGAAAATTTAAAGAAAAGAAGCCCACACATTATTTATATTTTATGTTCATATTTGTTGAATTATACTAATCAATTTATTTTATGTTTGTGTGTGACCTTACTTTAGAGAATTTGCATAAGAATTATATTTTTCTTGCTACATGCAACAAGTTCCAAAATTAATGAAGAAAATGCTGGATGTCCTTCCCCTTCTCCTCTTCATCAATCTACCATGTAAGGTTTCTTTGTTATTTTTTAACTTTTACCATGCCAATATATATCATAAATATAAATGCACATAGTACAGGTGGATCTATGTGGGATCTGTTTTTTATTTTTCTAATGTATATATGACAAACCACTAGAAATTACTTAGTGTTACCTAATAACACACGAAATTTACTTATATATGGAGTTTCCCATCTCACAAAGCCCCATCACTTTTTAACTTAATTTTACAAGACACCTGGTTGAAAATGAGATTTCTTACTTGATAGAGATGTAGGGTTTTTTGTGAAAAATTTTTAGTGGTGTAAGAACTTATATTTTCAATACATGAATAGGTAGGGTCACCATTTTCAGCCTCACTAGAACCCGTTCCTCATGTAACTACTATAGATCCGTAACAATTCAAAAAGTATAGAGTTATAAGTTTTTCTCAAATCCAGTAGTAATATTGTAGGGGTGTCATTGGTGGTGGTAATTTTACTAGTTCAATTGGTGGTACTAGTAGTCGTAATCTTAGGAGTGGAATTGGTGGTGGGATAGTTGGTGGTAAAGTTTGTGCTACCTTACAGAGTATCATTGGTGGTAACTTTAATAATGACATCAGTGGTAGTATCATTGGTGGTATAGTTGCATTGGTAGTAGCATGACTAGCACCTTTAGTGGTTACATTGGTGGTACCTGAAATGATAATATTAGTAGTGGATTTGGTGGCATTGATGGTTACATTGGTCCCGGTGCTCTTATTAGTGTAACTGGTGACATTGGAAGCGGTAATGTTGGTTAGAGAACTGGTAGTAATATTATATGTATTGGTGGTGAAGTTTATTCTAACTTAAGCACTTCCATTTATGGCCACTTTAATTATGGTATTACAGGTGGTAGCATTGATGTTATATTGGTTAATCTTAGTAGTGGTATTGGTGGGAGCATAACTTGCATCTTTAGTGGTGGTACTGGTGGTAGAATGGCTAGTTGGCATAGTGGTATGATGGCTGAAATATTGGTTAGTGTTAGTAGCAGAAATTGTGTTAGCAATGCTAGTAGCTTTAGTGGTAGCATTGGGTGTATATTAGGGAATATTAGTGGTTGATTTAGTTTCGGAAATGGTGGTTGTGACACCCTCCAAACCCGGGTCAGAAGTTTGGGGTTCACAACACACATAATATATAAATCAGTATATGAAATATTATATGCAATAACCCTTATTTACGCAACCACGGATCGCAACAGGTTAAATATGAAAACAAGCCAAAACCTTAACTTTTATTACATCGTACCAAATCCCAACTAGTTTAGCTTACACCTAAAAATGAAATCATGCTTACAAACTTGCATAACTCAAACTATAACACAAAGCTCCTGCTAGCTCGATCCAATTCAACCTGGAATCTTAGCTCGCATACAGGACCGGGATCCTCGTTACCAATAATTTCCTATTTAACTTTAGAATGACATAAACAGATTCGCAAGGGTGAGCTAACTAGCTCAGCAAGTTAAACTAACAATAACTGAGGGTAAACAATGATCAACTGAAATGATTCATAGAAATCATGTTTCTTGTTAAACAATTTTGTAATTGGATATTCAATTTTAAGTTTAAATTGGATATTCATAGAAATATTTATAAATTTTCTACTATAAACTTACGTGTGTTTTCTGTAGTTGCAAGTGATAGGATGTCTTGCATGTATGGAGATGATTCTTGAGGATGTTCGTTACTTGGTACAACTTGGAAGTATTCCATCATCTGAATTAACTATAGCATGCCAATGATTCCATCCTCCAAATTTCTCATTAGTGATTGCAGCAACTATTTCTAAATCATTTTATGCTAAATACTATGTAAAAAACATGCTTCATGTGTGGTGGTCTATAGTAGACTTACTATATCTTAAATACTGCTTCTTGCATTGATTTACACCTTTCTTTGTGGACTTATTTTATGTAAATTTTATCAAATTCAAATGAGTATTTAAAGTGTTGTTAGGACTTGGTTTTAGTGGAACAAGTCTTGAATTTTGGTGTGACTAATTTTATTGAAAACATGAATTGTTAGTTTCTTGATGGATTATCTAGGTACAAGAAGATAAATCCAATTAGAAGTCATTTTGCACGCTTAAATAGCAATAATAACTCTTGACTTACAAAGTGAGAAATATTATAGGTTCTATTAGCAAATAAAAATAAAATTTTGGTAGAATAAAAAGCCAATAAGCCACAGTGGGAACATATTAATTATAATTTAATTGACTAATCTATTTCAACTAAAAAAGATAAATGTTCATTTCAACTTAAAAGATAAATATTTAATAATTTAAATAAAGATAAATTAAATAGTTTTAAGGGTGGCTTAATTAATTTACATATTTAGAATTTGGATCAAATCAATTTTTCTAAAAAAATAATGAATCTGGATTTTATACAAAATTTTGAGGCCGAAGAATGGCGCAAATTAAGGCACGTCCAAATTAGATATATGTAAAATACTTAATTTTATTACCTTTCGTTTCTTCGAAAAATAATGTACATTTGTTAAATTTTCTTTAAATATATTAAAGATGTGTAAAATTTTATCCGATTTAGAATTTTATCCCAAAATATTTTAGTGTAAAAAATTGGATGAAAAATAAAACTATCAAAAAAATTATTTCGATATTTTTAAAATTTCGAATTTGAGTTAATCCAAGTTTTTCTCTTTAGGAGAGAAGCAAAATTTTATAATAAAATATATGTACAGAGAGCTTCGAGCCTTTTTAAATATGACTTTCTTAAGATCGAATCAGACGAGTTTTTCAATTTTTTTTATGGTTTATATTTAACACTAAATATAATTTATTTTAATATAGCCTTTATCAATATTAAGTACCTTATTTACAAATATTGATTCAATAATAATTAGTGAATTTAGTTGTTATATAATTGGACTTTAAATTGGATCCTCGAAAATTATTCATTGTTTTTATCGAATTGTTTAAACTTATATTTTTTCTAAAATACTAGGTGTTGTGGGGAGGCCATAAAGATAAAACAATTTTTTTTATATTCACTATATAACATTTTTTTTATTCATTTATTAATGTTGTGTATTTTTTTAGAAAAGACATATCAATATTCATTAATCTTGACATTTACATATTTTATATAAGTTACTTTATAATTCAATATTAAGTATTTAATTTGTACAAATTATTTTGCAAACATAAATATTTTTATGATGCTTAATTAAGTTTTATTTTTTACAAAATTGTATTTTCCTTGTAAATTTGAGTAAGTAGATTTGAGAATAATGTGTTTTTTTATCATAACAATTTATGAGTTCATGTTCTTTATTTTATCCTTAGAATGACGTCTCAATAATGTGTTTAACATATTTTATTAGCAAGAAAATCATAAAAACTAATTTACACTAATTGATATCATTTTAATTTAAATAAATATTGACTTTGTGTTAGTTTAACAAGATAATATCAAGATAATATCATTCAATAAAATAAAATATACATGTTTAAATTATTTAATCTCCATTAATTTATTTTGTAACTTTTACCTAAAATTATGAAAAGCCCTTTATAATAGAAAAAAGTCTAATCATATATAAAATAAAATTTACTTTGTTAGAAATACACAACATTATGCAATTTTTTGTGAGCATAGTTTGTACTCTTGTAATGTATCATCCCAATTGTTCTTCTGGTCAAAACTTGCTTCAATTCTTCTTCATGCTGATCAAGGCTTGCTTCTTCTCAGAGTTTGGCTTTATGAATGAGCAGCAAAGTGTCAGACTTCATCATAATTATAGCACTTGATCTTTGACTTGTAATTTTCCTATACCTTGACTCCTTGGGATCATTTTTCCTTTAATTCCTCTTATCAGGGTAAAGTTTGAGTAACTACACCCTTTTTTTAAAAACATTTTTTTTGAAGTCTATATAGCCCATATTTCTAAACTTTTTAACTAAAAGAGTATCAATTTGTAGGATATCTTCATCATTACCATGATCAATTTCAGTTCTTGAATAATTTTGTAAGTCATCAGGAGTATTTGAGACTCAGTGTCAGACTATACAATCATGGCCTTTCATTTTGAAATGACTCTTTCTTTCAAATTTTTCTCTTGTTTTTCCTCTACCCTTAGAGAAACATGTCTTGTCCCATTTGGTCTTAATTTTCTACCCCATCTGCGGTTTATTAGTTTCAGAATTCCATATATCTCAACTAGAGATGTGTCTTCAAGATCATAGTTATCCCTTATTGATATAACTTTCAAGTCACACTTTTGAGGGATTGCAATAAGAACCTTCAAGTTTGAATCTGCTGGATCATAATCTATGTCAACAAGTGACAAATCATTCAACAATTTCTCAAATATATCATAGATTTCAAACAAAGACTCATCAACTTTTGAGTCAAAGTGCTCATACCGGTGATTGAGTATTGTCCTTCGAATCTTCTTGAAAGCCGTTGTGCCTTACACTTAACCACCAAAGTGTCTCCAATAAACCTAGGGGACATCACACTGTCTAGATTTTTATGCAAAAATGTCCGACTTTTGCATTTTTTTCTTGACCACAATAGCAACATCCAGTTTCTTGGGCTAATGAGGTCCATCATAAATCCCTTCGAGTATTCACGATCTGTTACGTTCAGACATTTACTGAAAAGGTATTTATTAATTTTCAAGATTGGAAATTTGAGGGTTTCATATCTGCTCATATTGTTGTTGATTTGGTTTATGGCTAATGGTGACCGCACATTTTGTTGTGTTTCGTTTTCTGCCATTAATGATTATTTTCTGGATCTTAAAGTGATTTTATATAAACACCAAGCTTTGATATCAATTTTTAGGCCTTTAATTACCTATAGAGGGGGTCAATATAATTATAACAATCAAATCCAATTATGTAGTCAATAATGAATAATAGTTTTTATATTATTGAATAAAAACTTATTACAAAATTCTCTAGCTCAACATGAGCAAATATCTTGAGAGCTTGTAGGTTATTGTATGATAAAATAAATTCACCAGTGTTAAACTAATTTCTGCTTATATACTGCACACTTACCCAATCAATATAAAGATAAAATCAATAAGGAATCCTAATACATATGCTATAATATCAAAAAAATACTAATATGAACAATGTTGATGAGAAGTATTCATCAATAAATAGTGATAAGGTAATTTTTGTTAAACTCTCATATGAAATACTAATGGAAAAAATGTGATAGTTATATACTAATATAATCATCTTTTGACACCAATTTATTTGAAGTTTTATAAGCCATTTTTTAACCATGTTTATTAGATTTAAGATTTAAGAAATCATATACCATTACTCATCTATCATATCACACATTACTATTCTCTTATAGAGGAACTAAAATAAATTGGGGATATTTTGATAAAGGTTTTGGAGAAAACCTTACCATTTAGCAATATCATTATATATTATTAAGCGTCAAGGTCTGCTCCAAAGAATGATGATCCATTGGTACATCAAGCATTTTCTTGGTGTTGGTTATATTGATGACAAAGTTGTTCTCAGAGAACGACAAGTTATTAATTTTTGATTATCTTGGAAAGTGTTTTTATATATTTCTACGATTTAACATAGCGTTATTATATGATTTTTTATGCGAAAATTCACAAGCAACAATATCTGATAGTGTTTATAATACATAAGTTGTATTACACAAAATGTGATCATATATTATTGATTCTAGAAAACTACAATAATTATTGAATTCACTTTATATGTTAAAATATATCTGACCCACCTAACCCTCCTAACAGAGAGTCTTATATATTATTTTTATATATAAATAAGAAGTCATGAGTTGCTTACGCAATGAGAGCCAAAAAAGGTGAAACAAATTGAACAGGAGATTTTGTACTCTTCCATTCAACTTTTATGTGGTCTTAGAGCATCACTTGATCTAATTATCGAGGAAAGACTTGATAACGTATTAGCAAGGCACACTCCCCTTGCAAAACAACAAGTTAAATGCTTTGTTCTTATATGCAGCTTAAGCAAAACACTGAAAATACTTTTTGTTTGATTGTGTATTCTTTGTGTGATGCATAGAAAGTAGAAACATGTTGAAACCTTTATTTGTAGATACAAGGTAAATATTACACACCAGTTCAGTTTACAGATGATTTAAGAATTACAAGTTTAATGATTTTAATTGTAGTCGATTTTTATTTCATCATCTAATTGCTTACAGAATTTTAAGAATCGGATTATTCTGTGCTCATCTCTGTTTTACAATTTTTGATATTGTGTGACTATATGTTCATATCACATGTTTGTTGTGGAGGCGTGGGGGCTGAAAAACTACACTGAGAAAGAGGAACGATTTAGTCATATTAGTCATATTGTTACTACGGTTATGGTACCTGCGTACATTGATAGTTCAGAAGTTATTATAAGGGCATAGAATAATACAACTGCATCTTATGGCTTGGACTTAATAAAGTAGCATGAAAGGATTCGAGGATAGATCATGTTAGAAATCTAAATGAGGTATATTGTAATTTCTTATATTTAATGTTATAGATTTTGTTGCATCTACATATTGACGAGAGACAAGATTAATAGTAAAATATGTTAGTTCATCAATTCTCTTTGAGAAGCTTTAACAAAACTATGTCAAATTCATAATATGAGCCATAACCTTGTATCCTACTTCCGTTAGTAAGACCACACAATCACTCATAAACCAGACAAGTTATAAATATTTTCTCTATTTACCTCTTACTAACCATTTCGAGGAACAATGAAATATTTATAAATATTCTACTATAAACTTACACGTGTTTTCTGTAGTTGCACGTGATAGGTTGTCTTACTGGTATGGAGATAATTCTTAAGGATATTGGTTACATGGTACAACTTGGAAGTGGGGTTGCTGCTGCTTCTCCATACTTGGAGAACACCATGCTAATGATTCCATCCTAAATTACCCATTAGTGATTGCAACAACTATTTCTAAATCATTTTATGCTAAATACTATGTAAAAAAACATGCTTCATGTGGGGTGGTCTATATTAGAGTTACTATATCTTAAACACTACTTCTTGCATTGATTTGCACGTTTCTTTGTTGACTTATTTATATGTAAATTTTATCAAATTTAAATGAGTATTTAAAGTGTTGTTAGGACTTGGTTTTAGTGGAATAAGTCTTGAATTTTGGTGTGACTAATTCTATTGAAAACATGAATTGTTAGTTTCTTGATGGATTATCTAGGTACAAGAAGATAAATCCAATTAGAAGTTATTTTGCTTGCTTAAATAACAATAATAACTCTTGACTTACAAAGTGATAAATATTATAGGTTCTATGAGCAAACGAAAAGTAAATTTTGGTAGAATAGAAAGCGAATAAGCCACAGTGGGAACATAATAATTATAATTTAATTGACTATTCTATTTCAACTAAAAAAGATAATTGTTCATTTCAACTTAAAAGATAAATATTTAATAATTTAAATAAAGATAAATTAAATAGTGTTAAGGGTGGCATAATTAATTTAAATATTTAGAATTTGGATCAAATCAATTTTTCTAAAAAAATAATCAATCTGGATTTTATACAAAATTTTGAGGCTCAAGAATGGCGCAAATTACGGCACGTCCGAATTAGATATATGTAAAAAACTTAATTTTATTAATTTTCGTTTCTTCAAAAAATAATGTACATTTGTTAAATTTGCTTTAGATATATTAAAGATGTGTAGAATTTTATCCGATTTAGAATTTTATACCAAAAATTTTTAGTGTGAAAAATTGGATGAAAAATAAACTATCAAAAAAATTACTTCGATATTTTTAAAATTCCGAATTTGGGCTAATCCAAGTTTTTTCTCTTTAGGAGAGAAGCAAAGTTTTATAATAAAATATATGTTGAGACTGCTTCGGGCCTTTTTGAATATGACTTTCTTAAGATCGAATCAGACGAGTTTTTCAAATTTTTTATGGTTTATATTTAACACTAAATATAATGTATTTTTATATATCATTTATCAATATTAAGTACCTTATTTACAAATATTGATTCAATAATAATAAGTCAATATAGTTGTTATATAATTGGACTTTAAATTGGATCCTGGATAATTGTTTAGTTTGGCTTTCTACATGAGCAACAAAGTGTCCCACTTTATCACAATTATAGCACTTGATCGTAATTTTCTCATATCTTGACTCCTTGCCATCATTCTTCCTTTAATTCCTCTTATCACAGTAAAGTTGGAGGAACTACAGCCTTTTTTTTTAAAACATTTTTTTTAAAGTCTATATAGACCATATTTCTAAACTTTTTAACTAAAAGAGCATCAATTTGTAGGATATCTTCATGATCAATTTCAGTTCCTCAATAATTTTGTAAGTCATCATGAGTATTTGAGACTCAGTGTCAGACTATACAATGATGGCCTTTCATTTTAAAATGGCTCTTTCTAGCAAATTTCTCTCTTGTTTTTTTCCTCTACCCTGAGAGAAACATGTCTTGTCCCATTTGGTCATACTTTTCTACTCCATCTCGAGTTCATTAGTTTTGAGAATTCCATATATCTCAACTAGAGATGTGTCTTCAAGATCATAGTTATCCCTTATTGATATAAATTTCAAGTCACACTTTTGAGGAAGTGCAAGAAGAAACTTCAAGTTTGAATCTGCTGGATCATACTCTATGTCAACAAGTCACAAATCATTCAACAATTTCTGAAATCTATCATAGATTTCAAAAAAAGACTCATCAACTTTTGAGTCAAAGTGCTCATACTGGTGATTGAGTATTCTCCATGGAATCTTCTTGATAGCCGTTGTGCCTTACACTTAACCACCTAAGTGTGTCAATAGTCATCTGGACTTTACATAAATGATATTCATTAATTTTCAAGATTGGAAATTTGAGGGTTTCATATCTGCTCATATTGTTGTTGATTTGGTTTATGGCTAATGCTGACCGCACATTTTGTTGAGTTTCATTATCTGCCATTAATAATTATTTTCTCGATCTTAAAGTGATTTTATATAAACACCAAGCTTTGATATCAATTTTTAGGCCTTTAATTACCTATAGAGGGGGTCAATATAATTATAACAATCAAATCCAATTATGTACTCAATAATGAAGAATAGTTTTTACATTATTGAATAAAAACTTATTACAAAATTCCCTAGCTGTACATGAGCAAATATCTTGAGAGCTTGTAGGTTATGCCTATGATAAAATAAATGCACAAGTGTTAACCTACTAGTGTTAACCTAATTTCTGCTTCTATACTGCACACTTACACACAATCAATATAAAGATAAAATCAATAAGGAATCCTAATGTATATGCTATAATATCAAAAAAATACTAATATGAACAATATTGATGAGAAGTATTCATGAATAAATAGTGATGTAGTCATTTTTGTTAAACTCTCATATGAAATACTAATGGAAAAAATGTGATAGTTATTTACTAATATCATCAACTTTTGACACCATTTTTTTTGAAGTTTTATAAACCATTTTTTAATTTTCAGGAAATCAGAACTCAATTCCTACCACATGGGTAGGTTCGGCCTTTGGGCACAAATTGAGGTATGTTCTGGGATTTCATAAACTTTGAATTTAAATTTTGATCTCCTTTTTTAATATTTTTTCTTGGAATTTGGTGATCTTATTATTTTTATATATTTTCTTAAAATATTTGCAAGAAATGTTTATTGAAATAACTAATTTGGATTAAAATTACTCAAAGAACTATAAAAAATGGTGAGTACAAAATATAAGTAATGTAAATGACATTTAAATAATTTTAATATATTTTTGTAAGCATTAATTATTTGTCGAAAACATATTTTCATTATAAAATTTTCTCAACTGAAGTTAGAAACTTATAATTTTCTCTTAAATCATTACTTTGCATGATTATTAAAATACTTTTTTTAAGAAAAATATTTTCTAACACTAATATATCGGTAGATTCAAATCATAACTAAAAAATTACAAAGTTGGTATGAAATTTAAGTAGTCATTTTCTACTATTTGTTATATAGAAAAAAATGCGTATTGGGCCATAATAGTCATTTCATACCAAAGTCAATTTAAATGATGAATTACATAAAATCTTAGGCCAAACTTAGTAGAATATACTTCATCCCATAATACATGTTTTTTGAACTTTGTTCATGTAAAATTAATAATTTTACATATCTTTTTAAAATAATAATTTTTTTTGAATTAAAGTTTACTATTAATAATTTTATTCAAAGAAGGAAATTGTAGAAGTAATTTTTGTACGTATCCTCTTTATTCATCTTAAAAAAAATAATGGAATTATATTTTGGTACATATTTGACAAAATAATGTTCTCTTTGCATTTCATACCCACCTTGTAAAAAGACCCAAAATTTGTTCGAAAACTTGTCTATTAAAAATTTTGAGTTACAAAACAAGTTTATAAATATAAGCATTGTTTTAAATAATAAATTTTCATTAGAATTCAAAATATTAAAAATATTCATTATAATTATGTCAAAGTACATATGGGTAAGTCAAACAACTTATGTACTTAGACACTATCATCTGCATTTCTCATTCAATTTCTTCAAAAATTTAGATTTTTCCCAATCAACCGGTGAATGAATATGGTATATATGGTGTTACCCACAATATATTGTCATTTTACATGTTCAAATCAAATTGACTAAGAATAAAATAAAAATCAACAATCATATTATCATTCATTTTAATTCCTGTGTTTAAATAAAGATAGCAATTAGTAAATATTTTTAAAATTGTATCATTTTTCCCATACGTATAACTTATTTGTCAAAAATTTGGAATGTATCTTATACCTCTAGAAATTTAATTTGATTAAATGTTGTTATGGTAATATTAATTTTTACTTGACCAATAATATCTGAATTATTGTGAGAGGTTTTTAAGACTTGAATGTATGATTGTAGTACTTCTATTATTCTTAGTTAGGGTTGTAGTAGTACATATATTATTGTTAGTTGAGGTCAGTAGGGAATTTATATATAATTTCACTAAATAAAATTTAAAATTTCCGAGAAAATATCATTTTTAGTTAAGTTTTTAAAAAAATTCTTACCACTTAATTTATAGAATCTCATTTTATTTACAATACAAAATAAATTAGAGTAATGCCTGTTTACTTACGGTTGTAAATCAACACCCAATTAGTTTGTATAATACATGGAGCACACTTTGTTAAATTATATTTTTATAAAAAGAAATTTTTTTAATTTATAATAAGAAAATAATACTAAGATAAAAAATAATTTAAACTAAATTGGGCCCATTGAAACCCATGATATACAATTGGGCCTGCAAAATATAGAATATTAAAAAGGTAGGTAAAACCCTAATATCAGCACAAGCCCGCCGCCCTTACAAACAAAATGAATTTGTACATGGCCATCAAATAGGCCATAAAATAGTGTTTTGAAGTTATTTGTATTTTCTATGAAAGAGTGTTTTGGTGCTCTAAGGTTAAACACATCTCCAAATGAATTGGTGGAGGACTAATCAAATGAATTGGTGGAGGACTAAGTGGATAAGGTTTACAGGTTATCATGAATTGATGTTGTTTAACAAAGTTAAGGTAATAATTTATATTTCCCTGTTTCTTCATTTTCTTTTCATATGTGTTATTTGCATAAACTTTTGGTAGAAATCAAACACTGAAATAAGTATCCCATTTTCCATGTATATATGTATGTAGAGTTACATGGAATGTTACTTGTATTTGTTTTTACATGACCTCTATGTCAAGAATTATCCTTTCAAGATTATATGTCAAGGTTAGAAAAAAAATCAGTTACATTTGTATTAATTTTTTTTCTTCCTCATAAATACTCAAATACATGATATATGAAAAAAATGAAAATTTATAGAACATAAGCCCAGGCATTATTTATATTTTATGTTCATATTTGTTGAATTATACTATTAAATTTATTTTATGTGTATGTATGTCCTTACTTTAGAGACATTTTCACAGGAATTATATTTTTCTTGCTACTTGCAACAAGTTCCGAAAACAATGAAGAAAATGCTCGAAGTGCCATCCGTTTCTCTTCATCAATATACCGTGTAAGGTTTCTTTGTTATTCTTTAACTTTTACCATGCCAATATATATTATTAATATAAATGCAGATAGTACAAGTGGATCTATGTGGGGTGTGTTTTTTTCTAATGTATATATGACAAAAAACTCTAAATTACTCTCTATTGACCTAATAAAACACGAAGTTTACTTATATTCGGAGTTTACCATCTCACGAAGCCCCATCACTTTTTAACTTCATTTCACAACACACATGGTTGAAAATGAGATTTCTTACTTGATAGATATGTAGGCTTGGTTTGGAAAATTTTTTAGTGTTAGAAGAACTTATATTTTCAATACATGAATAGGTAGGGTCACCATTTTCAGCCTCACTGGAACCCGTTGCTTAGTAACTTCTATAGATCCGTAACTAATTGAAAACTATAGTGTTATGGTTTTTCTTTAATCCAGTAGTAATATTGTTGGCGGTGTCACTGATGATGATAATTTTACTAGTCCAATCGGTGGCACTAATAGTCGTAATCTTAGGAGTGGAATTGATACTGGGATTGTTGGTGGTGAAGTTCATGCTAACTTAAGGAGTATCATTGGTGGTAACTTTAATAATGGCATAAGTGGTGGTAGCATTGGTGGTATATTGGGTAGTTTTAAAAGTGGGATTAGTGGCAGCAAGACTAGCATCTTTAGTGGTTACATTGGTGGTACCAGAAACGATAATATTAGTAGTGGATTTGCTGGCATTGATGGTGTCATTGGTCTTGGTGCTCTTATTAGGGCAATTGGTGGCATTGAAAGCGGTAATCTTTGCTGGAGAATTGGTGGTGGTATTATTGGTGTTGGTGTTCAAGTTCGTGCTAGCTTAAGCAGTTCCATTTATGGCGAGTTTAATTATGGTATTACAGGTGGTAGCTTTGATGTTATATTAGTTAGTCTTAGTAGTGGCATTGGTGGTGGCATTGGTGGTAGCTTAGTGGTTGTATTGGTAGCTTAGTGGTGGTATTATTGGTGTTGGTGTTGAAGTTCGTGCTAGCTTAAGTCGTTCCATTTATGGCAAGTTTAATTATGGTATTACAGGTGGTAGCATTGGTGGTATATTGGTTAGTCTTAGTAGTGGCAATTTATGGTAGCATTGTTGGTAGCTTTAGTGGTAGCACTGGTTGTATATTAGGTTAGATTAGTAGTTGATTTAGCTTCGGAGATGGTGGTTGTGACGCCCTCCAAACCCGGGTCAGTAGTTTGGGGTTCACAACACACATATTATATAAACATGTATATGAAATATCATATGCAATTATCCTTATTTACGCAACCACGGTTCCCAACAGGTGAAAGTATGAAAACCAACCATAACCTTGACTTTTATTACATCATATCAAATCCCAACTAGTTTAACTTACACCTGAAAATGAAATCATTCTTACAAACTTGCATAACTCAAACTAGCTCGATCCAACTCAACCGGGAATCCTAGATCGTATACTGGGCTGGGGATCCTCGTTACCAATAATTTCCATTTTAACTATAGAATGACTTAAACAGATTCACAAGGGTTAGCTAACTAGCTCAGCAAGTTATAATAATAATAACCGGGTGTTAACAATGATCAATTGAGATGATTCATAGGAATCTAGTTCCTTGTTAAGGAACTATTAGAATTGGATATTCATTTTTAAGTTTAAAACCAAGGTTAGGCTGCTGATCAGTGACATACTAACCCGATTAAGGCACACAACTCTGTTCTCTATACTGGATTCAAGGCACACATTGACCTAATATGACCACCAATCTGGTCTGACCACGAATCTGTTCCATATTTGGAAACCTATCCAATTCTATAACAATTCAACATGATAAATATTGTAATTCAATAAAATAGAATCATAATTAACATTGATAAAACATTTATTTCGAGGCATAAAGTAATTCATAAATATCACCAGAGTATATCAGGGTATGTATGAGGAATAACTTCTAGCCTGTAGGAGAATCAGGAATTAGATGAATAATGGTTATACAAGGTTTAGTTCACTATACCATAGAATTGCTTTCGCAACCAGATTTTTAAAACCATCCAAAAAATGTTGCTGGTGAAAGGTGATTTCATGTCTATTGCAAGGGATTTTAAAAACATTGCAATTGAATCAACAAAATTTCGAGATCGTTACAAATACATATTATTGCAATACATTATATAATCGTTACAGTAGATAAGAGATTTGGGCCCAAAAGTTAGGCGGTCTTGTTCAAAACTTGTCAGCGGGCTTGCTGAAATTGTTTTCTCGGCTGTCTATTAAATAAACAAAAAAAAACACAGACTATCAACCAATCTCCACTGCGACGAAAGATTAAATCTTTGCTGAAATATTTCTCTCAAACACTGAATATTAAATCTTTATAAAGACTCAAGCTCCAAGAAGATTAAATCTCGGAAAAGATTAAACCTTGAGCGGAATCTATTTTTTTCCCAAATCATCTTTCCTAAAGTTCTTTCAATTCACTAAATTTAATTTAGGAGAAGATTAAATTTGGTCGATTATTGTTAATTATTGTTTAATTTACCTCCTTGCTTTTTTGTTTCTATGTTATTTTGTGTTTGGGATCTTTTATGGATGTTACACTATGTGTTAATTAGGGTTTTGTTTATTAAGTTATATTTATCTGTCAATCGTGTCTTATTATCAGTTCTGAGTTGTAATGGGATTTGTTTGGAATGACAGTGGTATGAAATTGTAAGGTATCACTTGTCGTTGTAAAAGTAGAATTTGTATTTTGGACTTTTTGTTTGCTCCATGTTCTAATAGTTTGTTAATCTTTATAGAATGAAGTACTATAAAGAAGAAATTCAATACTTTCATATGTTTTATTATATATTGACTCGTTAAATAAAAAGCTTGTGTCCAATCGCCTAGGTCATATAAAGGTATTTGTATAATTGTTTATTAATAATCAATTAAGCAAGTGTTATTATAATTCACATCTTATAATTTTTTTTACTGGTTTCATTTTAGAAAAAGATAAAAGAAAATTGTGAGAAGATGACCCGAGCTACGGGAAGTGAGAACGAATGTCTTGAAAGAAGAGATACCATAAGTGTCGATAACAAGAATAGTTCAAGGACGGAGATGCGATATGTTACTAATACAAATAACGAAGAAAATGACATCTATAGTATTGGTGGAGGACATTGATCTACAACTACGACCTTGCTACCTACTACAAGGAAATGTATCAAGTTAGCAAAAGTTGAAAGGTTGCCATCTTTTATAACATGGATTCCCTTGGATAGGTAAAACATTTTGTGCTCTTTTTTGACAACTCCTTATCATTTGGTGATAAGGAATTAAATTAAATTTCAATATGAGATTCTCAGATTGTTATTTACAAATCCCAATACCTGACTTTCTCTTTGTAGGGTCGTTTCTCCACAAACATGGATCAAATCGACTCATCAAAAAAGCATCTTCTGCTCAAGGTAAAATATCAGAGTCTGGAGGAACATCTCGATTTGGTCGCTTTGGCTTTGGCTCATAGTTATAAACAAAAATATCGAAACCACGACAAGACAAACATGTATATTGTAATTATGGGACATGCATATCTGATATTCCTTGTTATAGCCTCCACATCTAAATGTCTTCCACTATGATTTAGTTGGATAGTACACACACATATGTTTTTTCCTATGGTTTTACATGGTTTTGTTTCTGCTCGGGTAAGTTGTTTAAATTTTTGTCAAATTTTACCGTTTTCTTTGATATATGGTTATTCGATTAAGGTCGTGTCAAATTTTACCCTTTTTGCAAACTTTTTTTAATTATTATTTCACAATCACTAGGTCATAATACCAATTAGGGAGGAGGAAGTTAATAATGTAGTCATGTTCATGCATCAATACAACTCACTAGATCCACATGGGTCGAACCCGGCATTTTTCAAACGTATTGAAATATTTTTAAAAGATATGTTGTTCTATTTTGTCAGATTTTCTTTGATACACGACATGGGCCTAGGGAATTAAATCATAGGCTTGTATGTCTTATTCCTAAGGTTAAACAACTGAAACATATGGAAGATCTTCGACCTATCTATTTTTATAATGTTGTGATGCGCATACTGTCGAAGGTGGTGGTGAATAGGTTCAAACTATGTTTAATCTAGACAGTGTCTAACAAACAGAGTGCTTTTAATGAAGGGAGGCTATTAGCTCATAATACAATGATTGCTTTGAAGTCACAAGGGAGAAAAGGGTGTGGCTGGGTTAAGAATTGATATTTTAAGGCATAAGATAGGTTGGAATGGATATTTATTGATATAACGATTAAAGTTCTCTTTTACAACTTAAAAAACTTTGGTACACTTTATTCTCTCCTTTTTACCATGTTCCAGATTCAAGTATCCGCCACTAGAACTCAATTTGTTAATTATATGGATAAAAAGGATTTTATCATAGAATTGATTTGTTGAAAAATATGTGTAAGTAAAACTAAATTGAACACAATTTGTCTCTCTAATTAATAACCACTCTTTAATTTGGATCAAATTTCTCCATTGCAAAGTACTACATTATAAAAAATTATAGCCTCCATGTATTGAGAAATACATGTATACAACACTCTACAATCCACCAACATACGAGGAAAATTGTAATGTTTCTATCATCTCTACTATTTTTTTATTTATTTTAAATTTAGATTAATTTTAATTTCCATATTGTTAACCATGTTTATTAGATTTAAGGTTTAAGAAATCAAATACCATTACTCACCTATTATATCACACATTACCATTCTTTTATAGAGGAACAAAAATAAATTGGGGATATTTTGATAAAGTTTTTGGAGAAAACCTTACCATTTAGCAATATCATTATATATCATTAAGCGTCAAGGTCTGCTCCAAATAATGATGATCCAATGGTACATCAAGCATTTTCTTGGTGTTGGTGATATTGATGACAAAGTTGTTCTCAGAGAATGACAAGTTATTAATTTTTGATTATCTTGGAAAGTGTTTTTATATATTTCTACAATTTAACATAGCGTTATTATATGATTTTATGTTCGAAAATTTACAAGCGACAATATCTGATAGTGTTTATAATACACAAGTTGTATTACACAAAATGTGATCATATATTATTGATTCTAGCAAGCTACAATAATTATTGAATTCACTTTATATGTTGAAATATATGTGACCCTCCTAACCATCCTAAGAGAGAGTCTTATTTATTATTTTTATATATAAACAAGAAGTAATGAGTTGCTTATGCAATGAGAGCCAAAAAAAGGTGAAACAAATTGAAGAGGAGATTCTGTACTCCTTCCATTCAATTTTTATCTGGCATCACTTGATCTAATTATCCAGAAAATACTTGATAACATAATAGCAACGCACACTTCCCTTGCAACAATAACAAGTTAAATGCTTTGTTCTTATATGCAGCTTAAGCAGAACACTGAAAATACTTTTTGTTTGATTATGTATTCTTTGTGAGATGCATAGAAAGTAGAAACATGTTGAATCCTATATTTGTAGATACAATGTAAATATTACAAACCATGGCAGTTTATAGATGATTTAAGAATTACAAGTGCAATGATTTTAATTGTAGTCCATTTTTATTTCATCATCTAATTGCTTACAAAATTTTAAGAATGGGATTATTGTGTGCTCATCTCTGTTTTACATTATTGGATATTGTGTGACTATATGTTCATATCATAGGTTTATTTTGACCACAGACAAGATTAATAGTAAAATATGTTAGTTTCTCAATTCTCTTTGAGAAGTTTTAAGAAGTTTTAACAAAACTATGTCAAATTCATAATATGAGCCATAACCTTGTATCCTACTTCCTTTTATAAGACCACACAATCACTCATAAACCAGACAAGTTATAAATATTTTCTCTATTTACCTCTTACTTACCATTTCGAAAAACAATAAAATATTTATAAATATTCTACTACAAACTTACAGGTGTTCTCTGTAGTTGCAAGTGATTGGCTATCTTACTGGTATAGAGATGATTCTTAAGGATGTTAGTTACTTGGTACAACTTGGAAGTGGGGCTGCCCATGATTCCATCCTCTGAATTACCCATTAGTGATTGCACCAACTATTTCTAAATCATTTTATGCTAAATACTATGCTATCTTATACCTCTAAAAATTTAATTTGATTAAATGTTGTTATGGTAATATTAATTTGTACATGTCAATTAATTTCCTAATTATTGTGAGAGGTTTTTAGAGTTGAATCTATTATAGTAGTACTTCTATTATTGTTAGTTAGGGTTGTAGTAGTACATATATTATTGTTAGTTGAGGCGAGTAGGAAATTTATATATAATTTCACTAAATAAAATTTAAAACTCTCCACAAAATGTCATTTTCAAGTTAAGTTTTTTATACAATGCTTACCACTTAATTTATAGAAACTCATTTTATTTACAATATAAAATAAATTATAGTAATGCTTGTTTACCTATGCTTGTAAATCAATACCCAATTAGTTTATATAATACATGGAGTAGACTTTGTTAAATTATATTTTTATAAAAAGAAAAAAATTGAAATTTGTAATAAGAAATTGATACTAAGATAAAAAAATAATTTAAACTATATTGGGTCAATTGAAACAATTATATACAATTTTGACTGCAAAATAAAGTATATAAAAAGGCACCTAAAACCCTAATATAAGGTAAAGGGGGTCATGAAATAGTGTTTTGGAGTTATTTGTATTCTCTATGAAAAAGTGTTTTGGTGCTACAAGGTTAAACACATCTTTAACTGAATTGGTGGAGGACTAATCAAATGAACTCGTAGGGGACTAAGCTAACAAGGTTTAGAGGTTATCATGAATTGATGTTGGTTAACAAAATTAAAGTAATAATTTATATTTCCCCGTTTCTTGATTTTCCTTTCATATGTGTTTTTTGCAAAAACTTTTGGTAAAAATCAAACACTATAATAATATCCCATTTTCCTTTTATATATGTAAGTAAATTTATTATCCTTTCAATATTATATGTCAAAGTTAGAAAAAAATTCACTTCCATTTGTATTAATATTTTTGTTCCTCATAATTAATCAAATACATGATATATTAAAAAATGAAAATTTAAAGAAAAGAAGCCCACACATTATTTATATTTTATGTTCATATTTGTTGAATTATACTAATCAATTTATTTTATGTTTGTGTGTGACCTTACTTTAGAGAATTTGCATAAGAATTATATTTTTCTTGCTACATACAACAAGTTCCAAAATTAATGAAGAAAATGCTGGATGTCCTTCCCCTTCTCCTCTTCATCAATCTACCATGTAAGGTTTCTTTGTTATTTTTTAACTTTTACCATGCCAATATATATCATAAATATAAATGCACATAGTACAGGTGGATCTATGTGGGATCTGTTTTTTATTTTTCTAATGTATATATGACAAACCACTCGAAATTATTTTGTGTTACCTAATAACATACGAAATTTACTTATATATGGAGTTTCCCATCTCACAAAGCCCCATCACTTTTTAACTTAATTTTACAAGACACCTGGTTGAAAATGAGATTTCTTACTTGATAGAGAGGTAGGGTTTTTTGTGAAAATTTTTTAGTGGTGTAAGAACTTATATTTTCAATACATGAATAGGTAGGGTCACCATTTTCAGCCTCACTAGAACCCGTTCCTCATGTAACTACTATAGATCCATAACAATTCAAAAAGTATAGAGTTATAAGTTTTTCTCAAATCCAGTAGTAATATTGTAGGGGTGTCGTTGGTGGTGGTAATTTTACTAGTTCAATTGGTGGTACTAGTAGTCGTAATCTTAGGAGTGGAATTGGTGGTGGGATAGTTGGTGGTAAAGTTTGTGCTACCTTACGGAGTATCATTGGTGGTAACTTTAATAATGACATCAGTGGTAGTATCATTGGTGGTATAGTTGCATTGGTAGTAGCATGACTAGCACCTTTAGTGGTTACATTGGTGGTACCTGAAATGATAATATTAGTAGTGGATTTGGTGGCATTGATAGTTACATTGGTCCCGGTGCTCTTATTAGTGTAACTGGTGACATTGGAAGCGGTAATCTTGGTTAGAGAACTGGTAGTAATATTATATGTATTGGTGGTGTAGTTTATTCTAACTTAAGCACTTCCATTTATGGCCACTTTAATTATGGTATTACAGGTGGTAGCATTGATGTTATATTGGTTAATCTTAGTAGTGGTATTGGTGGGAGCATAACTTGCATCTTTAGTGGTGGTACTGGTGGTAGAATGGCTAGTTGGCATAGTGGTATGATGGCTGAAATATTGGTTAGTGTTAGTAGCAGAAATTGTGGTAGCAATGCTAGTAGCTTTAGTGGTAGCATTGGGTGTATATTAGGGAATATTAGTGGTTGATTTAGTTTCGGAAATGGTGGTTGTGACACCCTCCAAACCCGGGTCAGAAGAATATATAAATCAGTATATGAAATATTATATGCAATAACCCTTATTTACGCAACCACGGATCGCAACAGGTTAAATATGAAAACAAGCCAAAACCTTAACTTTTATTACGTCGTACCAAATCCCAATTAGTTTAGCTTACACCTAAAAATGAAATCATGCTTACAAACTTGCATAACTCAAACTTTAACACAAAGCTCCTGCTAGCTCGATCCAACTCAACCTGGAATCTTAGCTCGCATACAGGACCGGGATCCTCGTTACCAATAATTTCCTATTTAACTTTAGAATGACATAAACAGATTCGCAAGGGTGAGCTAACTAGCTCAGTAAGTTAAACTAATAATAACCGAGGGTAAACAATGATCAACCGAAATGATTCATAGAAATCATGTTTCTTGTTAAGAAATTTTGTAATTGGATATTCAATTTTAAGTTTAAATTGGATATTCATAGAAATATTTATAAATTTTCTACTATAAACTTACGTGTGTTTTCTGTAGTTGCAAGTGATAGGGTGTCTTGCATGTATGGAGATGATTCTTAAGGATGTTCGTTACTTGGTACAACTTGGAAGTATTCCATCGTCTGAATTAACGATAGCATGCCAATGATTCCATCCTCCAAATTTCTCATTAGTGATTGCAGCAACTATTTCTAAATCATTTTATGCTAAATACTATGTAAAAAACATGCTTCATGTGTGGTGGTCTATAGTAGACTTACTATATCTTAAACACTACTTCTTGCATTGATTTGCAGGTTTCTTTGTTGACTTATTTATATGTAAATTTTATCAAATTTAAATGAGTATTTAAAGTGTTGTTAGGACTTGGTTTTAGTGGAACAAGTCTTGAATTTTGGTGTGACTAATTCTATTGAAAACATGAATTGTTAGTTTCTTGATGGATTATCTAGGTACAAGAAGATAAATCCAATTAGAAGTTATTTTGCTTGCTTAAATAACAATAATAACTCTTGACTTACAAAGTGATAAATATTATAGGTTCTATGAGCAAACGAAAAGTAAATTTTGGTAGAATAGAAAGCTAATAAGCCACAGTGGGAACATAATAATTATAATTTAATTGACTATTCTATTTCAACTAAAAAAGATAATTGTTCATTTCAACTTAAAAGATAAATATTTAATAATTTAAATAAAGATAAATTAAATAGTGTTAAGGGTGGCATAATTAATTTAAATATTTAGAATTTGGATCAAATCAATTTTTCTAAAAAATAATGAATCTGGATTTTATACAAAATTTTGAGGCCGAAGAATGGCGCAAATTAAGGCACGTCCAAATTAGATATATGTAAAATACTTAATTTTATTACCTTTCGTTTCTTCGAAAAATAATGTACATTTGTTAAATTTTCTTTAAATATATTAAAGATGTGTAAAATTTTATCCGATTTAGAATTTTATACCAAAATTTTTTAGTGTGAAAAATTGGATGAAAAATAAACTATCAAAAAAATTACTTCGATATTTTTAAAATTCCGAATTTGGGCTAATCCAAGTTTTTTCTCTTTAGGAGAGAAGCAAAGTTTTATAATAAAATATATGTTGAGACTGCTTCGGGCCTTTTTGAATATGACTTTCTTAAGATCGAATGAGACGAGTTTTTCAAATTTTTTATGGTTTATATTTAACACTAAATATAATGTATTTTTATATATCATTTATCAATATTAAGTACCTTATTTACAAATATTGATTCAATAATAATAAGTCAATATAGTTGTTATATAATTGGACTTTAAATTGGATCCTCGATAATTGTTTAGTTTGGCTTTCTACATGAGCAACAAAGTGTCCGACTTTATCACAATTATAGCACTTGATCGTAATTTTCTCATACCTTGACTCCTTGCCATCATTCTTCCTTTAATTCCTCTTATCACCGTAAAGTTGGAGGAACTACAGCCTTTTTTTTAAAAACATTTTTTTTAAAGTCTATATAGACCATATTTCTAAACTTTTTAACTAAAAGAGCATCAATTTGTAGGATATCTTCATCATTTCCATGATCAATTTCAGTTCCTCAATAATTTTGTAAGTCATCATGAGTATTTGAGACTCGGTGTCAGACTATACAATGATGGCCTTTCATATTGAAATGGCTCTTTCTTGCAAATTTCTCTCTTATTTTTTTCCTCTACCCTGAGAGAAACATGTCTTGTCCGATTTGGTCTTACTTTTCTACTCCATCTCAAGTTCATTAGTTTTGAGAATTCCATATATCTCAACTAGAGATGTGTCTTCAAGATCATAGTTATCCCTTATTGATATAAATTTCAAGTCACACTTTTGAGGAAGTGCAAGAAGAACCTTCAAGTTTGAATCTGCTGGATCATACTCTATGTCAACAAGTCACAAATCATTCAACAATTTCTGAAATCTATCATAGATTTCAAAAAAAGACTCATCAACTTTTGAGTCAAAGTGCTCATACTGGTGATTGAGTATTCTCCTTGGAATCTTCTTGATAGCCGTTGTGTCTTCCACTTAACCACCTAAGTGTCTCAATAGTCATCTGGACTTTACATAAATGATATTCATTAATTTTCAAGATTGGAAATTTGAGGGTTTCATATCTGCTCTTATTGTTGTTGATTTGGTTTATGGCTAATGGTGACCGCATATTTTGTTGAGTTTCATTATCTGCCATTAATAATTATTTTCTGGATCTTAAAGTGATTTTATATAAACACCAAGCTTTGATATCAATTTTTAGGCCTTTAATTACTTATAGAGGGGGTCAATATAATTATAACAATCAAATCCAATTATGTACTCAATAATGAAGAATAGTTTTTACATTATTGAATAAAAACTTATTACAAAATTCCCTAGCTGTACATGAGCAAATATCTTGAGAGCTTGTAGGTTATGCCTATGATAAAATAAATGCACAAGTGTTAACCTACTAGTGTTAACCTAATTTCTGCTTCTATACTGCACACTTACACACAATCAATATAAAGATAAAATCAATAACGAATCCTAATACATATGCTATAATATCAAAAAAATACTAATATGAACAATATTGATAGGAAGTATTCATCAATAAATAGTGATGTGGTCATCTTTGTTAAACTCTCATATGAAATACTAATGGAAAAAATGTGATAGTTATTTACTAATATCATCAACTTTTGACACCATTTTTTTTGAAGTTTTATAAACCATTTTTTAATTTTCAGGAAATCAGAACTCAATTCCTACCACATGGGTAGGTTCCGCCTTTGGGCACAAATTGAGGTATGTTCTGGGATTTGATAAACTTTGAATTTAAATTTTGATCTCCTTTTTTAATATTTTTTCTTGGAATTTGGTGATCTTATTATTTTTTTTATTTTCTTAAAATATTTGCAAGAAATGTTTATTCAAATAACTAATTTGGATTAAAATTACTCAAAGAACTATAAAAAATGGGTAGTACAAAATATAAGTAATGTAAATGACATTTAAATAATTTTAATATATTTTTGTAAGCATTAATTATTTGTCGAAAACATATTTTCATTATAAAATTTTCTCAACTGAAGTTAGAAACTTATAATTTTGTGCTTAAATCATTACTTTGCATGATTATTAAAATATTTTTTTAAGAAAAATATTTTCTAACACTAATATAATCGGTAGATTCAAATCATAACAAAAAAATTACAAAGTTGGTATGAAATTTAAGTAGTCATTTTCTACTATTTGTTATATAGAAAAAAATGCTTATTGGGCCATAATAGTCATTTCATACCAAAGTCAATATAAATGATGAATTACATAAAATCTTAGGCCAAACTTAGTAGAATATACTTCATCCCATAATACATGTTTTTTGAACTTTGTTCATGTAAAATTAATAATTTTACATATCTTTTTAAAATAATAATTTTTTTTGAATTAAAGTTTAATATTAATAATTTTATTCAAAGAAGGAAATTCTAGAAGTAATTTTTGTACGTATCCTCTTTATTCATCTTAAAAAAATAATGGAATTATATTTTGGTACATATTTGACAAAATAATGTTCTCTTTGCATTTCATACCCACCTTGTAAAAAAACCCAAAATTTGTTGGAAAACTTGTTTATTTAAAATTTTGAGTTACAAAACAAGTTTATAAATATAAGCATTATTTTAAATAATAAATTTTCATTAGAATTGAAAATATTAAAAATATTCATTATAATTATGTCAAAGTACATATGGGTATCAGCTGCATTTCTCATTCAATTTCTTCCCAATTTAGATTTTTCCCAATCAACGGGTGAATGAATATGGTATATATAGTGTTACCCACAATATATTGTCATTTTACATGTTCAAATCAAAATTGACTAAGAATAGAATAAAAATCAACAATCATATTATCAGTCATTTTAATTCCTATGTTTAAATAAAGATAGCAATTAGTAAATATTTTTAAAATTGTATCTTTTTTCCCATAAGTATAACTTGTTTGTCAAAAATTTGGTATTCAATCTTTTACCTCCAGAAATTTAGTTTGATTAAATGTTGTTATTGTAATATTAATTTTTACATGACCAATAATATCTCAATTATTGTGAGAGGTTTTTAAGACTTGAATGTATGGTAGTAGTACTTTTATTATTCTTAGTTAAGGTTTTAGTAGTACATATATTATTGTTAGTTGAGGTCAGTAGGGAATTTATATATAATTTCACTAAATAAAATTTAAAATTTCCGAGAAAATATCATTTTTAGTTAAGTTTTTTATAAAATTCTTACCACTTAATTTATAGAATCTAATTTGATTTACAATACAAAATAAATTAGAGTAATGCATGTTTACTTATGGTTGTAAATCAACACCCAATTAGTTTGTATAATACATGGAGCAGACTTTGTTAAATTATATTTTTATAAAAAGAAAAAATTTTAATTTGTAATAAGAAATTAATACTAAGATAAAAAATAATTTAAACTAAATTGGGCCCATTGAAACCCATGATATACAATTGGGCCTGCAAAGTATAGAATATTAAAAAGGTAGGTAAAACCCTAATATCAGCACAAGCCCGCCGCCCTTACAAACAAAATGAATTTGTACATGGCCATCAAATAGGCCATAAAATAGTGTTTTGGAGTTATTTATATTTTCTATCAAAGAGTGTTTTGGTGCTCTAAGGTTAAACACATCTCCAAATGAATTGGTGGAGGACTAATCAAATGAATTGGTGGAGGACTAAGTGGATAAGGTTTACAGGTTATCATGAATTGATGTTGTTTAACAAAGTTAAGGTAATAATTTATATTTCCCTGTTTCTTCATTTTCTTTTCATATGTGTTATTTGCATAAACTTTTGGTAGAAATCAAACACTAAAATAAGTATCCGGTTTTCCATGTATATATCTATGTAGATTTACTTGGAATGTCACTTGTATTTGTTTTTACATGACCTCTATGTCAAGAATTATCCTTTCAAGATTATATGTCAAGGTTAGAAAAAAATCAGTTACATTTGTATTAATTTTTTTTATTCCTCATAAATACTCAAATACATGATATATGAAAAAATGAAAATTTATAGAACATAATCCCAGGCATTATTTATATTTTATGTTCATATTTGTTGAATTATACTATTAAATTTATTTTATGTGTATGTATGACCTTACTTTAGAGACATTTTCACAGGAATTATATTTTTCTTGCTACTTGCAACAAGTTTCGAAAATAATGAAGAAAATGCTCGAAGTGCCATCCCTTTCTCTTCATCAATATACCGTGTAAGGTTTCTTTGCTATTCTTTAACTTTTACCATGCCAATATATATTATTAATATAAATGCAGATAGTACAAGTGGATCTATGTGGGGTGTATTTTTTTTCTAATGTATATAAGACAAAAAACTCTAAATAACTCTTTGTTGACCTAATAAAACACGAAGTTTACTTATATTCGGAGTTTAAGATCTCATGAAGCCCCATCACTTTTTAACTTCATTTCACAACACACATGGTTGAAAATGAGATTTCTTACTTGATAGATATGTAGGCTTTGTTTGGGAAATTTTTTAGTGTTGGAAGAACTTATATTTTCAATACATGAATAGGTAGGGTCACCATTTTCTGCCTCACTGGAACCCGTTGCTTAGTAACTTCTATAGATCCGTAACTAATTGAAAACTATAGAGTTATGGTTTTTCTTTAATCCAGTAGTAATATTGTTGGCGGTGTCACTGGTGATGGTAATTTTACTAGTCCAATTGGTGGCACTAGTAGTCGTAATCTTAGGAGTGGAATTGGTGGTGGGATTGTTGGTGGTGTAGTTCATGCTAACTTAAGGAGTATCATTGGTGGTAACTTTAATAATGGCATAAGTGGTGGTAGCATTGGTGGTATATTGGGTAGTTTTAAAAGTGGGATTGGTGGCGGCAAGACTAGCATCTTTAGTGGTTACATTGGTGGTACCAGAAACGATAATATTAGTAGTGGATTTGCTGGAATTGATGGTGTCATTGGTCCTGGTGCTCTTATTAGGGAAATTGGTGGCATTGAAAGAGGTAATCTTTGCAGGAGAATTGGTGGTGGTATTATTGGTGTTGGTGTTCAAGTTCGTGCTAGCTTAAGCAGTTCCATTTATGGCGAGTTTAATTATGGTATTACAGGTGGTAGCTTTGATGTTATATTAGTTAGTCTTAGTAGTGGCATTGGTGGTGGCATTGGTGGTAGCTTAGTGGTCGTATTGGTAGCTTAGTGGTGGTATTATTGGTGTTGGTGTTGAAGTTCGTGCTAGCTTAAGTCGTTCCATTTATCGCCAGTTTAATTATGGTATTACAGGTGGTAACATTGATGTTATATTGGTTAGTCTTAGTAGTGGCAATTTATAGTATCATTGTTGGTACCTTTAGTGGTAGTACTGGTTGTATATTAGGTAATATTAGTAGTAAATTATCTTCAGAGATGGTGGTTGTGACGCCCTCCAAACCCGGGTCAGAAGTTTGTGGTTCACAACACACATATTATATAAACCTGTATATGAAATATTATATGCAATTACCCTTATTTATGCAAACACGGATCACTATAGGTTAAAGTATGAGAAACCAACCACAACCTTGACTTTTATTACGTCATACCAAATCCTAACTAGTTTAACTTACAACTGAAAATGAAATCATTCTTACAAACTTGCATAACTCAAACTAGCTCGATCCAACTCAACCGGGAATCCTAGATCGCATACTGGACTGAGGATCCTCGTTACCAATAATTTCCATTTTAACTATAGAATGACTTAAACAGATTCACAAGGGTTAGCTAACTAGCTCAGCAAGTTATAATAATAATAACCGGGTGTTAACAATGATCAATTGAAATGATTCATAGGAATCTAGTTCCTTGTTAAGCAACTATTAGAACTGGATATTCATTTTTAAGTTTAAAACCAAGGGTAGGCTGCTGATCAGTGACACACTAACCCGATTAAGGCACACAGCTCTGTTCTTTATACTGGATTCAAGGCACACATTGACCTAATATGACCACCAATCTGGTTCGACCTCGAATCTGTTCCATATTTAGAAACCTATCCAATTCTATAACAATTCAACATGATAAATATTGTAATTCAATAAAACAGAATCATAATTAACATTGATAAAACATTTATTTCGGGGCATAAAGTAATTCATTAATATCACTAGAGTAATTCATTATTTAGATGAATAATGGTTATACAGGGTTTAGTTCACTATACCATAGAATTGCTTTCGCAACCAGATTTTCTAAAACCATCCAAAAAACGTTGCTGGTTAAAGGTGATTTCATGTCTATTGCAAGGGATTTTAAAAACATTGCAATTGAATCAACAAAATTTCGAGGTCTTTACAAATACATATTATTGCAATACATTATATAATCGTTACAGTAGATCAGAGATTTGGGCCCAAAAGTTAGGCGGTCTTGTTCAAAACTTGTGAGCGGGCTTGCTGAAATTGTTTTCCCGGCTGTCTATTAAATAAACAAAAAAAAACACAGACTGTCAAACAATCTCCACGGCGACGAAAGATTAAATCTTTGCTGAAATATTTCTCTCAAACACTGAATATTAAATCTTTGTAAAGACTAAAGCTCCAAGAAGATTAAATCTCGGAAAAGATTAAACCTTGAACGAAATGTATTTTTTCCCCAAATCATCTTTCCTAAAGTTCTTTCAATTCACTAAATTTAATTTAGGAGAAGATTAAATTTGGTCGATTATTGTTAATTATTATTTAATTTACCTCCTTGCTTTCGTGTTTCTATGTTATTTTGTGTTTGGGATCTTTTATGGATGGTTCACTATGTGTTAATTATGGTTTTTTTTATTAAGTTATATTTATGTGTCAATCGTGTCTTATTATCAGTTCTGAGTTGTAATGGGATATGTTTGGAATGACAGTGGTATGAAATTGTAAGGTATCACTTGTCGTTGTAAAAGTAGAATTTGTATTTTGGACTTTTTGTTTGCTCCATGTTCTAATAGATTGTTAATCTTTATAGAATGAAGTACTACAAAGAAGAAATTCAATACTTTCAGATGTTTTATTATATATTGACTAAGGGAAGTGAGAACAAATATATTGAAAGAAGAGATACCATAAGTGTCGATAACAAGAATAGTTCAAGGACGGAGAGGCGATATGTTACTAATACAAATAACGAAGAAAATGACATCTATAGTATTGGTGGAGGACATTGATCTGCAACTATGACCTTGCTACCTACTACAGGGAAATGTATCAAGTTAGCAAAAGTGGAAAGGTTGCCATCTTTTATAACATGGATTCCCTTGGATAGGTAAAACATTTTGTGCTCTTTTTTGACAACTCCTTATCATTTGGTGATAAGGAATTAAATTAAATTTCAATCTGAGATTCTCAGATTGTTATTTACAAATCCCGGTACCTGACTTTCTCTTTGCAGGGTCGTTTCTCCACAAACATGGATCAAATCGACTCATCAAAAAAGCATCTTCTACTCAAGGTAAAATATCAGAGTCTGGAGGAACATCTCGATTTGGTCGCTTTGGCTTTGGCTCATAGTTATAAACAAAAATACCGAAACCATGACAAGACAAACAGGTATATTGTAATTATGGGACATGAATATCTGATATTCCTATGGCTTTACACACACATATGTTTTTTCCTATGGCTTTACATGGTTTTGTTTCTGCTCGGGTAAGTTGTTTAAATTTTTGTCAAATTTTACCATTTTGTTTGATATATGGTTATTCGATTATGGTCGTGTCAAATTTTACCCTTTTTGCAAACTTTTTTTAATTATTATTTCACAATCACTAGGTCATAGTACCTATTAGGGAGGAGGAAGTTAAAAATGTAGTCTTGTTCATGCATCAATACAACTCACTAGATCCACATTGGTCGAACTCGGCATTTTTCAAACGTATTGAAATATTTTTAAAAGATATGTTGTTCTATTTTGTCATATTTTCTTTGATACACGACATGGGCCTAGGGAACTAAATTGTAGGCTTGTATGTCTTATTCCTAAGGTTAAATAACTGAAACATATGGAAGATCTTCGACCTATCTATTTTTATAATATTGTGATGCGCATACTGTCGAAGGTGGTGGTGAATAAGTTCAAACTATGTTTAATGTAGACAATGTCTAACAAACAGAGTGCTTTTAATGAAGGAAGGCTATTAGCTCATAATACAATGATTGCTTTGAAGTCACAAGGGAAAAAAGGGTGTGGTTGGGTTAAGAATTGATATTTTAAGGCATACGATAGGTTGGAATGGATATTTATTGATATAACGATTAAAGTTCTCTTTTACAACTTAAAAAACTTTGGTACACTTTATTTTCTCCTTTTTACCATGTACGAGATTCAAGTATCCGCCACTAGAACTCAATTTGTTAATTATATGGATAAAAAGGATTTTAACATATAATTGATTTGTTGAGAAATATGTGTAAGTAAAACTAAATTGAACACAACGCGTCTCTCTAATTAATAACCACTCTTTAATTTTGATCAAATTTCTCCATTGCAAAGTACTACATTATAAAAAATTAGAGCCTCCATGTATTGAGACATACATGTATACAACACTCTATAATCCACTAGAATACGAGGAAAATTGTAATGTTTCTATCATCTCTACTATTTTCTTATTTATTTTGAATTTAAATTAATTTTAATTTCCATATTGTTAACCATGTTTATTAGATTTAAGGTTTAAGAAATCAAATACCATTACTCAGCTATCATATCACACATTACCATTCTCTTAAAGAGGAACTTAAATAAATTTTGGATATTTCGATAAAGTTTTTGGAGAAAACCTTACCATGTAGCGATATTATTATACATCATTAAGCGTCAAGGTCTGCTCCAAAGAATGATGATCCATTGGTACATCAAGCATTTTCTTAGTGTTGGTGATATTGATGACAAAGTTGTTCTCAAAGAACGGAAAGTTATTAATTTTTGATTATCTTGGAAAGTGCTTTTATATATTTCTACGATTTAACATAGCGTTATTATATAATATTATGTGCAAAAATTCATAAGCGACAATATCTGATAGTGGCTATAATACATAAGTTGTATTACACAAAATATGATCATATATTCTTGATTCTAGCAAACTACAATAATTATTGAATTCACTTTATATGTTGAAATATATCTGACCCTCCTAACCCTCCTAACACAGAGTCTTATATATTATTTTTATATATAAACAAGAAGTCATGAGTTGCTTATGTAATGAGAGCCAAATAGGTGAAACAAATTGAACACGAGATTTTGTACTCGCTCCATCCAACTTTTATCTGGTCTCAGGCATCACTTGATCTAATATTCGAGGAAAGATTTAATAACATAATAGCAAGGCACACTCCCCTTGCAACAACAACAAGTTATATGCTTTATTCTTATATGCAGCTTAAGCAAAACACTGAAAATATTTTTTGTTTGATTATGTATTCTTTGTGAGATGCATAGAAAGTAGAAACATGTTGAAACGATTATTTGTAGATACAATGTAAATATTACAAATCAGTTCAGTTTATAGATGATTTAAGAATTACAAGTGCAATGATTTTAATTGTAGTCGATTTTTATTTCATCATCTAATTGCTTACAGAATTTTAAGAATCGGATTATTCTGTGCTCATCTCTGTTTTACATTTTTGGATATTGTGTGACTATATGTTCAAATCACAGGTTTGTTGTGGAAGCCTCGGGGCTGAAAAACTGCACTGAGAAAGATGAACGGTTTAGTCATATTAGTCATATTGTTACTGCGGTTATGGTACCTACGTACATTGATAGTTGAGAAGTTATTAGAAGGGCATAGAATTATACAACTGGATCTTATGGCTTGGACTTAATAAAGTAGCATGAAAGGATTCGAGAATAGATCATGTGAGAAATCTAAATGAGGTATATTGTCATTTCTTATATTCAATGTTATAGATTTTGTTGCATCTACATATTGACCAGAGACAAGATTAATAGTAAAATATGTTAGTTCCTCAATTCACTTTGAGAAGCTTTAAAAAAACTATGTCAAAATTCATAATATGAGCCATAACCTTGTGTTCTACTTCCTTTTACTAAGATCACACAATCACTCATAAACGAGACAAGTTATAAATATTTTTTCTCTATTTACCTCTTACTAACCATTTCAAAAAACAATGAAATATTTATAAATATTCTACTATAAACTTACGGGTGTTTTTTGTAGTTGCAAGTGATAGGCTGTCTTACTGGTATGGAGATGATTCTTAAGGATGTTGGTTCCTTCGTACAACTTGGAAGTGGGGTTGCTGCTGCTCTTGCATACTTGGAGAACAACATGCCATTGATTCCATCCTCTGAATTCCCCATTAGTGATTGCAGCAACTATTTCTATTTCTAAATCATTTTATACTAAATACTATGTAAAAAACATGCTTCATGTGGGGTGGTCTATAGTAGACTTACTATATCTTAAACATTGCTTCTTGTATTGATTTGCATGTTTCTTTGTTGACTTATTTTTATGTAAATTTTATCAAATTTAAATGAGTATTTAAAGTGTTGTTAGGACTTGGTTTTAGTGGAACAAGTCTTGAATTTTGGTCTGACCAATTCTATTGAAAACATGAATTGTTAGTTTCTTGATAGATTATCTAGGTACAAGAAGATAAATCCAATTAGAAATTGTTTTGCTTGCTTAAATAGCAATAATAACTCTTGACTTACAAAGTGAGAAATATTATAGGTTCTATTAGCAAACAAAAATAAATTTTTGGTAGAATAGAAAGCCAATAAGCCATAGTGGGAACATAATAATTATAATTTAATTGACTAATTTATTTCAACTAAAAAAGATAAATGTTCATTTAAACTTAAAAGATAAATATTAAATAATTTAAATAAAGATAAATTAAATAGTGTTAAGGGTGGCTTTATTAATTTACATATTTAGAATTTGGATCGAATCAATTTTTCTAAAAAACTATTGAATTTGGATTTTATACAAAATTTTGAGGGCCAAGAATGGCGCAAATTACAGCACGTCCGAATTAGATATATGTAAAAAACTTAATTTTATTACTTTTCATTTCTTCAAAAAATAATGTACATTTGTTAAATTTTCTTAAAATATATTAAAGATGTGCATAATTTTTTCCCATTTAGAATTTTATCCCAAAATATTTTAGTGTAAAAAATTGGATGAAAAATAAAACTATCAAAAAAATTATTTCGATATTTTTAAAATTCCAAATTTCTGTAAATCCAAGTTTTTTCTCTTTATGAGAGAAGCAAAGTTTTATAATAAAATAGATGTTCAGGGAGCTTCGCGCCTTTTTAAATATGACTTTCTTAAGATCGAATCAAACGAGTTTTTCAAATTTTTTATGGTTTATATTTAACACTAAATATAATGTATTTTTATATATCATTTATCAATATTAAGTACCTTATTTACATATATTGATTCAATAATAATTAGTCGATTTAGTTGTTATATAATTAGACTTTAAATTGGATACTGGATAATTGTTCTTTATTTTTATCGAATTGTTTAAATTTATATTTTTTGTAAAATACTTGGTGTTGTTGGGAGGCGATAAAGATAAAATAATTTTTTTTTTCATATTCAGTGTATAAAATATTTTCTTATTCATTTATTAATGTTGTGTATTTTTTTAGAAAAGACATATCAGTATTCATTAATCTTGACATTTACATATTTTATATAAGTTACTTTATAATTCAAGATTAAATATTTAATTTGTTCAATTTATTTTGCAAACATAAATATGTTTATGATGATTATTTAAGTTTTATTATTTATAATATTGTATTTTCCCTGTAAATTTTTATTTTATCCTTAAAATGATGTCTCAATAATGTGTTTAACATATTTTATTAGCAAGAAAATCATAAAAACAAATTTAAACTATTGATATCATTTCAATTTAAATAAATATTGACTTTACTATGAATAATTCATATAAATTTCCAAAAGTTGATTATTCAACAGTGTTAGTTTAACAAGATAATATCATTCAACAAAATAAAATATACATGTTTAAATTATTTAATCTCCATTAGTTTATTTTGTAACTTTTACCTAAAATTAAGAAAAGCCCTTTATAATAGAACATTATCCAATTTTTTGTGAGCATAGTTTGTACTCTTGTAATGTATCGTCCCAATTGTTCTTCTCGTCCAAACTTGCTTCAATTCTTCTTCTTGTTGATCAAGACTTGTTTCTTCTTAGCGTTTGGCTTTCTGAATGAGCAGCAAAGTGTCCGACTTCATCACAATTATATCACTTGATCTTTGACTTGTAATTTTCCCATACATTGACTCCTTGCGATCATTCTTTCTTTAATTCCTCTTATCAAGGTAAAGTTGGAGAAAGTAGAGCCTTTTTTTCAAAAACTTTTTTTTGAAGTCTATATAGCCCATATTTCTAAACTTTTCAACTAAAAGAGCATCAATTTGTAGGATATCTTCATCATTACCATGATCAATTTTGTAATAACCATGATTTTTGTAATTATATATATATATATACATTTTTCGCATTTTTAATTATTTGGTTATATAAGAAAAATAATATTTTATTATATAGATTTGTTAATAAATCAAAAGACGCGTATTTTTATATTAAAAATAAATATTTCTAGTTATCTAAAATATTTAAGTAAGGTTAAAAAAATTGTTTTAATTTATATGTGCATAATTTTAATTTAATATATATTTATTTTATCACTAGAATTTAATAATAGGTGTAGTTATGTTGTGAATATTTATTAGTACGTGTTATGAGTATTTGAAAAACTCAGTCAAACACTACATGTTATGTTTGTTTAAATTTGTGATCACGTACCCACTAACCCATTAAATCGGAGTATTAGTTGAACCAACTTGTGTATAAATAGGCTATTAGCATATCATTTTATCTCTGTATAACATCTTCTCTTTTCAGGTACGTTCTATTTCCTATATTTTTACTTATGTATTTTACATGTTTATTGTATACTTCTATATATATATATAATTAAATTACATTTTTTTGAACTTATGAATGACTATTCTAATTCACTTGTTATTAGTTTATTTTATTATTTAGTTCCATGGTTATGTGTATAACATTATAGTTTACTTAATTTAATCATTTAGTTTGATGTTGATTATTAAATGTTTTAGTTAATAATCACCATATTTTTTGTAAATATTTAATGCATGAATTTATGTTTATAATTACGTGTTTTGTGCATGCATAATAATTCATATGTTATATGTTAAATATATGTTTGATTTAGATATGTATTTAGATTAGTGCACCAATTAAATATATGCTCATTTATTAAATTGATTATACTTATTTTGTATTTAGGTTATGAAAATTTTATACACCAATATTTATATTTTGTCCACTTGCATAATCATAAGCATATGTTACCTATTTTATTTATCTTTGTTATTTTATTTTAAGGATTATATAGATAGTAAATATTAAATGTACATCTATTTTATTCTGAATTTAAATAGTTTACAAATACTTGATTTATTATTATTATAGATAATGTATTTAAGTGTTGAGTTTTTTTTATTTGTCGGTACACTATTTTAAACTATTATATGAGAATGGTCGTATTTATATGTCAATATGAATTTATTTTGTTACTTGTACTGACATTCAATTGTTATTATGGGTTAAGCTTTATAAAGTTAAAGTGTGGTTAGCTTAGTGGCATGTACATGTTAACATTGTGATTATTATATTAAGTGTATGTGTGTATGTCTAGGTTCATTTTGGCAACATAATTTTAGGAGATATTGCTATTAAGGTAAGTTAACTCTTCACACTTTATTTATTTTAAAATATTTTAAATATTTTTGCACTGCTTTTGTTTTAAAATTTATGGATGAAGTACCCTGTTTTACAAGTTCCCTTTGATACCTTACTAGGCAGTGGCGCATTATTGAGAGAAATTATGAACTTTTGATACTGTGTGACCAGGTATTTGTAGCTTTAACGAGCTGTGAAATTTTATATCTTATGTCATATGGATGTTGGAAAATGATTTTTGTGTTATAAAATTATGATACTTGATCGCTAGTGTAGAACTGTTTTCTTGCTGGGCTCTTCGCTCATTACTCACAAATTTTCAGGTGCTTAGGTTTTGCCACATCTTAAAGCTGGATGCTTTGGAACAATATTTTAGTGATTATGTTTGTATTGAAGCTGCGTCTCCCAAGATTTGCTTCTCGATGCAGAAATATTTTTTGGTATCATTAAATGTTTTTGGTATGTTTAAATTTGGGGACCAAATTTTTTTAAGGAGGGTAGAATATAATAATCATGATTTTTGTAATTATATATATACACATTTTTCGCATTTTTAATTATTTGGTTATATAAGAAAAATAATATTTTATTATATAGATTTGTTATTAAATCTAAAGACGCGTATTTTTATATTAAAAATTAACATTTCTAGTTATCTAAAATATTTAAGTAAGGTTAAAAAAAAAAATTTATATGTGCATAATTTTAATTTAATATATATTTATTTTATCACCAGAATTTAATAATAGATGTAGTTATGTTGTGTATATTTATTAGTACGTGTTATGTGTATTTGAAAAACTCAGTCAAACACTACATGTTAACAAAGAGATAATGCTTGTTTAAATTTGTGATCACGTACCCACTAACCCATTGAATCGGAGTATAAGTAACCAACTTGTGTATAAATAGGCTATTAGCATATCATTTTGTCTCTGTATAACATCTTCTCTTTTTAGGTACGTTCTATTTCCTATATTTTTACTTATGTATTTTACATGTTTATTGCATACTTATATATATATATATATATATAATTAAATTACATTTTTATGAACTTATGTATGACTATTCTAATTCACTTGTTATTAGTTTATTTTATTATTTAGTTCCATGTTTATGTGTATAACACTATAGTTTACTTAATTTAATCATTTAGTTTAATGTTGATTATTAAATGTTTTAGTTAATAATCACCATTTTTTTGTAAATATTTAATGCATGAATTTATGTTTATAATTACGTGTTTTGTGCAAGCATAATAATTCATATGTTATATGTTAAATATATGTTTGATTTAGATATGCATTTAGATTAGTGCACCAATTAAATATATGCTCATTTATTAAATTGATTATACTTATTTTGTATAATGATAATTTTACACGTAAGGTTATGAAAATTTTATACACCAATATTTATATTTTGTCCACTTGCATAATCATAAGCATATGTTACCTATTTTATTTATCTTTTTTATTTTATTTTAAGGATTATATAGATAGTAAATATTAAATGTACATCTATTTTATTCTGAATTTAAATAGTTTACATATACTTGATTTATTATTATTATATATAATGTTTTTAAGTGTTGAGTTTTTTTTTATTTGTGGGTACACTATTTTTAACTATTATTTCAGAATGGTGGTATTTATATGTCAATATGAATTTATTTTGTTACTTGTAGTGACATTTAATTGTTATTATGGGTTAAGCTTTATAAAGTTAAAGTGTGGTTCTGATTATTATATTAAGTGTATGTGTGTATGTGTAGGTTCATTTTGGCAACATAATTTGGGAGATATTGCTATTAAGGTAAGTTAACTCTTCACACTTTATTATTTTAAAATCTTTTAAATATTTTTGCACTGCTTTTGTTTTAAAATTTATGGATGAAGTACCCTGTTTTACAAGTTCCCTTTGATACCTTACTATGGAGTGGCGCATTATTGAGAGAAATTATGAACTTTTCATACTGTGTCACCAGGTATTTGTGGCTTTAACGAGCTGTGAAATTTTATATCTTATGTCATATGGATGTTGGAAATGATTTTTGTGTTATAAAATTATGATACTTGATCGACTAGTGTAGAACTGTTTTCTTGCTGGGCTCTTGCTCATTACTCACAAATTTTCAGGTGCTTAGGTTTTGCCACATGATGCTTTGGAACAATATTTTAGTGATTATGTTTGTATTGAACTGCGTCTCCCAAGATTTGCTTTATTTTCTAGATGATTTTATTTCTGTCTGGGATTTTAGAATTTTATGAAAAACTAGAAACTTATTCTTATTATGGATTTAATTTGGATTTAATTTGGAGTTTTAGCTGAATATTTAAGTATAACTATTTTCTGAAAAGTTGGCGTATTACAGTTGGTATTCAGAGCCTAGGTTAGCTTCTCTGTCCTTTTAGAGTTATGAGTTTAGTTATTTGGGTTTCCAAAAAAAACTACTTTTATTTTTTTTGGTTAAATATTTTCTGACTTTCTCGATGCAGAAATATTTTTTGGTATCATTAAATGTTTTTGGTATGTTTAAATTTGGGGACCAAATTTTTTTAAGGAGGGTAGAATATAATAATCATGATTTTTGTAATTATATATATACACATTTTTCGTATTTTTAATTATTTGGTTATATAAGAAAAATAATATTTTATTATATAGATTTGTTATTAAATCTAAAGACGCGTATTTTTATATTAAAAATAACATTTCTAGTTATCTAAAATATTTAAGTAAGGTTAAAAAAAAAATTAATTTATATGTAATTTTAATTTAATATATATTTATTTTATCACCAGAATTTAATAATAGGTGTAGTTATGTTGTGTATATTTATTAGTACGTGTTATGTGTATTTGAAAAACTCAGTCAGACACTACATGTTAACAAAGAGATAATGTTTGTTTAAATTTGTGATCACCTAACCACTAACCCATTGAATCGGAGTATAAGTAACCAACTTGTGTATAAATAGGCTATTAGCATATCATTTTGTCTCTGTATAACATCTTCTCTTTTCAGCTACGTTCTATTTCCTATATTTTTACTTATGTATTTTACATGTTTATTGCATACTTATATATATATATATATAATTAAATTACATTTTTATGAACTTATGTATGACTATTCTAATTCACTTGTTATTAGTTTATTTTATTATTTAGTTCCATGTTTATGTGTATAACACTATAGTTTACTTAATTTAATCATTTAGTTTGATGTTGATTATTAAATGTTTTAGTTAATAATCACCATTTTTTTTGTAAATATTTAATGCATGAATTTATGTTTATAATTACGTGTTTTGTGCATGCATAATAATTCATATATTATATGTTAAATATATGTTTGATTTAGATATGCATTTAGATTAGTGCACCAATTAAATATATGCTCATTTATTAAATTGATTATACTTATTTTGTATAATGATAATTTTACAGGTAAGGTTATGAAAATTTTATACACCAATATTTATATTTTGTCCACTTGCATAATCATAAGCATATGTTACCTATTTTATTTATCTTTTTTATTTTATTTTAAGGATTATATAGGTAGTAAATATTAAATGTACATCTATTTTATTCTGAATTTAAATAGTTTACATATACTTGATTTATTATTATTATATATAATGTTTTTAAGTGTTGAGTTTTTTTTTATTTGTGGGTACACTATTTTTAACTATTATTTCAGAATGGTGGTATTTATATGTCAATATGAATTTATTTTGTTACTTGTAGTGACATTTAATTGTTATTATGGGTTAAGCTTTATAAAGTTAAAGTGTGGTTCTGATTATTATATTAAGTGTATGTGTGTATGTGTAGGTTCATTTTGGCAACATAATTTGGGAGATATTGCTATTAAGGTAAGTTAACTCTTCACACTTTATTTATTTTAAAATCTTTTAAATATTTTTGCACTGCTTTTGTTTTAAAATTTATGGATGAAGTACCCTGTTTTACAAGTTCCCTTTGATACCTTACTATGGAGTGGCGCATTATTGAGAGAAATTATGAACTTTTCATACTGTGTCACCAGGTATTTGTGGCTTTAACGAGCTGTGAAATTTTATATCTTATGTCATATGGATGTTGGAAATGATTTTTGTGTTATAAAATTATGATACTTGATCGACTAGTGTAGAACTGTTTTCTTGCTGGGCTCTTGCTCATTACTCACAAATTTTCAGGTGCTTAGGTTTTGCCACATGATGCTTTGGAACAATATTTTAGTGATTATGTTTGTATTGAACTGCGTCTCCCAAGATTTGCTTTATTTTCTAGATGATTTTATTTCTGTCTGGGATTTTAGAATTTTATGAAAAACTAGAAACTTATTCTTATTATGGATTTAATTTGGATTTAATTTGGAGTTTTAGCTGAATATTTAAGTATAACTATTTTCTGAAAAGTTGGCGTATTACAGTTGGTATTCAGAGCCTAGGTTAGCTTCTCTGTCCTTTTAGAGTTATGAGTTTAGTTATTTGGGTTTCCAAAAAAACTACTTTTATTTTTTTTGGTTAAATATTTTCTGACTTTCTCGATGCAGAAATATTTTTTGGTATCATTAAATGTTTTTGGTATGTTTAAATTTGGGGACCAAATTTTTTTAAGGAGGGTAGAATATAATAATCATGATTTTTGTAATTATATATATACACATTTTTCGTATTTTTAATTATTTGGTTATATAAGAAAAATAATATTTTATTATATAGATTTGTTATTAAATCTAAAGACGCGTATTTTTATATTAAAAATAAACATTTCTAGTTATCTAAAATATTTAAGTAAGGTTAAAAAAAAAATTAATTTATATGTAATTTTAATTTAATATATATTTATTTTATCACCAGAATTTAATAATAGGTGTAGTTATGTTGTGTATATTTATTAGTACGTGTTATGTGTATTTGAAAAACTCAGTCAGACACTACATGTTAACAAAGAGATAATGTTTGTTTAAATTTGTGATCACCTAACCACTAACCCATTGAATCGGAGTATAAGTAACCAACTTGTGTATAAATAGGCTATTAGCATATCATTTTGTCTCTGTATAACATCTTCTCTTTTCAGGTACGTTCTATTTCCTATATTTTTACTTATGTATTTTACATGTTTATTGCATACTTATATATATATATATAATTAAATTACATTTTTATGAACTTATGTATGACTATTCTAATTCACTTGTTATTAGTTTATTTTATTATTTAGTTCCATGTTTATGTGTATAACACTATAGTTTACTTAATTTAATCATTTAGTTTGATGTTGATTATTAAATGTTTTAGTTAATAATCACCATTTTTTTTGTAAATATTTAATGCATGAATTTATGTTTATAATTACGTGTTTTGTGCATGCATAATAATTCATATATTATATGTTAAATATATGTTTGATTTAGATATGCATTTAGATTAGTGCACCAATTAAATATATGCTCATTTATTAAATTGATTATACTTATTTTGTATAATGATAATTTTACAGGTAAGGTTATGAAAATTTTATACACCAATATTTATATTTTGTCCACTTGCATAATCATAAGCATATGTTACCTATTTTATTTATCTTTTTTATTTTATTTTAAGGATTATATAGGTAGTAAATATTAAATGTACATCTATTTTATTCTGAATTTAAATAGTTTACATATACTTGATTTATTATTATGATATATAATGTATTTAAGTGTTGAGTTTTTTTTATTTGTGGGTACACTATTTTGAACTATTATTTCAGAATGGTGGTATTTATATGTCAATATGAATTTATTTTGTTACTTGTAGTGACATTTAATTGTTATTATGGGTTAAGCTTTATAAAGTTAAAGTGTGGTTAGCTTAGAGGCATGTACATGTTAACATTCTGATTATTATATTAAGTGTATGTGTGTATGTGTAGGTTCATTTTGGCAACATAATTTGGGAGATATTGCTATTAACGTAAGTTAACTCTTCACACTTTATTTATTTTAAAATCTTTTAAATATTTTTGCACTGCTATTGTTTTAAAATTTATGGATGAAGTACCCTGTTTTACAAATAAGAATTCTGTCTCATTTATGAACCAGTTAGTAATTGCGTATAGTTCCGGAACTATTGATACCTTACTAGGGAGGGGGCATTATTGAGAGAAATTATGAACTTTTGATACTATGTCAGTAGGTATTTGTGCCTTAACCAGCTGTGGAATTTTATATCTTATGTCATATGGATGTCGAAAAATTATTTTTGTTTTATAAAATTATGATACTTGATCCACTACTGTATAACTGTTTTCTTGCTGGGCTCTTAGCTCATTACTCACAAATTTTTTTGAGGTGCTTAGCTTTTGCTACATCTTAAAACTGGATGCTTTGGAACAATATTTTAGTGATTATGTTTGTATTGGAGCTGCGTCTCCCAAGATTTGCTTTATTTTAGCTTACATGATTTTATTTCTGTGTGGGATTTTAGAATTTTATGAAAAACTAGAAACTTATTCTTATTATGGATTTAATTTGGAGTTTTACCTGAATATTTAAGTATAACTATTTTCTGAAAAGTTGGCTTATTACAGTTGGTATTCAGAGCCTAGGTTAGCTTAGTGTAGACTGCCCTTTTAGAGTTATGAGTTTAGTTATTTGCTTTTCCAAAAAAAACTACTTTTATTTTTTTTTGGTTAAATATTTTTTGACTTTCTCGATGCAGAAATATTTTTGGTATCATTAAATATTTTTTGGTATGTTTAAATTTGGGGACCAATTTTTTTAAGGAGAGTAGAATGTAATAACCATGATTTTTGTAATTATATATATATACATTTTTCGCATTTTTAAATATTTTGTTATATTAGAAAAATAATATTTTATTATAAAGATTTTTTATTAAATCTAAAGACACGTATTTTTATATTAAAAATAAACATTTCTAGTTATCTAAAATATTTAAGTAAGGTTAAAAAAATTGTTTTAATTTATATGTGCATAATTTTAATTTTATATATATTTATTTTATCACTAGAATTTAATAATAGGTGTAGTTATGTTGTGTATATTTATTAGTACGTGTTATGTGTATTTGAAAAACTCAGTCAAACACTACATGTTAACAAAGAGATAATGTTTGTTTAGATTTGTGATCACGTACCCACTAAGCCATTGAATTGGAGTATTAGTGATTTTATCTCTGTATAACATTTTCTTTTTTCAAGTATGTTCTATTTCCTATATTTTTACTTATGTATTTTACATGTTTATTGCATACTTCTATATATATATATAATTAAATTACATTTTTGTGAACTTATGTATGACTATTATAATTCACTTGTTATTAGTTTATTTTATTATTTAGTTCCATGGTTATGTGTATAACACTATAGTTTACTTAATTTAATCATTTAGTTTGATGTTGATTATTAAATGCTTTAGTTAATAATCTCCATTTTTTTGTAAATATTTAATGCATGAATTTATGTTTATAATTAGGTGTTTTGTGCATGCATAATAATTCATATGTTATATGTTAAATATATGTTTGATTTAGATATGCATTTAGATTAGTGCACCAATTAAATATATGCTCATTTACTAAATTGATTATACTTATTTTGTATAATGATATTTTCACACGTTTATACACCAATATTTATATTTTGTCCACTTGCATAATCATAAGCATATGTTACCTATTTTATTTATCTTTGTTATTTTATTTTAAGTATTATATAGATAGTAAATATTAAATGCACATCTATTTTATTCTGAATTTAAATAGTTTACATATATTTGATTTATTATTATTATATATAATGTATTTAAGTGTTGAGTTTGTTTTATTTGCCCGTACACTATTTTGAACTATTATATGAGAATGGTCCTATTTATATGTCAATATGAATTTATTTTGTCACTTGTACTGACATTTAATTGTTATTATGGATTAAGCTTTATAAAGTTAAAGTGTGGTTAGCTTAGTGGCATGTACATGTTAACATTGTGATTATTATATATGTCTACGTTTATTTTGGCAACATAATTTGGGAGATATTGCTATTAAGGTAAGTTAACTCTTCACACTTTATTTATTTTAAAATCTTTTAAATATTTTTGCACTGCTTTTATTTTAAAATTTATGGATCAAGTACCTGTTTTACAAATAAGAATTCCCAGTGAGCTCTGACTTAAGCAATTAGTAATTGCGTATAGTTCCGGAACAAGCCTTTGATACCTTACTAGGGAGTGCTACTTATCATGCTTTCGGGAGCGCACACTCTATGATATCTTAGTAAGGGTTGACAGAAATTATGAACTTTTGATACTGTGTCACCAGGTATTTGTGGCCTTATCGAGCTGTGGAATTTTATATCTTATGTCATATGGATTTTGAAAAATGATTTTTGTTTTATAAAATTATGATACTTGATCCACTAGTGTAGAAATGTTTTCTTGCTGGGTTCTTGGCTCATTACTCACAAATTTTTAAAGGTGGATGCTTTGGAACAATATTTTAGTGATTATGTTTGTATTGGAGCTGCGTCTCCCAAGATTTGCTTTATTTTCAGCTTAGATGATTTTATTTCTGTCTGGGATTTTAGAATTTTATGAAAAACTAGAAACTTATTCTTATTATGGATTTAATTTGGAGTTTTAGGTGAATATTTAAGTATAACTATTTTCGGAAAAGTTGGGGTATTACAAATTTCACTTCCTGAATAATTTTGTAAGCCATCATGATTATTTGAGACTCAGTGTCAGACTATAAAATCATGGCCTTTCATTTTGAAATGGCTATTTCTTGTAAATTTCTCTCTTGTTTTTCCTCTACCATGAGAGAAACATGTCTTGTCGCATTTCGTCTTACTTTTCTACTCCATCTCCGGGTCATTAGTTTTCAGAATTCCATATATCTTAACTAGAGATGTGTCTTCAAGATCGTAATTATCCCTTATTGATATAACTTTCAAGTCACACTTTTGAGGAAGTGCAACAAGAACCTTCAAGTTTGAATGTGCATGATCATACTCTATGTCAACAAGTGACAAATCATTCAACAATTTCTGAAATCTATCATAGATTTCAAACAAAGACTCATCAACTTTTGAGTCAATGTGCTCATACTGGTGATTGAGTATTGTCCTTCGAATCTTCTTCATAGCCGTTGTTTTGCTCAAATTTCCTTGGTTGTTTTGCATCCAATAAACCTAAACCTAGGGGACATCACACTGTCTAGATTGTTATGCGAAAATGTCCAACTTTTCCTTCTTTTTTTGACCACAAATAGCAACAACCAGTTTCATGGGATAATGAGGTCCATCATAAATCCCTTCCGGTATTCAAGATGTGTTACGTGCAGACATATAGTCATCTCAACTTTACAGAAATTTGAGGGTTTCGTATCTGCTCATATTGTTGTTGATTTGGTTCATGGCTAATGGTGACCGCACATTTTGTTGAGTTTCATTATCTGCTTGTGGATCTTAAATTGATTTTATATAAACACCAAGCTTTGATATCAATTTTTAGGCCTTTAATTACCTATAGAGGGGGTCAATATAATTATAACAATCAAATCCAATTATGTACTCAATACTAAAGAATAGTTTTTATATTATTGAATAAAAACTTATTACAAAATTCTCTAGCTCAAGATGAGCAAATATGCTTGTAGGTTATGTGTATGATAAAATAAATGCACCAGTTTTAACCTACTAGTGTTAACCTAATTTCTGCTTATATACTGCACACTTAGACAATCAATATAAAGATAAAATCAATAAGGAATCCCAATACATATACTATAATATCAAAAAAATACTAATATGAACAATGTTGATGAGAAGTATTCATGAGGTCATTTTTGTTAAACTCTCATATGAAATACTAATGGAAAAAATGTGATAGTTATATACTAATATCATCAACTTTTGACACCAAATTTTTTGAAGGTTTATAAGCCATTTTTTTATTTTCAGGAAATCAGAACTCAATTCCCACCGACATCGGTAGGTTTCGCCTTTGGACAAAAAATGAGGTATGTTCTGGGATTTGACAAACTTTGAATTTAAATTATGATCTCCTTTTTAATAGTTTTTCTCGGAATTTAGTGATCTTATTAGTTTTTTATATTTTCTTAAAATATTTGCAAGAAAAGAAATGTTTATTCAAATAACTAATTTGGATTAAAATTACTCAAAGAACTATAAAAAATGGGGAGTACAAAATATAAGTAATGTAAATGATAATAGTCATTTCATACCAAAGTCAATATAAATGATGAATTACTTAAAATCTTATGCCAAACTTAGTAGAATATACTTCATCCTATAATACATGTTTTTTGAACTTTGTTCATGTAAAATTTATAATTTTACATATCTTTTTGAAATAAATATTTTTTTTGAATTAAAGTTTAATATTAATAATTTTATAAAAAGAAGAAATTCTAGAAGTAATTTTTGTACGTATCCTCTTTATTCATCTTAAAAAAATAATGGAATTATATTTTGGTACATATTTGACAAAATAATGTTCTTTTTGCATTTCATACCCACCTTGTGAAAAGACCCAAAATTTGTTGGAAAACTTGTCTACTGAAAATTTTGAGTTACAAAACAAGTTTATAAATATAAGCATTGTTTTAAATAATAAATTTTTATTAAAATTGAAAATATTAAAAATATTCATTATAATTATGTTAAAGTACATATGGTCAAGTCAAACAACTTTTATACTTAGACACTATCAGTGGATTTCTCATTCAATTTCTTCCCAATTTAGATTTTTCCCGATCAACAATGAATGAATATGGTATATGTAGTGTTACCCACAATATATTGTCATTTTACATATTCAAATCAAATTGACTAAGAATAAAATAAAAATCAACAATCATATTATTCTTCATTTTAATTCCTGTGTTTAAATAAACATAGCAATTAGTAAATATTTCTAAAAATTGTATTGTCAAAAATTTGGTATGTTATCCTATACCTCTAGAAATTTAATTTGATTAAATGTTGTCATGGTAATATTAATTTTTACATGACCAATAATATCTGAATTATTATTGTAAGAGGTTTGTAAGACTTGAATGTATGATAGTAGTACTTCTATTATTCTTAGTTAGGGTTGTAGTAGTACAAATATTATTGTTAGTTGAGGTGAGTAGGGAATTAATATTATTGTTAGTTAAGTTTTTTATACAATGCTTACCACTTAATTTATAGAATCTCATTTTATTTACAATACAAAATAAATTAGAGTAATGCGTGTTTACTTATGGTTATAAATCAACACCCAATTAGTTTGTATAATACATGGAGCAGACTTGGTTAAATTATATTTTTATAAAAAGAAAAAATTTGAATTTGTAATAAGAAATTGATACTAAGATAAAAAACAATTTAAACTAAATTGGGCCCATTGAAACCCATGATATACAATTGGGCCTGCAAAATATAGGATATTAAAAAGGTAGGTAAAACCCTAATATCAGCACAAGCCCGCCTCCTTACAAACAAAATGAATTTGTACATGGCCATGAAATAGGCCATGAAATAGTGTTTTGAGTTATTTGTTTTTTCTATGAAAGAATGTTTTGGTGCTCTAAGGTTAAACACATCTCCAAATGAATTGGTGGAGGACTAACCAAATGAATTGGTGGAGGACTAAGTAGATAAGGTTTACGCGTTATAATGAATTGATGTTGTTTAACAAAGTTAAGGTAATAATTTATATTTCCCTGTTTCTTCATTTTCTTTTCATATGTGTTATTTGCATGAGCTTTTGGTAGAAATCAAACACTAAAATAAGTATCCCATTTTCCTTGTATATATATATATGTAGATTTAAATGGAATGTCACTTGTATTTGTTTTTACATGACCTCTACGTCAAGAATTATCCTTTCAAGATTATATATCAGGGTTAGAAAAAAAGTCAGTTACATTTGTATTAATTTTTTTTGTTCCTTATATATAATCAAATACATGATATATGAAAAAAAGAAATTCTATAGAAAAGAAGCCCACATATTATTTATATTTTATGTTCATATCTGTTGAATTATACTATTAAATTTATTTTATGTTTATGTATGACCTTACTTTAGAGATATTTTCACAGAAATTATATTTTTCTTGCTACTTGCAACAAGTTCCGAAAACAATAAAGAAAATGCTCCAAGTGCCTTCCCTTTCCCTTTCTAATTATGGAGTAAAGACTTGATAACGTAATAACAAGGCACACTCCCCTTGCAAAACAACAAGTTAAATGCTTTGTTCTTATACACAGCTTAAGCAAAACTCTGAAAATACTTTTTGTTTGATTATGTATTCTTTGTGTGATGCATAGAAAGTAGAAACATGTTGAAACCTTTATTTGTAGATACAAGGTAAATATTACACACGAATTCGGTTTGTAGATACAAGGTAAATATTACATGTTTGTTGTGGAGGTGTGGGGCTGAAAAACTGCACGGAGAAAGATGAACGGTTTAGTCATATTAGTCATATTGTTACTACGGTTATGGTATGTGCGTACATTTATAGTTCAGAAGTTATTATAAGGGCATAGAATGATACAACTGCATCTTATGGCTTGGACTTAATAAAGTTCCATGAAAGGATTGGAGGATAGATCATGTTAGAAATCTAAATGAGGTATATTGTAATTTCTTATATTTAATGTTATAGATTTTGTTGCATCTACATATTGACCAGAGACAAGATTAATAGTAAAATATGTTAGTTCCTCAATTCTCTTTGAGAAGCTTTAACAAAACTATGTCAAATTCATAATATGAGCCATAACCTTGTATCATATTTCAGTTTGCTAAGACCACACAATCACTCATAAACCAGACAAGTTATAAATATTTTATCTATTTACCTCTTACTAACCATTTCGAAGAACAATGAAATAATTATAAATATTCTACTATAAACTTACACATGTTTTCTGTAGTTGCAAGTGATAGGTTGTCTTACTGGTACCTAGATGATTCTTAAGGATATTGGTTACTTGGTACAACTTGGAAGTGGGGTTGCTGCAGCTTCTGCATACTTGGAGAACACCATGCTAATGATTCCATCCTGAATTACCCATTAGTGATTGCAACAACTATTTCTAAATCATTTTATGCTAAATACTATTTAAGAAACATGCTTCATGTGGGGTGGTCTATAGTACAGTTACTATATCTTAAATACTGCTTCTTGCATTGATTTGCAGGTTTCTTTGTTGACTTAGTTATATGTAAATTTTATCAAATTTAAATGAGTATTTAAAGTGTTGTTAGGACTTGGTTTTACTGGAACAAGTCTTGAATTTTGGTGTGACTAATTCTATTGAAAACATGAATTGTTAGTTTCATGATGAATTATCTAGGTAGAAGAAGATAAATCCAATTAGAAGTTATTTTGCTTGCTTAAATGGCAATAATAACTCTTGACTTACAAAGTGAGAAATATTATAGGTTCTATGAGAAAACGAAAATAAAATTTTGGTAGAATAGAAAGCGAATAAGCCACAGTGGGAACATAATAATTATAATTTAATTGACTATTCTAATTCAACTAAAAAAGATAATTGTTCATTTCAACTTAAAAGATAAATATTTAATAATTTAAATAAAGATAAATTAAATAGTGTTAGGGGTGGCATAATTAATTTAAATATTTAGAATTTGGATCAAATCAATTTTTCTAAAAAAATAATCAATCTGGATTTTATACAAAATTTTGAGGCCCAAGAATAGCGCACATCCGAATTAGATATATGTAAAAAACTTAATTTTATTAATTTTCATTTCTTTAAAAAATAATGCACATTTGTTAAATTTGCTTTAAATATATTAAAGATGTGTAGAATTTTATGCGATTTAGAATTTTATACCAAAAATTTTTAGTGTGAAAAATTGGATGAAAAATAAACTATCAAACAAATTATTTCGATATTTTTAAAATTCCGAATTTGGGCTAATCCAAGTTTTTTCTCTTTAGGAGAAAAGCAAAGTTTTATAATAAAATATCTGTTGAAAATGCTTCGGGCCTTTTTAAATATGACTTTCTTAAGATCGAATCAGACGAGTTTTTCAATTTTTTTATGGTTTATAATTAACACTAAATATAATGTATTTTTATATATCATTTATCAATATTAAGTACCTTATTTACAAATATTGATTCAATAATAATAAGTCAATATAGTTGTTATATAATTGGACTTTAAATTGGATCCTCGATAATTGTTTAGTTTGGCTTTCTGCATGAGCAACAAAGTGTCTATAGTATTGGTGGAGGACATTGATCTCCAACTATGACCTTGCTACCTACTACAAGGAAATGTATCAAGTTAGCAAAAGTGGAAAGGTTTCCATCTTTTATAACATGGATTCCCTTGGATAGGTAAAACATTTTGTGCTCTTTTTTGACAACTCCTTATCATTTGGTGATAAGGAATTAAATTAAATTTCAATATGAGATTCTCATATTGTTATTTACAAATCCTGGTACCTAACTTTCTCTTTGTAGGGTCGTTTCTCCACAAACATGGATCAAATCGACTCATCAAAAAAGCATCTTCTCCTCAAGGTAAAATATCAGAGTCCGGAGGAACATCTCGATTTGGTCGCTTTGGCTTTGGCTCATAGTTATAAACAAAAATATCGAAACCACGAAAACACAAACAGGTATATTTTAATTATGGGACATGCATATCTGATATTCCTTGTTATGGCCTCCACATCTATATGTCTTCCACTATGATTTAGTTGGATAGTACACACACATATGTTTTTTCCTATGGTTTTACATGGTTTTGTTTCTGCTCGGGTAAGTTGTTTAAATTTTTGTCAAATTTATGGTTATTCGATTAAGGTCGTGTCAAATTTTACCCTTTTTGCAAACTTTTTTTAATTATTATTTCAATATCACTAGGTCATAGTACCTATTAGGGAGGAGGAAGTTAAGAATGTAGTCTTGTTCATGCATCACTACAACTCACTAGATCCACATGGGTCGAACCCGGCATTTTTCAAACGTATTGAAATATTTTTAAAAGATATGTTGTTCTATTTTGTCAGATTTTCTTTGATACACGACATGGGCCTAGGGAACTAAATCGTAGGCTTGTATGTCTTATTCCTAAGGTTAAACAACTGAAACATATGGAAGATCTTCGACCTATCTATTTTTATAATGTTGTGATGCGCATACTGTCGAAGGTGGTGGTGAATAAGTTCAAACTATGTTTAATCTAGACAGTGTCTAACAAACAGAGTGCTTTTAATGAAGGGAGGCTATTAGCTCATAATACAATGATTGCTTTGAAGTCACAAGGGAGAAAAGGGTGTGGTTGGGTTAAGAATTGATATTTTAAGGCATAAGATAGGTTGGAATGGATATTTATTGATATAACGATTAAAGTTCTCTTTTACAACTTAGAAAACTTTCGTACACTTTATTTTCTCCTTTTTACCATGTACGAGATTCAAGTATCCGCCACTAGAACTCAATTTGTTAATTATATGGATAAAAAGGATTTTAATGTAGAATTGATTTGTTGAGAAATATGTGTAAGTAAACCTAAATTGAACACAATGTGTCTCTCTAATTAATAACCACTCTTTAATTTTGATCAAATTTCTCCATTGCAAAGTACTACATTATAAAAAATTAGAGCCTCCATGTATTGAGACATACATGTATATAACACTCTATAATTCACTAGAATACGAGGAAAATTGTAATGTTTCTATCATCTCTACTATTTTCTTATTTATTTTAACTTTAAATTAATTTTAATTTCCATATTGTTAACCATGTTTATTAGATTTAAGGTTTAAGAAATCAAATACCATTACTCAACTATCATATCACACATTACCATTCTCTTAAAGAGGAACTTAAATAAATTGTGGATATTTTGATAAAGTTTTTGGAGAAAACCTTACCATGTAGCGATATCATTATATATCATTAAGCATAAAGGTCTGCTCCAAAGAATGATGATCCATTGGTACATCAAGCCTTTTCTTGGTGTTGGTGATATTGATGATAAAGTTGTTCTCAAAGAACGGAAAGTTATTAATTTTTGATTATCTTGGAAAGTATTTTTATATATTTCTACGATTTAACATAGCCTTATTATATAATTTTACGTGCAAAAATTCATAAGCGACAATATTTGATAGTGGCTATAATACATAAGTTGTATTACACAAAATGTGACCATATATTCTTGATTCTAGCAAACTACAATAATTATTGAATTCACTTTATATGTTGAAATATATTTGACCGTCTTAACCCTCCTAACACAGAGTCTTATATATTATTTTTATATATAAACAAGAAGTCATGAGTTGCTTATGTAATGAGAGCCAAATAGGTGAAACAAATTGAACACGAGATTTTGTACTCGCTCCATTCAACTTTTATCTGGTCTCACATCACTTGATCTAATATTCGAGGAAAGACTTGATAACATAATAGCAAGGCACACTCCCCTTGCAACAACAACAAGTTAAATGCTTTATTCTTATATGCAGCTTAAGCAAAACACTGAAAATATTTTTTGTTTGATTATGTATTCTTTGTGAGATGCATAGAAAGTAGAAACATGTTGAAACCATTATTTGTAGATACAATGTAAATATTACAAACCAGTTCGTTTATAGATGATTTAAGAATTACAAGTGCAATGATTTTAATTGTAGTCGATTTTTATTTCATCATCTAATTGCTTACAGAATTTTAAGAATCGGATTATTCTGTGCTCATCTCTGTTTTACATTTTTGGATATTGTGTGAATATATGTTCATATCACAGGTTTGTTGTGGAAGCCTCGGGGCTGAAAAACTGCACTGAGAAAGATGAACGGTTTAGTCACATTAGTCATATTGTTACTGCGGTTATGGTACGTGCGTACATTGATAGTTGAGAAGTGATTAGAAGGGCATAGAATGATACAACTGGATCTTATGGCTTGGACTTAATAAAGTAGCATGAAAGGATTCGAGGATAGATCATGTGAGAAATCTAAATGAGGTATATTGTCATTTCTTATATTCAATGTTATAGATTTGGTTGCATCTACATATTGACCAGAGACAAGATTAATAGTAAAATATGTTAGTTCCTCAATTCTCTTTGAGAAGCTTTAAAAAAACTATGTCAAAATTCATAATATGAGCCATAACCTTGTATCCTACTTCCTTTTACTAAGACCACGTAATCACTCATAAATGAGACAAGTTATAAATATTTTCTCTCTATTTACCTCTTACTAACTATTTCGAAAAACAATGAAATATTTATAAATATTCTACTATAAACTTACGGGTGTTTTTTGTAGTTGCAAGTGATATGATGTCTTACTGGTATGGAGATGATTCTTAAGGATGTTGGTTCCTTGGTATAACTTGGAACTGGGGTTGCTGCTGCTCTTGCATACTTCGAGAACAACATGCCATTGATTCCATCCTCTGAATTCCCCATTAGTGATTGCAGCAACTATTACTATTTCTAAATCATTTTATGCTAAATACTATGTAAAAAACATGCTTCATGTGGGGTGGTCTGTAGTAGACTTATTATATCTTAAACACTGCTTCTTGTATTGATTTGCATGTTTCTTTGTTGACTTATTCTTATGTAAATTTTATAAAATTTAAGTGAGTATTTAAAGTGTTGTTAGGACTTGGTTTTAGTGGAACAAGTCTTGAATTTTGGTCTGACCAATTCTATTGAAAACATGAATTGGTAGTTTCTTGATGGATTATCTAGGTACAAGAAGATAAATCCAATTAGAAGTTATTTTGCTTGTTTAAATAACAATAATAACTCTTGACTTACAAAGTGAGAGCTATTATAGGTTCTATTAGAAAACAAAAATAAATTTTTGGTAGAATAGAAAGCCAATAAGCCATAGTGGGAACATAATAATTATAATTTAATTGACTACTTTATTTCAACTAAAAAAGATAAATGTTCATTTAAACTTAAAAGATAAATATTAAATAATTTAAATAAAGATAAATTAAATAGTGTTAAGGGTGGCTTTATTAATTTACATATTTAGAATTTGGATCGAATCAATTTTTCTAAAAAACTATTGAATTTGGATTTTATACAAAATTTTGAGGGCCAAGAATGGCGCAAATTACAGCACGTCCGAATTAGATATATGTAAAAAACTTAATTTTATTACATTTCATTTCTTCAAAAAATAATGTACATTTGTTAAATTTTCTTAAAATATATTAAAGATGTGCAGAATTTTTTCCCATTTAGAATTTTATCCCAAAATATTTTAGTGTAAAAAATTGAATGAAAAATAAAACTATCAAAAAAATTATTTCGATATTTTTAAAATTCCAAATTTGTGTAAATCCAAGTTTTTTCTCTTTAGGAGAGAAGCAAAGTTTTATAATAAAATAGATGTTCAGGCTGCTTCGGGCCTTTTTAAATATGACTTTCTTAAGATCCAATCAAACCAGTTTTTCAAATTTTTTATGGTTTATATTTAACACTAAATATAATGTATTTTTATATATCATTTATCAATATTAAGTACCTTATTTACATATATTGATTCAATAATAATTAGTCGATTTAGTTGTTATATAATTGGACTTTAAATTGGATACTGGATAATTGTTCATTATTTTTATCAAATTGTTTAAATTTATATTTTTTTGTAAAATACTAGGTGTTGTTTGGAGGCAATAAAGATAAAATAATTTTTTTTTCATATTCAGTATATAAAATATTTTCTTATTCATTTATTAATGTTGTGTATTTTTTTAGAAAAGACATATCAGTATTCATTAATCTTCACATTTACATATTTTATATAAGTTACTTCATAATTCAAGATTAAATATTTATAATATTGTATTTTCCTTGTAAGTTTGAGTAAGTAGATTTGAGAATAATGTGTTTATTTTTATCATAACAATTTGTGAGTTCATGTTCTTTATTTTATCCTTAAAATGACGTCTCAATAATGTGTTTAACATATTTTATTAGCAAAAAAATCATAAAAACAAATTTAAACTATTGATATCATTTCAATTTAAATAAATATTGATTTTACTATGAATAAATATTGATTTTACTATGAATAAATATTGATTGTTCAACATTGTTAGTTTAACAAGATAATATCATTCAACAAAATAAAATATACATGTTTAAATTATTTAATCTCCATTAGTTTATTTTGTAACTTTTACCTAAAATTAAGAAAGCCCTTGATAATAGAACATTATCCAATTTTTTGTGAGCATAGTTTGTACTCTTGTAATGTATCATCCCAATTGTTCTTCTGGTCCAAACTTGCTTCAATTCTTCTTCTTGTTGATCAAGGCTTGTTTCATCATCACAATTATATCAGTTAATCTTTGACTTGTAATTTTCCCATACCTTGACTCCTTGCGATCATTCTTTCTTTAATTCCTCTTATCAAGGTAAAGTTGGAGAAAATAGAGCCTTTTTTCAAAAACATTTTTTTTGAAGTCTATATAGCCCATATTTCTAAACTTAACTAAAAGAGCATCAATTTGTAGGATATCTTCATCATTACCATGATCAATTTTGTAATAACCATGATTTTTGTAATTACATATATATACATTTTTCGCATTTTTAATTATTTGGTTATATAAGAAAAATAATATTTTATTATATAGATTTGTTAATAAATCTAAAGACGCGTATTTTTATATTAAAAATAAATATTTCTAGTTATCTAAAATATTTAAGTAAGGTTAAAAAAATTGTTTTAATTTTTATGTGCATAATTTTAATTTAATATATATTTATTTTATCAATAGAATTTAATAATAGGTGTAGTTATGTTGTGTATATTTATTAGTACTTGTTATGTATATTTGAAAAACTCAGTCAAACACTACATGTTAACAAAGAGATAATGTTTGTTTAAATTTGTGATCAAGTACCCACTAACCCATTGAATGGGAGTATTAGTTGAACCAACTTGTGTATAAATAGGCTATTAGCATATCATTTTATCTCTGTATAACATATTCTCTTTTCAGGTACATTCTATTTCCTATATTTTTACTTATGTATTTTACATGTTTATTGTATACTTCTATATATATATATAATTAAATTACATTTTTGTGAACTTATGTATGACTATTCTAATTCACTTGTTATTAGTTTATTTTATTATTTAGTTCCATGGTTATGTGTATAACACTATAGTTTACTTAATTTAATCATTTAGTTTGATGTTGATTATTAAATGTTTTAGTTAATAATCACCATATTTTTTGTAAATATTTAATGCATGAATTTATGTTTATAATTACGTGTTTTCTGCATGCATAATAATTCATATGTTATATGTTAAATATATGTTTGATTTAGATATGCATTTAGATTAGTGCACCAATTAAATATATGCTCATTTATTAAATTGATTATACTTATTTTGTATAATGATATTTTCACACCTAAGGTTATGAAAATTTTATACACCAATATTTACATCTATTTTATTCTGAATTTAAATAGTTTACATATACTTGATTTATTATTATTATATATAATGTATTTAAGTGTTGAGTTTTTTTATTTGTTGGTACACTATTTTGAATTATTATATGAGAATGGTCATATTTATATGTCAATAGAAATTTATTTTGTTACTTGTAGTGACATTTAATTGTTATTATGGGTTAAGCTTTATAAAGTTAAAGTGTGGTTAGCTTAGTGGCATGTACATGTTAACATTGTGATTATTATATTAAGTGTATGTGTGTATATCTAGGTTCATTTTGGCAACATAATTTTAGGAGATATTTCTTTAAGTTAACTCTTCACACTTTATTTATTTTAAAATGTTTTTAATATTTTTGCACTGCTTTTGTTTTAAAATTTATGGATGAAGTACCCTGTTTTACAAATAAGAATTACGAGTGAGCTCTGACTTATGAACCGGTTAGTAATTGTGTATAGTTGCGGAACTTGCTTCGGTGGGAGTGCTACTTATGATGCCTTCGGGAGCGCACACTCTATGATACCTTAGTAAGGGGTCCACTTTCGGAGGCTGGTAACAAGGTTGTATTGGAGGGAGAATATTAATGGGTGTATGATGAACGAGATCGACTGTTGATGAAAGTGAAGACGAGTGAAAATCGTTTCTACAAAATAAGCCTTGAGGATAGTAGCCCTATGTATTTACTCACAAAAACCAAGGAAGATACATGGCTATGGCACACAAGGCTCGGCCATGTCAATTTTCAGGCCTTAGAACTCATGTCAAAGGAGAAATTAGCATATGGAGTTCCGAAGTTGATTCAACCAAGGAATAAATGCGAAGGATGCTTGATGACAAAGTTGGTAAGAAGTCCATTCCCAGAAAATATGAGCTTTAAAACAAATAAGCCCCTTGAACTAGTGTATGCAGACATTTGTGGCCCAATCACGCCTGAGACTTCTGGAGGTAATCGATACTTTCTCTTATTTGTCGATGATTAAAGTAGAAAAATGTGGGTATATTTGTTAAAAGAAAAAAGAGATGCTTTTGCAATGTTCAAAAATTATAAGGCAATGGTAGAGAAGAGAATGGAGAGAAGTATAAAAATGTTACGGACAAATGGAGGTGGTGAATTTTGCTGGAATGAATTTAAATTATTTTGTGAAGAAATGGGGATTGAACGTCAATATACAGCCCCGTATACCCCGCAACAGAACGGGGTAGTCGAGAGAAGAAATAGAACCGTGGCGGCGATGGTCCGGAGTTTTCTAAAAGAATTGAAGTTGCCATCAACCAATTGGGGGGAAGCGGTAAGGCACACAATATACATGCTTAATCGTTTACCAACACGAGCTGTAAATGGTTCAACACCGTATGAAGTTTTGGGAGGTAAGAAACCAGATTTGGGATACCTTAAAGTATTTGGTTCTGTAACGGTGACATACATGACGAAGTGTACATCTCAATAATGTGTTTAACATATTTTATTAGCAAGAAAATCATAAAAACTAATTTACACTAATTGATATCATTTCAATTTAAATAATATTGACTTTACTATCAATAATTCATATAAATTTCAAAAATTTGATTGTTCAACCGTGTTAGTTTAACAAGATAATATCATTCAACAAAATAAAATATACATGTTTAAATTATTTAATCTCCATTAATTTATTTTGTAACTTTTACCTAAAATTAAGAAAAGCCCGTTATAATAGAAAAAAGTTAAATCATATATAAAATAAAATTTACTTTTTTAGAAATACACAACATTATGCAATTTTTTGTGAGCATAGTTTGTACTCTTCTAATGTATCATCCCAATTGTTCTTCTGGTCAAAACTTGCTTCAATTCTTCTTCTTGCTGATCAAGGCTTGCTTCTTCTCAGTGTTTGGCTTTTTGAATAAGCAGCAAAGTGTCCGACTTCATCACAATTATAGCACTTGATCTTTGACTTGTAATTTCTCATACCTTGACTCCTTGCGATCATTCTTCCTTTAATTCCTCTTATCATGCTAAAGTTCGAGTAACTACAGCCTTTTTTTCAAAAACATTTTTTTTGAAGTCTATATAGCCCATATTTCTAAACTTTTTAACTAAAAGAACATCAATTTGTAGGATATCTTCATCATTACCATGATCAATTTCAGTTCCTGAATAATTTTGTAAGTCATCTTGAGTATTTGTGACTCAGTGTTAGACTATACAATCATGGCCTTTCATTTTGGAATGACTCTTTCTTTTAAATTTTTCTCTTGTTTTTCCTCTACCCTCAGAGAAATATGTCTTCTCCCATTTCGTCTTACTTTTCTACTCCATCACCGGTTCATTAGTTTCAGAATTCCATATATCTCAACTAGAGATGTGCCTTCAAGATCATAGTTATCCCTTATTGATATAGCTTTCAAGTCACACTTTTGAGGGAGTGCAAGAAGAACATTCAAGTTTGAATCTGCTGGATCATACTCTGTGTCAACAAGTGACAAATCATTCAACAATTTCTGAAATCTATCATAGATTTCAAACAAACACTCATCAACTTTTGAGTCAAAGTGCTCATACCGGTGATTGAGTATTATCCTTTTAATCTTCTTGATAACCGTTGTGCCTTACACTTAACCACCAAAGTGTCTCAAATTTCCTTGAATTTTTTGCATCCAATAAACCTAGGGGACATCACACTGTCTAGATTGTTATGCAAAAATGTCAGACTTTTGCATTTTTTATTGACCACGATAGCAAAAACTAGTTTCTAATGAGGTCCATCATAAATCCCTTCCACTATTCACCATCTGTTACCTGAAGACATATAGTCTTCTCCAGAAAGGGTATTTATTAATTTTCAAGATTGGAAATTTGAGAGTTTCATATCTTCTCATATTGTTGTTGATTTGGTTTATGGCTAATGGTGACAGCAAATTTTGTTGAGTTTCATTATATGTCATTAAAGATTATTTTGTGGATCTTAAAGTGATTTTATATAAACACCAAGCTTTGATATCAATTTTTAGGCCTTTAATTACCTATAGAGGGGGGTCAATATAATTATAACAATCAAATCCAATTATGTACTCAATAATGAAGAATAGTTTATATATTATTGAATAAAAACTTATTACAAAATTCTCTAGCTCAACATGAGCAAATATCTTGAGAGCTTGTAGGTTATTGTATGATAAAATAAATTCACTAGTGTTAACCTAATTTCTGCTTATATACTGCACACTTACACAATCAATATAAAGATAAAATCAATAAGGAATCCTAATACATATGCTATAATATCAAAAAAAATACTAATATGAACAACCTTGATGAGAAGTATTGATCAATAAATACTATTGAGGTCATTTTTGTTAAATTCTCGTATGAAATACTAATGTAAAAAATGTGATAGTTATATACTAATATAATCATCTTTTGACACCAATTTTTGACACCAAATTTTTTGAAGTTTTATAAGCCATTTTTTTAATTTTAAGGAAATCAGAACTCTATTCCCATCTACATATGTAGGTTCCCCCTTTGGACAAAAATTGAGGTATGTTCTCGGATTTGACAAATTTTGAATTTAAATTTTGATCTCCTTTTTAATAGTTTTTCTCGGAATTTGGTGATCTTATTATTTTTTTATATTTTCTTAAAATATTTGCAAGAAAAGAAATGTTTATACAAATAACTAATTTGGATTAAAATTACTCAAAGAACTATAAAAAATGGTGAGTACATAATATAAGTAATGTAAATGATATTTAAATAATTTTAATATATTTTTGTAAGAATTAATTATTTGTCAAAAACATATTTTCATTATAAAATTTTCTCAACTCAAGTTAGAAACTAATAATTTTCTGCTTAAATGATTACTTTGCATGATTATTAAAATATTTTTAAAAAAAAATATATTTTCTAACACTAATATAACTGGTAGATTCAAATCATAACTAAAAAATTACAGAGTTGGTATGAAATTTAACTAGTCATTTTCTACTATTTGTTATATAGAAAAAAATGCTTAGTGGGCCATATTACTCATTTCATACCAAAGTCAATATAAATGATGAATTACTTAAAATATTAGGGCAGACTTAGTAGAATATATTTCATCCCATAATACATGTTTTTTGAACTTTGTTCATATAAAATTAATAATCTTACAAATTTTTTTAAAATAAATATTTTTTTGAATTAAAGTTTAATATTAATAATTTATTCAAAAAAGGAAATTCTAGAAGTAATTTTTGTACGTATCCTCTTTATTCATCTTAAAAAAATAATTGAATTTTAGTTTGGTACATATTTGACAAAATAATGTTCTCTTTGCATTTCATACCCACCTTGTGAAAAGACCAAAAATTTGTTGGAAAACTTGTCTATTGAAAATTTTGAGTTACAAAACAAGTTTATAAATATAAGTATTGTTTTAAATAATAAATTTTCATTAAAATTGAAAATATTAAAAATATTCATTATAATTATGTTAAAGTACATATGGTCAAGTCAACAACTTATATACTTAGACACTGTCAGCCTGCATTTCTCATTCAATTTCTTCCCAATTTAGATTTTTCCCAATTAACCAGTGAATGAATATGGTATATGTACTGTTACCCACAATATATTGTCATTTTACATGTTCAAATCAAATTGACTAAGAATAAAATAAAAATCAACAATCATATTATCATTCATTTTAATTCCTATGTTTAAATAAACATAGAAATTAGTAAATATTTTTAAAAATTGTATCTTTTTTCCCATAAGTATAACTTGTTTGTCAAAAATTTGGTATTCAATCTTATACCTCTAGAAATTTAATTTGATTAAATGTTGTTATTGTAATATTAATTTTACATGACCAATAATATCTCAATTATTGTGAGAGGTTTTTAAGACTTGAATATATGATAGTAGTACTTCTATAATTCTTAGTTAGGGTTGTAGTAGTACATATATTATTGTTAGTTGAGGTCAGTAGGGAATTTATATATAATTTCACTAAATAAAATTTAAAATTTTTGAGAAAATGTCATTTTTAGTTAAGTTTTTTATAGAATGCTTACCACTTAATTTATGGTTGTAAATCAACAGCCAATTAGTTATATAATACATGGAGCCGACTTTGTTAAATTATATTTTATAAAAAAGAAAAATTTTGAATTTGTAATAAGAAATTGATAGTAAGATAAAAACCAATTTAAACTAAATTGGGCCTATTGAAACCCATGATATACAATTGGGCGTGCAAAATATAGTATGTTAAAAAGGTAGGTAAAACCCCAATATCAGCACAAGCCGCCACCTTACAAACAAAATAAATTTGTACATGGCCATGAAATAGGGTTTTGGAGTTATTTGTATTTTCTATAAAAGAGTACTTTGGTGCTCTAAGGATAAACACATCTCCAAATGAATTGGTGGAGGACTAATCAAATGAATTGGTGGAGGACTAAGTGGATAAGGTTTACTCGTTATCATGAATTGATGTTATTTAACAAAGTTAACGTAATAATTTTTATTTCCCTGTTTCTTCATTTTCTTTTCATATGTGTTATTTGCATAAACTTTTGGTAGAAATCAAACACTAAAATAAGTATCCCATTTTCCTTGTATATATGTATATAGATTTACATGAAATGTCACTTGTATTTATTTTTACATGACACCTATGTCAAGAATTATCCTTTCAAGATTATATGTCAAGGTTAGAAAAAAAATCAGTTATATTTGTATTAATTTTTTTTGTTCCTCGTGAATAATCAAATACAAGATATATGAAAAAAATGAAAATTTATTGAAAAGAAGCCCACATATTATTTATATTTTATGTTCATATTTGTTGAATTATACTATTAAATTTATTTTATGTTTATGTATGAACTTACTTTAGAGACATTTTCACACGAATTATATTTTTCTTGCTACTTGCAACAAGTTCCAAAAACAATGAAGAAAATGCTCCAAGTGCCTTCCATTTCTCCTCTTCATCAATGTACCGTGTAAGGTTTCTTTGTTATTTTTTAACTTTTACCATGCTAATATATATTATAATATAAATGGAGATAGTACAAGTGGATCTATGTGCACTGTGTTTTTTATTTTTCTAATGTATATATGACAAATAACTCTAAATTACTCTTTGTTGACCTAATAACACACCAAGCTTACGTATATGCTTACGTATATTCAGAGTTTTCCATCTCACAAAGCCCCATCACTTTTTAACTTGATCACTTTGATAGAGATGTAGGCTTTGTTTGGGAAATTTTTTAGTGTCTGAAGAACTTATATTTTAAATACATGAATAGGTAGGGTCACCATTTTCAGCCTCACTAGAACCCGTTGCTTAGTAACTTATATAGGTCCATAACTATTTGAAAAGGACAGAGTTATGGTTTTTCTTTAATCCAGTAGTAATATTGTTCGCGGTGTCACTGGTGGTGGTAATTTTACTAGTCCAATTGGTGGCACTAGTAGTCGTAATCTTAGGAGTGGAATTTGTGGTGGGATTGTTGGTGGTGAAGTTCGTGCTAACTTAAGGTGTATCATTGGTGGTAACTTTAATAATGGCATAAGTGGTAGTAGAATTGGTGGTAACTTTAATAATGGCATAAGTGGTAGTAGAATTGGTGGTATATTGGGTAGTTTTAATAGTGGGATAAGTGGCAGCATGACTAGCATCTTTAGTGGTTACATTGGTTGTACCAGACATGATAATATTAGCAGTGGTTTGCTCGAATTGATGGTGCCATTTGTCCTGGAGCTCTTATTAGTGTAATTGGTGGCATTGAAAGTGGTAATCATTGTAGGAGAATTTGGTGGTGGTATTATTGGTGTTGGTGTTGAAGTTTGTTCTAGCTTTCCATTTATGGCCAGTTTAATTATGGTATTACAGGTGGTAGCATTGATGTTATATTGGTTAGTCTTAGTAGTGGCATTGGTGTTGTCATTGGTGATAGATTAGTGGTCGTATTGGTGGTGGAATGGCTAGTTGCCATAGTGGTAGCATTGGTGGTATATTGGTTAGTCTTAGTAGTGGCAATTTATGGTAGCATTGCTGGTAGCTTTAGTGGTAGCACTGGTTGTATTTTAGGTTATATTAGTAGTTGATTTAGCTTCGGAGATGGTGGTTGTGACGCCCTCCAAACCCGGGTCAGTAGTTTGGGGTTCACAATACACATATTATATAAACATGTATATGAAATATTATATGCAATTATCCTTATTTACGCAACCACGGATCCCAACAGGTAAAAGTATGAAAATCAACCACAACCTTGACTTTTATTACGTCATATCAAATCCCAACTAGTTTAACATACAACTGAAAATGAAATCACTCTTACAAACTTGCATAACTCAAACTAGCTCGATCCAACTCAACCGGGAATCCTAGATCGTATACTGGACTCGGGATCCTCGTTATCAACAATTTCCATTTTAACTGTAGAATGACTTAAACAGATTCACAAGGGTGAGCTAACTAGCTCAGCAAGTTATAATAACAATAACTAGGTGTAAACAATGATCAGTTGAAATGATTTATATGAATCAAGTTCCTTGTTATGCAATTATTAGAATTGGATATTCATTTTTAAGTTTAAAACCAAGGTTAGGCTGCTGATCAGTGACACACTAACCCCGATCAAGGCACATAGCTCTGCTCTCTGTACTGGATCCAAGGCACACATTGGCGTAATATGACTACCAATCTGGTCTGACCAGGAAACTGTTCCATATTTAGAAATCTATCCAATTCTATAACAATTCAACATGATAAATATTGTAATTCAATAAAACAGAATCATAATTAAAAATGATAAAACATTTATTTCAGAGCATAAAGCAATTCATAAATATCACCAGAGTATATCAGGGTATGTATGAGGAATAGCTTCCAGCCTGTAGGAGAATCAGGTATTAGATGAATAATGATTATACAAGGTTTAGTTCACTATACCATGAAATTGCTTTTACAACCAGATTTTTAAAAACTATATAAACCACGTTGCTGTTGAAAGGTGATTTCATGTCTATTGCAAGGGATTTTAAAAACATTGCAACTAAATCAACAAAATTTCGAGGTCGTTACAAATACATGTTATTGCAATACATTATATAATCGTTACAGTATATCATAGATTTGGGCCCAAAAGTTAGGCGGTCTTGTTCAAAACTTGTGAGCGGGCTTGCTGAAATTATTTTCCCGGCTGTCTATTAAATAAACAAAAAAACACAGACTATCAAACAATCTCCACTGTGGCGAAAGATTAAATCTTTGCTGAAATATTTCTCTCAAACACTGAATATTAAATCTTTGTAAAGACTCAAGCTCCAAGAAAATTAAATCTCGGAAAAGATTAAACCTTGAGCGGAATGTATTTTTTTCCCAAATCATCTTTCCTAATGTTCTTTCAATTCACTAAATTTAATTTAGGAGAAGATTAAATTTGGTCGATTATTATTAGTTATTGTATAATTTACCTCCTTGCTTTTTTGTTTCTATGTTATTTTGTGTTTGGGATCTTTTATCAATGTTACAATATGTGTTAATTAGGGTTTATTTATTAAATCATGTTTATATGTCAATCGTGTCTTATTATCAGTTTTGAGTTGTATTGGGATTTGTTTGGAATGACAATGGTATGAAATTGTGAGGAATCATTTATCGTTGTAAAAGTAGAATTTGTATTTTGGACTTTTTTGTTTGCTCCGTGTTCTGATAGTTTGTTAATCTTTATAGAATGAAGTACTACAAAGAAGAAATTCAATACTTTTAAATATTTTATTATATATTGACTCGTTACATAAAAAGCTTGTGTCCAATCGCCTAGGTTATATTAAGGTGTTTGTATACTTGTTTATTAATAATCAATTAAGCAAGTGTTATTATAATTCACATCTTATAATTTTTTTTACTGGTTTCATTTTAGAAAAAAGATAAAAGAAAATTGTGAGAAGATGACCCGAGCTACGGGAAGTGAGAACAAATATATTGAAAGAAGAGATACCACAAGTGTTGATAACAAGAATAGTTCAAGGACGGAGAGGCGATATGTTATTAATACATATAACGAAGAAAATGACATCTATAGGATTGGTGGAGGACATTGCTCTGTAACTATGACCTTGCTACCTACTACACGGAAATTTATCAAGTTAGCAAAAGTGGAAAGGTTGCCATGTTTTATAACATTGATTCCCTTGGATAGGTAAAACATTTTGTGCTCTTTTTTTGACAACTCCTTATCATTTGGTGATAAGGAATTAAATTAAATTACAATATGAGATTCTCAGATTGTTATTTACAAATCCCGGTACCTGACTTTCTCTTTGCAAGGTGGTTTCTCCATAACTTGGATCAAATCAACTCATCAAAAAAGCATCTTGTGCTCAAGGTAAAACATCAGAGTCTGAAGGAACATCTCGCTTTGGTCTCTTTGGCTTTGGCTCATAGTTATAAACAAAAATACCGAAACCATGACAAGACAAACAGGTATATTGTAATTATGTGACATGCATATCTGATATTCCTTGTTATGGCCTGCACATCTACATGTCTTCCACTGTGATTTAGTTGGATAGTACATACACATATGTTTTTTCCTATGGCTTAACATGGTTTTGTTTCTGCTCGGGTATGTTATTTAAATTTATTTCAAAATTTACCATTTTGTTTGATATATGGTTATTTGATTAAGGTCGTGTCAAATTTTACCCTTTTTGCAAACTTTTTTTAATTATTATTTCACAATCACTAGGTCATAGTACCTATTAGGGAGGAGGATGTTAATAATGTAGTCTTTTTCATACATCAATACAAATCACTAGATCCACATGGGTCGAACCTGGCATTTTTCAAACGTATTGAAATATTTTCAAAAGATATGTTGTTCTATTTTGTCAGATTTTCTTTGATACAGGACATGGGCCAAGGGAATTAAATCGTAGGCTTGTATGTATTATTCCTATGGTTAAACAACTGAAACATATGTAAGATCTTTGACCTATCTATCTTTATAATGTTCTGATGCACATACTATCGAAGGTGGTGGTGAATAAGTTCAAACTATGTTTAATCTAGACAGTGTCTAACAAACAGAGTGCTTTTAATGAAGGGAGGCTATTAGCTCATAATACAATGAATGCATTCGAAGTGACAAGGGAAAAAAGGCCGTGGCTGGGTTAAGAATTGATATTTTAAGGCATAAGATAGGTTGGAATGGAGATTTATTGATATAACGATTAAAGTTCTCTTTTACAACTTAAAAAACTTTGGTACACTTTATTCTCTCCTTTTTACCATGTACCAATTATATGGATAAAAAGGATTTTATCATAGAATTGATTTGTTGAGAAATATGTGTAAGTAAAACTAAATTGAACACAATTTGTCTCTCTAATTAGTAACCACTCTTTAATTTGGATCAAATTTCTCCATTGCAAAGTACTACATTATAAAAAATTATAGCCTCCATGTATTGAGAAATACATGTATACAACACTCTATAATCCACCAACATACGAGGAAAATTGTAATGTTTCTATCATCTCTACTATTTTTTTATTTATTTTAAATTTAGATTAATTTTAATTTCCATATTGTTAACCATGTTTATTAGATTTAAGGTTTAAGAAATCAAATACCATTACTCAGCTATTATATCACACATTACCATTCTCTTATAGAGGAACAATAATAAATTGGGGATATTTTGATAAAGTTTTTGGAGAAAACCTTACCATTTAGCAATATCATTATATATCATTAAGCGTCAAGGTCTGCTCCAAAGAATGATGATCCAATGGTACATCAAGCATTTTCTTGGTGTTGGTGATATTGATGACAAAGCTGTTCTCAGAGAATGACAAGTTATTAATTTTTTGATTATCTTGGAAAGTATTTTTATATATTTCTACGATTTAACATAGCGTTATTATATGATTTTATGTGCGAAAATTCACAAGCGACAATATCTGATAGTGTTTATAGTACATAAGTTGTATTACACAAAATGTGATCATATATTATTGATTCTAGCAAGCTACAATAATTATTGAATTCACTTTATATGTTGAAATATATGTGACCCTCCTAACCATCCTAAGAGAGAGTCTTATTTATTATTTTTATATATAAACAAGAAGTAATGAGTTGCTTATGCAATGAGAGCCAAAAAAAGGTGAAACAAATTAAACAGGAGATTTTGTACTCCTTCCATTCAACTTTTATCTGGCATCACTTGATCTAATTATCGAGGAAATACTTGATAACATAATAGCAAGGCACGCTTCCCTTGCAACAACAACAAGTTAAATGCTTTGTTCTTATATGCAGCTTAAGCAAAACACTGAAAATACTTTTTGTTTGATTATGTATTCTTTGTGAGATGCATAGAAAGTAGAAACATGTTGAATCCTTTATTTGTAGATACAATGTAAATATTACAAACCATGGCAGTTTATAGACGATTTAAGAATTACAAGTGCAATGATTTTAATTGTAGTCCATTTTTATTTCATCATCTAATTGCTTACAAAATTTTAAGAATTGGATTATTCCGTGCTCATCTCTGTTTTACATTATTGGATATTGTGTGACTATATGTTCATATCACAGGTTTATTTTGACCAGAGACAAGATTAATAGTAAAATATGTTAGTTCCTCAATTCTCTTTGAGAAGCTTTAAGAAGTTTTAACAAAACTATGTCAAATTCATAATATGAGCCATAACCTTGTATCCTACTTCCTTTTGTAAGACCACACAATCACTCATAAACCAACAAGTTATAAATATTTTCTCTATTTACCTCTTACTAACCATTTCGAAAAACAATGAAATATTTATAAATATTCTACTACAAACTTACATGTGTTCTCTGTAGTTGCAAGTGATAGGCTATCTTACTGGTATAGAGATGATTCTTAAGGATGTTAGTTACTTGGTACAACTTGGAAGTGGGGCTGCCGATGATTCCATCCTCTGAATTACCCATTACTGATTGCACCAACTATTTCTAAATCATTTTATGCTAAATACTATGCTATCTTATACCTCTAAAAATTTAATTTGATTAAATGTTGTTATGGTAATATTAATTTGTACAAGATAATTAATTTCCTAATTATTGTGAGAGGTTTTTAGAGTTGAATCTATTATAGTAGTACTTCTATTATTGTTAGTTAGGGTTGTAGTAGTACATATATTATTGTTAGTTGAGGCTAGTAGGAAATTTATATATAATTTCACTAAATAAAATTTAAAACTCTCCACAAAATGTCATTTTCAAGTTAAGTTTTTTTATACAATGCTTACCACTTAATTTATAGAAACTCATTTTATTTACAATATAAAATAAATTATAGTAATGCTTGTTTACCTATGCTTGTAAATCAATACCCAATTAGTTTATATAATACATGGAGTAGACTTTGTTAAATTATATTTTTATAAAAAGAAAAAAATTGAAATTTGTAATAAGAAATTGATACTAAGATAAAAAAATAATTTAAACTATATTGGGTCAATTGAAACAATTATATACAATTTTGCCTGCAAAATAAAGTATATAAAAAGGCAGGTAAAACCCTAATATAGGTAAAGGGGGCAATGAAATAGTGTTTTGGAGTTATTTGTATTCTCTGAAAAAGTGTTTTTGTGCTGCAAGGTTAAACACATCTTTAACTGAATTGGTGGAGGACTAATCAAATGAACTGGTGGGGGACTAAGCTAACAAGGTTTAGAGGTTATCATGAATTGATGTTGGTTAACAAAATTAAAGTAATAATTTATATTTCCCCCTTTCTTCATTTTCCTTTCATATGTGTTTCTTGCAAAAACTTTTGGTAAAAATCAAAGACTATAATAATATCCCATTTTCCTTTTATATATGTAAGTAAATTTATTATCCTTTCAATATTATATGTCAAAGTTAGAAAAAAATTCACTTCCATTTGTATTAATATTTTTGTTCCTCATAATTAATCAAATACATGATATATTAAAAAATGAAAATTTAAAGAAAAGAAGCCCACACATTATTTATATTTTATGTTCATATTTGTTGAATTATACTAATCAATTTATTTTATGTTTGTGTGTGACCTTACTTTAGAGAATTTGCATAAGAATTATATTTTTCTTGCTACTTGCAACAAGTTCCAAAATTAATGAAGAAAATGGCTGGGTGTCCTTCCCCTTCTCCTCTTCATCAATCTACCATGTAAGGTTTCTTTGTTATTTTTTAACTTTTACCATGCCAATATATATCATAAATATACATGCACATAGTACTGGTGGATTTATGTGGGATCTGTTTTTTATTTTTCTAATGTATATATGACAAACCACTCGAAATTACTTTGTGTTACCTAATAACACACGAAATTTACTTATATATGGAGTTTCCCATCTCACAAAGCCCCATCACTTTTTAACTTAATTTTACAAGACACCTGGTTGAATATGAGATTTCTTACTTGATAGAGATGTAGGGTTTTTTGTGAAAATTTTTTAGTGGTGTAAGAACTTATATTTTCAATACATGAATAGGTACGGTCACCATTTTCAGCCTCACTAGAACCCGTTCCTCATGTAACTACTATAGATCCGTAACAATTCAAAAAGTATAGAGTTATAAGTTTTTCTCAAATCCAGTAGTAATATTGTAGGCGGTGTCATTGGTGGTGGTAATTTACTAGTTCAATTGGTGGTACTAGTAGTCGTAATCTTAGGAGTGGAATTGGTGGTGGGATTGTTGGTGGTAAAGTTTGTGCTACCTTACGGAGTATCATTGGTGGTAACTTTAATAATGACATCAGTGGTAGTATCATTGGTGGTATAGTTGCATTGGTAGTAGCATGACTAGCACCTTTAGTGGTTACATTGGTGGTACCTGAAATGATAATATTAGTAGTGGATTTGGTGGCATTGATGGTTACATTGGTCCCGGTGCTCTTATTAGTGTAACTGGTGACATTGGAAGCGGTAATCTTCGTTAGAGAACTGGTAGTAATATTATATGTATTGGTGGTGAAGTTTATTCTAACTTAAGCACTTCCATTTATGGCCACTTTAATTATGGTATTACAGGTGGTAACATTGATGTTATATGATTAATCTTAGTAGTGGTATTGGTGGTAGCATAACTTGCATCTTTAGTGGTGGTACTCGTGGTAGAATGGCTAGTTGGCATAGTGGTATCATGGCTGAAATATTGGTTAGTGTTAGTAGCGGAAATTGTGGTAGCAATGCTAGTAGATTTAGTGGTAGCATTAGGTGTATATTAGGGAATATTAGTGGTTGATTTAGTTTCGGAAATGGTGGTTGTGACACCCTCCAAACCCGGGTCAGAAGTTTGGGGTTCACAACACACACAATATATAAATCAGTATATGAAATATTATATGCAATAACCCTTATTTACGCAACCACGGATCGCAACAGGTTAAATATGAAAACAAGCCAAAACCTTATTTTTTTATTAGGTCGTACCAAATCCCAACTAGTTTAGCTTACACCTAAAAATGAAATCATGCTTACAAACTTGCATAACTCAAACTATAACACAAAGCTCCTGCTAGCTCGATCCAACTCAACCTGGAATCTTAGCTCGCATACAGGACCGGGATCCTCGTTACCAATAATTTCCTATTTAACTTTAGAATGACATAAACAGATTCGCAAGGGTGAGCTAACTAGCTCAGCAAGTGAAACTAACAATAACCGAGGGTAAACAATGATCAACTGAAATGATTCATAGAAATCATGTTTCTTGTTAAGCAATTTTGTAATTGGATATTCAATTTTAAGTTTAAATTGGATATTCATAGAAATATTTATAAATTTTCTACTATAAACTTAGGTGTGTTTTCTGTAGTTGCAAGTGATAGGGTGTCTTGCATGTATGGAGATGATTCTTAAGGATGTTCGTTACTTGGTACAACTTGGAAGTATTCCATCGTCTGAATTAACGATAGCATGCCAATGATTCCATCCTCCAAATTTCTCATTAGTGATTGCAACAACTATTTCTAAATCATTTTATACTAAATACTATGTAAAAAACATGTTTCATGTGCGCGGGTCTATACTAGACTTACTATATCTTAAACACTGCTTCTTGCATTGATTTACACCTTTCTTTGTGGACTTATTTTTATGTAAATTTTATCAAATTCAAATGAGTATTAAAGTGTTGTTAGGACTTGGTTTTAGTTGAACAAGTCTTGAATTTTGGTGTGACTAATTTTATTGAAAACATGAATTATTAGTTTCTTGATGGATTATCTACGTATAAGAAGATAAATCCAATTAGAAGTTATTTTGCTTGCTTAAATAGCAATAATAACTCTTGACTTACAAAGTGAGAAATATTATAGGTTCTATTAGCAAATAAAAATAAAATTTTGGTAGAATAAAAAGCCAATAAGCCACACTGGGAACATATTAATTATAATTTAATTGACTAATCTATTTCAACTAAAAAAGATAAATGTTCTTTTTAACTTAAAAGATAAATATTTAATAATTTAAATAAAGATAAATTAAATAGTTTTAAGGCTGGCTTAATTAATTTACATATTTAGAATTTGGATCAAATCAATTTTTCTAAAAAAATAATGAATTTGGATTTTATGCAAAATTTTGAGGCCCAAGAATGGCGCAAATTAAGGCACGTCCAAATTAGATATATGTAAAATACTTAATTTTATTACCTTTCGTTTCTTCGAAAAATAATGTACATTTGTTAAATTTTCTTTAAATATATTAAAGATGTGTAAAATTTTATCCGATTTAGAATTTTATCCCAAAATATTTAAGTGTAAAAAATTGGATGAAAAATAAAACTATGAAAAAAATTATTTCGATATTTTTAAAATTCCGAATTTGAGTTAATCCAACTTTTTCTCTTTAGGAGAGAAGCAAAATTTTATAATAAAATATATGTACACAGAGTTTCGGGCCTTTTTAAATATGACTTTCTTAAGATCGAATCAGACGAGTTTTTCAATTTTTTTTATGGTTTATATTTAACACTAAATATAATTTATTTTAATATAGCCTTTATCAATATTAAGTACCTTATTTACAAATATTGATTCAATAATAATTAGTCAATATAGTTGTTATATAATTGGACTTTAAATTGGATCCTGGAAAATTGTTCATTGTTTTTATCGAATTGTTTAAACTTATATTTTTTCTAAAATACTACGTGTTGTGGGGAGGCCATAAAGATAAAACAATTTTTTTTTATATTCACTATATAACATATTTTCTTATTCATTTATTAATGTTGTGTATTTTTTTAGAAAAGACATATCAATATTCATTAATCTTGACATTTACATATTTTTATATAAGTTACTTTATAATTCAATATTAAGTATTTAATTTGTACAATTTATTTTGCAAACATAAATATTTTTATGATGCTTAATTAAGTTTTATTTTTACAAAATTGTATTTTCCTTTTAAATTTGAGTAAGTAGATTGAGAATAACGTATTTTTTTATCATAACAATTTATGAGTTCATGTTCTTTATTTTATCCTTAGAATGACGTCTCAATAATGTGTTTAACATATTTTATTAGCAAGAAAATCATAAAAACTAATTTACACTAATTGATATCATTTCAATTTAAATAAATATTGACTATACTATCATTAATTCATATAAATTTCCAAAAGTTGATTGTTCAACCGTGTTAGTTTAACAAGATAATATCAAGATAATATCATTCAACAAAATAAAATATACATGTTTAAATTATTTAATCTCCATTAATTTATTTTGTAACTTTTACATAAAATTATGAAAATCCCTTTTTAATAGAAAAAAGTCTAATCATATATAAAATAAAATTTACTTTGTTAGAAATACACAACATTATGCAATTTTTTGTGAGCATAGTTTGTACTCTTGTAATGTGTCATCCTAATTTTTCTTCTGAGATCAAGGCTTGCTTCTTCTCAGAGTTTGGCTTTATGAATGAGCAGCAAACTGTCCGACTTCATCACAATTATAGCACTTGATCTTTGACTTGTAATTTTCCCATACCTTGACTCCTTGGGATCATTTTCCTTTAATTCCTCTTATCAGGGTAAAGTTTGAGTAACTACAGCCTTTTTTTCGAAACCATTTTTTTTGAAGTCTATATAGCCCATATTTCTAAACTTTTTAACTAAAAGAGTATCAATTTGTAGGATATCTTCATCATTACCATGATCAATTTTCAGTTCTTGAATAATTTTGTAAGTCATAGGAGTATTTGAGACTCAGTGTCAGACTATACAATCATGGCATTTTGAAATGACTCTTTCTTTCAAATTTTTTCTCTTGTTTTTCCTCTACCCTTAGAGAAACATGTCTTGTCCCATTTCGTCTTAATTTTCTACCCCATCTACGGTTCATTACTTTTCACAATTCTATATATCTCAACTAGAGATGTGTCTTCAAGATCATAGTTATCCCTTATTGATATAACTTTCAAGTCACACTTTTGAGGGATTGCAAGAAGAACCTTCAAGTTTGAATCTGCTGGATCATACTCTATGTCAACAAGTGACAAATCATTCAACAATTTCTCAAATATATCATAGATTTCGAACAAAGACTCACCAACTTTTGAGTCAAAGTGCTCATACCGGTGATTGAGTATTGTCGTACGAATCTTCTTGAAAGCCGTTGTGCCTTACACTTAACCACCAAAGTGTCTCAAATTTCCTTGGTTGTTTGCATCCAATAAACCTAGGGGACATCACACTGTCTAGATTTTTATGCAAAAATGTCCGACTTTGCATTTTCTGGATCTTAAAGTGATTTTATATAAACACCAAGCTTTGATATCAATTTTTAGGCCTTTAATTACCTATAGAGGGGGTCAATATAATTATAACAATCAAATCCAATTATGTACTCAATAATGAATAATAGTTTTTATATTATTGAATAAAAACTTATTACAAAATTCTCTAGCTCAACATGAGCAAATATCTTGAGAGCTTGTAGGTTATTGTATGATAAAATAAATTCACCAGTGTTAACCTAATTTCTGCTTATATACTGCACACTTACACAATCAATATAAAGATAAAATCAATAAGGAATCCTAATACATATGCTATAATATCAAAAAAAAATACTAATATGAACAATGTTGATGAGAAGTATTCATCAATAAATAGTGATAAGGTCATTTTTGTTAAACTCTCATATGAAATACTAATGGAAAAATGTGATAGTTATATACTAATATAATCATCTTTTGACACCAATTTATTTGAAGTTTTATAAGCCATTTTTTAACCATGTTTATTAGATTTAAGGTTTAAGAAATCATATACCATTACTCAGCTATCATATCACACATTACTATTCTCTTATAGAGGAACTAAAATAAATTGGGGATATTTTGATAAAGTTTTTGGAGAAAACCTTACCATTTAGCAATATCATTATATATATTTAAGCGTCAAGGTCTGCTCCAAAGAATGTTGATCCATTGGTACATCAAGCATTTTCTTGGTGTTGGTTATATTGATGACAAAGTTGTTCTCAGAGAATGACAAGTTATTAATTTTTGATTATCTTGGAAGTGTTTTTATATATTTCTACGATTTAACATAGCGTTATTATATGATTTTTTGTGCGAAAATTCACAAGCAACAATATCTGATAGTGTTTATAATACATAAGTTGTATTACACAAAATGTGATCATATATTATTGATTCTAGAAAACTACAATAATTATTGAATTCACTTTATATGTTGAAATATATCTGGCCCACCTAACCCTCCTAACAGAGAGTCTTATATATTATTTTTATATATAAATAAGAAGTCATGAGTTGCTTACGCAATGAGAGCCAAAAAAGGTGAAACAAATTGAACAGGAGATTTTGTACTGCTTCCATTCAACTTTTATGTGGTCTGAGAGCATCACTTGATCTAATTATCGAGGAAAGACTTGATAACGTATTAGCAAGGCACACTCCTCTTGCAAAACAACAAGTTAAATGCTTTGTTCTTATATGCAGCTTAAGCAAAACACTGAAAATACTTTTTGTTTGATTGTGTATTCTTTGTGTGATGCATAGAAAGTAGAAACATGTTGAAACCTTTATTTATAGATGCAAGGTAAATATTACACACCCAGTTCAGTTTACACATGATTTAAGAATTACAAGTTTAATGATTTTAATTGTAGTCAATTTTTATTTCATCATCTAATTGCTTACATAATTTTAAGAATCACATTATTTTGTGCTCATCTCTGTTTTACAATTTTTGATATTATGTGACTATATGTTCATATCACATGTTTGTTATGGAGGCGTGGGGGCTGAAAAACTACACTGAGAAAGAGGAACGGTTTAGTCATATTAGTCATATTGTTACTACGGTTATGGTACCTGCGTACATTGATAGTTCAGAAGTTATTATAAGGGCATAGAATGATACAACTGCATCTTATGGACTTGGATTTAATAAAGTAGCATGAAAGGATTGGAGGATAGATCATGTTAGAAATCTAAATGAGGTATATTGTAATTTCTTATTGACCAGAGACAAGATTAATAGTAAAATATGTTAGTTCCTCAATTTTCTTTGAGAAGCTTTAACAAAACTATGTCAAATTCATAATATGAGCCATAACCTTGTATCCTACTTCCGTTAGTAAGACCACACAATCACTCATAAACCAGACAAGTTATAAATATTTTCTCTATTTACCTCTTACTAACCATTTCGAGGAACAATGAAATATTTATAAATATTCTACTGTAAACTTACACGTATTTTCTGTAGTTGCAAGTGATAGGTTGTCTTACTGGTATGGAGATAATTCTTAAGGATATTGGTTACTTGGTACAACTTGGAAGTAGGGTTGCTGCTGCTTCTCCATACTTGGAGAACACCATGCTAATGATTCCATCCTGAATTACCCATTAGTGATTGCAACAACTATTTCTAAATCATTTTATGCTAAATACTATGTAAAAAATATGCTTCTTGTGGGGTGGTCTATAGTAGAGTTACTATATCTTAAACACTACTTCTTGCATTGATTTACAGGTTTCTTTGTTGACTTATTTATATGTAAATTTTATCAAATTTAAATGAGTATTTAAAGTGTTGTTAGGACTTGGTTTTAGTGGAACAAGTCTTGAATTTTGGTGTGACTAATTCTATTGAAAACATGAATTGTTAGTTTCTTGATGGATTATCTAGGTACAAGAAGATAAATCCAATTAGAAGTTATTTTGCTTGCTTAAATAGCAATAATAACTCTTGACTTACAAAGTGATAAATATTATAGGTTCTATGAGCAAACGAAAAAAAAATTTTGGTAGAATAGGAAGTGAATAAGCCACAGTGGGAACATAATAATTATAATTTAATTGACTATTTTGTTTCAACTAAAAAAGATAATTGTTCATTTTAACTTAAAAGATACATATTTAATAATTTAAATAAAGATAAATTAAATAGTGTTAAGGGTGGCATAATTAATTTAAATATTTAGAATTTGGATCAAATCAATTTTTCTAAAAAAATAATCAATCTGGATTTTATACAAAATTTTGAGGCTCAAGAATGGCGCAAATTACGGCAAGTCCGAATTAGATATATGTAAAAATCTTAATTTTATTAATTTTTGTTTCTTCAAAAAATAATGTACATTTGTTAAATTTGCTTTAGATATATTAAAGATGTGTAGAATTTTATCCGATTTAGAATTTTATACCAAAATTTTTTAGTGTGAAAAATTGGATGAAAAATAAACTATCAAAAAAATTACTTCGATATTTTTAAAATTCCGAATTTGGGCTAATCCAAGTTTTTTCTCTTTAGGAGAGAAGCAAAGTTTTATAATAAAATAGATGTTGAGACTGCTTCGGACCTTTTTAAATATGACTTTCTTAAGATCGAATCAGACGAGTTTTTCAAATTTTTTATGGTTTATATTTAACACTAAATATAATGAATTTTTATATATCATTTATCAATATTAAGTACCTTATTTACAAATATTGATTCAATAATAATAAGTCAATATAGTTGTTATATAATTGGTCTTTAAATTGGATCCTCGATAATTGTTTAGTTTGGCTTTCTACATGAGCAACAAAGTGTCCGACTTTATCACAATTATAGCACTTGATCGTAATTTTCCCATACCTTGACTCCTTGCCATCATTCTTCCTTTAATTCCTCTTATCACGGTAAAGTTGGAGGAACTACAGCCTTATTTTAAAAAACATTTTTTTTAAAGTCTATATAGACCATATTTCTAAACTTTTTAACTAAAAGAGCATCAATTTGTAGGATATCTTCATCATTTCCATGATCAATTTCAGTTCCTCAATAATTTTGTAAGTCATCATGAGTATTTGAGACTCGGTGTCAGACTATACAATGATGGCCTTTCATATTGAAATGGCTCTTTCTTGCAAATTTCTCTCTTATTTTTTTCCTCTACCCTGAGAGAAACATGTCTTGTCCCATTTGGTCTTACTTTTCTACTCTATCTCCACTTCATTAGTTTTGAGAATTCCATATATCTCAACTAGAGATGTGTCTTCAAGATCATAGTTATCCCTTATTGATATAAATTTCAAGTCACACTTTTGAGGAAGTGCAAGAAGAACCTTCAAGTTTGAATCTGTTGGATCATACTCTATGTCAACAAGTCACAAATCATTCAACAATTTCTGAAATCTATCATAGATTTCAAAAAAAGACTCATCAACTTTTGAGTCAAAGTGCTCATACTGGTGATTGAGTATTCTCATTGGAATCTTCTTGATAACCGTTGTGCCTTACACTTAACCACCTAAGTGTCTCAATAGTCTACATATATGATATTCATTAATTTTGAAGATTGGAAATTTGAGGGTTTCATATCTGCTCATATTGTTGTTGATTTGGTTTATGGCTAATGGTGACCGCACATTTTGTTGAGTTTCATTATTTGCCATTAATAATTATTTTCTCGATCTTAAAGTGATTTTATATAAACACCAAGCTTTGATATCAATTTTTAGGCCTTTAATTACCTATAGAGGGGGTCAATATAATTATAACAATCAAATCCAATTATGTACTCAATAATGAATAATAGTTTTTACATTATTGAATAAAAACTTATTACAAAATTCCCTAGCTGTACATGAGCAAATATCTTGAGAGCTTGTAGGTTATGCCTATGATAAAATAAATGCACAAGTCTTAACCTACTAGTGTTAACCTAATTTCTGCTTCTATACTGCACACTTACACACAATCAATATAAAGATAAAATTAATAAGGAATCCTAATACATATGCTATAATATCAAAAAAATACTAATATGAACAATATTGATGAGAAGTATTCATCAATAAATAGTGATGAGGTCATTTTTGTTAAACTCTCATATGAAATACTAATGGAAAAAATGTGATAGTTATTTACTAATATCATCAACTTTTGACACCATTTTTTTTGAAGTTTTATAAACCATTTTTTAATTTTCAGGAAATCAGAACTCAATTCCTACCACATGGGTAGTTTCCGCCTTTGGGCACAAATTGAGGTATGTTCTCGCATTTGATAAACTTTAAATTTAAATTTTGATCTCCTTTTTTAATATTTTTTCTTGGAATTTGGTGATCTTATTATTTTTTTATATTTTCTTAAAATATTGGCAAGAAATGTTTATTCAAATAACTAATTTGGATTAAAATTACTCAAAGAACTATAAAATACTGGGTAGTACAAAATATAAGTAATGTAAATGACATTTAAATAATTTTAATATATTTTTGTAAGCATTAATTATTTGTTGAAAACATATTTTCATTATAAAATTTTCTCAACTGAAGTTAGAAACTTATAATTTTCTGCTTAAATCATTACTTTGCATGATTATTAAAATATCTTTTTAAGAAAAATATTTTCTAACACTAATATAATCGGTAGATTCAAATCATAACTAAAAAATTACAAAGTTGGTATGAAATTTAAGTAGTCATTTTCTACTATTTGTTATATAGAAAAAAATGTTTATTGGGCCATAATAGTCATTTCATAGCAAAGTCAATATAAATGATGAATTACATAAAATCTTATGCCAAACTTAGTATAATATACTTCAACCCATAATACATGTTTTTTGAACTTTGTTCATGTAAAATTAATAAATTTACATATCTTTTTAAAATAATAATTTTTTTTTGAATTAAAGTTTAATATTAATGATTTTATTCAAAGAAGGAAATTCTAGAAGTAATTTTTGTACGTATTCTCTTTATTCATCTTTAAAAAAATAATGGAATTATATTTTGGTACATATTTGACAAAATAATGTTCTCTTTGCATTTCATACCCACCTTGTAAAAAAACCCAAAAATTTGTTGGAAAACTTGTCTATTGAAAATTTTGAGTTACAAAACAAGTTTATAAATATAAGCATTGTTTTAAATAATAAATTTTCATTAGAATTGAAAATATTAAAAATATTCATTATAATTATGTCAAACAACTTATGTACTTAGACACTATCAGCTACATTTCTGATTCAATTTCTTCCCAATTTAGATTTTTCCCAATCAACGGGTGAATGAATATGGTATATATAGTGTTACCCACAATATATTGTCATTTTACATGTTCAAATCAAATTGACTAAGAATAGAATAAAAATCAACAATCATATTATCATTCATTTTAATTCCTATGTTTAAATAAAGATAGCAATTAGTAAATATTTTAAAATTGTATCTTTTTTCCCATAAGTATAACTTGTTTGTCAAAAATTTGGTATTCAATCTTATACCTCCAGAAATTTAATTTGATTAAATGTTGTTATTGTAATATTAATTTTAACATGACCAATAATATGTCAATTATTGTGAGAGGTTTTTAAGACTTGATTGTATGATAGTAGTACTTTTATTATTCTTAGTTAGGGTTGTAGTAGTACATATATTATTGTTAGTTGAGGTCAGTAGGGAATTTATATATAATTTCACTAAATAAAATTTAAAATTTCCGAGAAAATATCATTTTTAGTTAAGTTTTTTATAAAATTCTTACCACTTAATTTATAGAATCTCATTTTATTTACAATACAAAATAAATTAGAGTAATGCATGTTTTTTTATGGTTGTAAATCAACACCCAATTAGTTTGTATAATACATGGAGCAGACTTTGTTAAATTATATTTTTATACTAAGATAAAAATAATTTAAACTAAATTGGGCCCATTGAAACCCATGATATACAATTGGGCCTGCAAAGTATAGGATATTAAAAAGGTAGGTAAAACCCTAATATCAGCACAAGCCCGCCATCAATACGCCATAAAATAGTGTTTTGGAGTTATTTGTATTTTCTATCAAAGAGTGTTTTGGTGCTCTAAGGTTAAACACAACTCCAAATGAATTGGTGGAGGACTAATCAAATGAATTGGTGGAGGACTAAGTGGATAAGGTTTACAGGTTATGATGAATTGATGTTGTTTAACAAAGTTAAGGTAATAATTTATATTTCCCTGTTTCTTCATTTTCTTTTCATATGTGTTATTTGCATAAACTTTTGGTAGAAATCAAACACTGAAATAAGTATCCCATTTTCCATGTATATATGTATGTAGATTTACTTGGAATGTCACTTGTATTTGTTTTTACATGACCTCTATGTCAAGAATTATCCTTTCAAGATTATATGTCAAGGTTAGAAAAAAAATCAGTTACATTTGTATTAATCTTTTTTGTTCCTCATAAATACTCAAATACATGATATATGAAAAAAATGAAAATTTATAGAACATAATCCCAGGCATTATTCATATTTTATGTTCATATTTGTTGAATTATACTATTAAATTTATTTTATGTGGATGCATGACCTTAATTTAGAGACATTTTCACAGGAATTATATTTTTCTTGCTACTTGCAACAAGTTCCGAAAACAATGAAGAAAATGCTCCAAGTGCCATCCCTTAATCTTCATCAATATACCGTGTAAGGTTTCTTTGTTATTCTTTAACTTTTACCATGCCAATATATATTATTAATATAAATGCAGATAGTACAAGTGGATCTATGTGGGGTGTATTTTTTTTTCTAATGTATATATGACAAAAAACACTAAATTACTCTTTGTTGACCTAATAAAACACGAAGTTTACTTATATTCGGAGTTTAAGATCTCACGAAGCCCCATCACTTTTTAACTTCATTTCACAACACACATGGTTGAAAATGAGATTTCTTACTTAATAGATATGTAGGCTTTGTTTGGGAATTTTTTAGTGTTGGAAGAACTTATATTTTCAATACATGAATAGGTAGGGTCACCATTTTCTGCCTCACTGAACCCGTTGCTTAGTACTTCTATAGATCCGTAACTAATTGAAAACTATAGAGTTATGGTTTTTCTTTAATCCAGTAGTAATATTGTTGGCGGTGTCACTGGTGATGGTAATTTTACTAGTCCAATTGGTGGCACTAGTAGTCATAATCTTAGGAGTGGAATTGGTGGTGGGATTGTTGGTGGTGAAGTTCATGCTAACTTAAGGAGTAGCATTGGTGGTAACTTTAATAATGGCATAAGTGGTGGTAGCATTGGTGGTATATTGGGTAGTTTTAAAAGTGGGATTGGTGACAACAAGACTAGCATCTTTAGTGGTTACATTGGTGGTACCAGAAACGATAATATTAGTAGTGGATTTGCTGGAATTGATGGTGTCATTGGTCATGGTGCTCTTATTAGGGCAATTGGTGGCATTGAAAGCGGTAATCTTTGCAGGAGAATTGGTGGTGGTATTATTGGTGTTGGTGTTCAAGTTCATGCTAGCTTAAGCAGTTCCATTTATGGTGAGTTTAATTATGGTATTAGAGGTGGTAGCTTTGATGTTATATTAGTTAGTCTTAGTAGTGGCATTGGTGGTGGCATTGGTGGTAGCTTAGTGGTCGTATTGGTAGCTTAGTGGTGGTATTATTGGTATTGGTGTTGAAGTTCGTGCTAGCTTAAGCTGTTCCATTTATCGCCAGTTTAATTATGGTATTACAGGTGGTAGCATTGATGTTATATTGGTTAGTCTTAGTAGTGGCAATTTATAGTAGCATTGTTGGTACCTTTAGTGGTAGTACTGGTTGTATATTAGGTAATATTAGTAGTAAATTAGCTTCAGAGATGGTGGTTGTGACGCCCTCCAAACCCGGGTCAGAAGTTTGGGGTTCACAATACACATATTATATAAACCTGTATATGAAATATTATATGCAATTACCCTTATTTATGCAAACACGGATCACTATAGGTTAAAGTATGAGAAACCAACCACAACCTTGACTTTTATTACGTCATACCAAATCCTAACTAGTTTAACTTACAACTGAAAATGAAATCATTCTTACAAACTTGCATAACTCAAACTAGCTCGATCCAAATCAACCGGGAATCCTAGATCGCATACTGGACTGGGGATCCTCGTTACCAATAATTTCCATTTTAACTGTAGAATGACTTAAACAGATTCACAAGGGTTAGCTAACTAGCTCAGCAAGTTATAATAATAATAACCGGGTGTTAACAATGATCAATTGAAATGATTTATAGGAATCTAGTTCCTTGTTAAGCAACTATTAGAATTGGATATTCATTTTTATGTTTAAAACCAAGGTTAGGCTGCTGATGAGTGACACACTAACCCGATTAAGGCACACAGCTCTGTTCTCTATAATGGATTCAAGACACACATTGACTTAATATGACCACCAATCTGGTTCGACCTCGAATTTGTTCCATATTTAGAAACCTATCCAATTCTATAACAATTCAACATGATAAATATTGTAATTCAATAAAACAGAATCATAATTAACATTGATAAAACATTTATTTCGGGGCATAAAGTAATTCATTAATATCACCAGAGTATATCAGGGTATGTATGAGGAATAACTTCCAGCTTGTAGGAGAATGAGGAATTAGATGAATAATGGTTATACAGGATTTAGTTCACTATACCATAGAATTGCTTTCGCGACCAGATTTTCTAAAACCATCCAAAAAATGTTGCTGGTTAAAGGTGATTTCATGTCTATTGCAAGGGATTTTAAAAACATTGCAATTGAATCAACAAAATTTCGAGGTCTTTACAAATACATATTATTGCAACATTATATAATCGTTACAGTAGATCAGAGATTTGGGCCCAAAAGTTAGGCGGTCTTGTTCAAAACTTGTGAGCGGGCTAGCTGAAATTGTTTTCCCGGCTGTCTATTAAATAAACAAAAAAAAACACAGACTGTTAAACAATCTCCACGGCGACGAAAGATTAAATCTTTGCTGAAATATTTCTCTCAAACACTGAATATTAAATCTTTGTAATGACTAAAGCTCCAAGAAGATTAAATCTCGGAAAAGATTAAACCTTGAACGGAATGTATTTTTTTCCCCAAATCATCTTTCCTAAAGTTCTTTCAATTCACTAAATTTAATTTAGGAGAAGATTAAATTTGGTCGATTATTGTTAACTATTGTTTAATTTACCTCCTTGCTTTCGTGTTTCTATGTTATTTTGTGTTTGAGATCTTTTATGGATGTTACACTATTTGTTAATTAGGGTTTTTTTATTAAGTTATATTTATGTGTCAATCGTGTCTTATTATCAGTTCTGAGTTGTAATGGGATATGTTTGGAATGACAGTGGTATGAAATTGTATGGTATCACTTGTCGTTGTAAAAGTAGAATTTGTATTTTGGACTTTTTGTTTGCTCCATGTTCTAATAGTTTGTTAATCTTTATAGAATGAAGTACTACAAAGAAGAAATTCAATACTTTCAGATGTTTTATTATATATTGACTACGGGAAGTGAGAACAAATATATTGAAAGAAGATATACCATAAGTGTCGATAACAAGAATAGTTCAAGGACGGAGAGGCGATATGTTACTAATACAAATAACGAAGAAAATGACATCTATAGTATTGGTGGAGGACATTGATCTGCAACTATGACCTTGCTACCTACTACAGGGAAATGTATCAAGTTAGCAAAAGTGGAAAGGTTGCCATCTTTTATAACATGGATTCCCTTGGATAGGTAAAACATTTTGTGCTCTTTTTTGACAACTCCTTATCATTTGGTGATAAGGAATTAAATTAAATTTCAATCTGAGATTCTCAGATTGTTATTTACAAATCCCGGTACCTGACTTTCTCTTTGCAGGGTCGTTTCTCCACAAACATGGATCAAATCGACTCATCAAAAAAGCATCTTCTGCTCAAAGTAAAATATCAGAGTCTGGAGGAACATCTTGATTTGGTCGCTTTGGCTTTGGCTCATAGTTATAAACAAAAATACCGAAACCACGACAAGACAAACAGGTATATTGTAATTATGGGACATGCATATCTGATATTCCTATGGCTTTACACACACATATGTTTTTTCCTATGGCTTTACATGGTTTTGTTTCTCCTCGGGTAAGTTGTTTAAATTTTTGTCAAATTTTACCGTTTTGTTTGATATATGGTTATTCGATTAAGGTCGTGTCAAATTTTACCCTTTTTGCAAACTTTTTTTAATTATTATTTCACAATCACTAGGTCATAGTACCTATTAGGGAGGAGGAAGTTAAGAATGTAGTCTTGTTCATCCATCAATACAACTCACTAGATCCACATGGGTCGAACCCGGCATTTTTCAAAAGTATTGAAATATTTTTAAAATATATGTTGTTCTATTTTGTCAGATTTTTTTTGATGCACGACATGGGCCTAGGGAACTAAATCGTAGGCTTGTATGTCTTATTCCTAAGGTTAAATAACTGAAACATATGGAAGATCTTCGACCTATCTATTTTTATAATGTTGTGATGCGCATACTGTCGAAGGTGGTGGTGAATAAGTTCAAACTATGTTTAATCTAGACAGTGTCTAACAAACAGAGTGCTTTTAATGAAGGAAGGCTATTAGCTCATAATACAATGATTGCTTTGAAGTCACAAGGGAAAAAAGGGTGTGGTTGGGTTAAGAATTGATATTTTAAGGCATAAGATAGGTTGGAATGGATATTTATTGATATAACGATTAAAGTTCTCTTTTACAACTTAAAAAACTTTGGTACACTTTATTTTCTCCTTTTTACCATGTACGAGATTCAAGTATCCGCCACTAGAACTCAATTTGTTAATTATATGGATAAAAAGGATTTTAACATAGAATTGATTTATTGAGAAATATGTGTAAGTAAAACTAAATTGAACACAATGTGTCTCTCTAATTAATAACCACTCTTTAATTTTGATCAAATTTCTCCATTGCAAAGTACTACATTATAAAAAATTAGAGCCTCCATGTATTGAGACATACATGTATAAAACACTCTATAATCCACTAGAATACGAGGAAAATTGTAATGTTTCTATCATCTCTACTATTTTCTTATTTATTTTGAATTTAAATTAATTTTAATTTCCATATTGTTAACCATGTTTATTAGATTTAAGGTTTAAGAAATCAAATACCATTACTCAGCTATCATATCATACATTACCATTCTCTTAAAGAGGAACTTAAATAAATTGTGGATATTTTGATAAAGTTTTTGGAGAAAACCTTACCATGTAGCGATATCATTATATATCATTAAGCGTCAAGGTCTGCTCCAAAGAATGATGATCCATTGGTACATCAAGCATTTTCTTGGTGTTGGTGATATTGATGACAAAGTTGTTCTCAAAGAACGGAAAGTTATTAATTTTTGATTATCTTGGAAAGTGTTTTTATATATTTCTACGATTTAACATAGCGTTATTATATAATTTTATGTGCAAAAATTCATAAGCGACAATACTGATAGTGGCTATAATATATAAGTTGTATTACACAAAATGTGATCATATATTCTTGATTTTAGCAAACTACAATAATTATTGAATTCACTTTATATGTTGAAATATATCTGACCCTCCTAACCCTCCTAACACAGAGTCTTATATATTATTTTTATATATAAACAAGAAGTCATGAGTTGCTTATGTAATGAGAGCCAAATAGGTGAAACAAATTGAACACGAGATTTTGTACTCGCTCCATTCAACTTTTATCTGGTCTTAGGCATCACTTGATCTAATATTCGAGGAAAGATTTAATAACATAATAGCAAGGCACACTCCCCTTGCAACAACAAGAAGTTAAATGCTTTATTCTTATATGCAGCTTAAGAAAAACACTGAAAATATTTTTTGTTTGATTATGTATTCTTTGTGAGATGCATAGAAAGTAGAAACATGTTGAAACCATTATAGATACAATGTAAATATTACAAACCAGTTCAGTTTATAGATGATTTAAGAATTACAAGTGCAATGATTTTAATTGTAGTCGATTCTTATTTCATCATCTAATTGCTTACAGAATTTTAAGAATCGGATTATTCTGTGCTCATCTCTGTTTTACATTTTTGGATATTGTGTGACTGTATGTTCATATCAGAGGTTTGTTGTGGAATCCTCGGGGCTGAAAAACTGCACTAAGAAAGATGAACGGTTTAGTCATGTTAGTCATATTGTTACTGCGGTTATGGTACCTGCGTACATTGATAGTTGAGAAGTTATTAGAAGGGCATAGAATTATACAACTGGATCTTATGGCTTGGACTTAATAAAGTAGCATGAAAGGATTCGAGGATAAATCAAGTGAGAAATCTAAATGAGTTATATTGTCATTTCTTATATTCAATGTTATAGATTTTGTTGCATCTACATATTGACCAGAGACAAGATTAATAGTAAAATATGTTAGTTCCTCAATTCCCTTTGAGAAGCTTTAAAAAAACTATGTCGAAATTCATAATATGAGCCATAACCTTGTATCCTACTTCCTTTTACTAAGACCACACAATCACTCATAAACGAGACAAGTTATAAATATTTTCTCTCTATTTACCTCTTACTAACCATTTCGAAAAACAATGAAATATTTATAAATATTCTACTATAAACTTACGGTGTTTTTCGTATTTGCAAGTGATAGGCTGTCTTGTCTTACTGGTATGGAGATGATTCTTAAGGATGTTGGTTCCTTGGTACAACTTGGAAGTGGGGTTGCTGCTGCTCTTGCATACTTGGAGAACAACATGCCATTGATTCCATCCTCTGAATTCCCCATTAGTGATTGCAGCAACTATTACTATTTCTAAATCATTTTATGCTAAATACTATGTAAAAAACATGCTTCATGTGGGGTGGTCTATAGTAGACTTCCTATATCTTAAACATTGCTTCTTGTATTGATTTGCATGTTTCTTTGTTGACTTATTTTTATGTAAATTTTATCAAATTTAAATGAGTATTTAAAGTGTTGTTAGGACTTGGTTTTAGTGGAACAAGTCTTGAATTTTGGTCTGACCAATTCTATTGAAAACATGAATTATTAGTTTCTTGATGGATTATCTAGGTACAAGAAGATAAATCCAATTAGAAGTTATTTTGCTTGCTTAAATAGCAATAATAACTCATGACTTACAAAGTGAGAAATATTATAGGTTCTATTAGCAAACAAAAATAAATTTTTGGTAGAATAGAAAGCCAATAAGCCATAGTAGGAACATAATAATTATAATTTAATTGACTAATTTATTTCAACTAAAAAAGATAAATGTTCATTTAAACTTAAAATAAAAATATTAAATAATTTAAATAAAGATAAATTAAATAGTGTTAAGGGTGGCTTTATTAATTTACATATTTAGAATTTGGATCGAATCAATTTTTCTAAAAAACTATTGAATTTGGATTTTATACAAAATTTTGAGGGCCAAGAATGGCGCAAATTACAGCACGTCCGAATTAGATATATGTAAAAAACTTAATTTTATTACTTTTCATTTCTTCAAAAAATAATGTACATTTGTTAAATTTTCTTAAAATATATTAAAGATGTGCAGATTTTTTTCCCATTTAGAATTTTATCCCAAAATATTTTAGTGTAAAAAATTGGATGAAAAATAAAACTATCAAAAAATTATTTCGATATTTTTAAAATTCCAAATTTGTGTAAATCCAAGTTTTTTCTCTTTATGAGAGAAGCAAAGTTTTATAATAAAATAGATGTTCAGGCGGGCCTTTTTAAATATGACTTTCTTAAGATCGAATCAAACGAGTTTTTCAAATTTTTTATGGTTTATATTTAACACTAAATAAAATGTATTTTTATATAACATTTATCAATATTAAGTACCTTATTTACATATATTGATTCAATAATAATTAGTCGATTTAGTTGTTATATAATTAGACTTTAATTATTCATTATTTTTATCGTATTGTTTAAATTTATATTTTTTGTAAAATACTAGGTGTTGTTGGGAGTCGATAAAGATAAAATAATTTTTTTTTTCATATTCAGTGTATAAAATATTTTCTTATTCATTTATTAATGTTGTGTATTTTTTCAGAAAAGACATATCAGTATTCATTAATCTTGACATTTACATATTTATTTTGTTCAATTTATTTTGCAAACATAAATATGTTTATGATGATTATTTAAGTTTTATTTTTTACAATATTGTATTTTCCCTCTAAATTTGAGAATAATGTGTTTGTTTTTATCATAACAATTTGTGAGTTCATGTTCTTTATTTTATCCTTAAAATGACGTCTCAATAATGTGTTTAACATATTTTATTAGCAAGAAAATCATAAAAACAAATTTAAACTATTGATATCATTTCAATTTAAATAAATATTGACTTTACTATGAATAATTCATATAAATTTCCAAAAGTTGATTATTCAACAGTGTTTGTTTAACAAGATAATATCATTCAACAAAATAAAATATACATGTTTAAATTATTTAATCTCCATTAGTTTATTTTATAACTTTTACCTAAAATTAAGAAAAGCCCTTTATAATAGAACATTATCCAATTTTTTGTGAGTATAGTTTGTACTCCTGTAATGTATCGTCCTAATTGTTCTTCTGGTCCAAACTTGATTCAATTCTTCTTCTTGTTGATCAAGACTTGTTTCTTCTTAGCGTTTGGCTTTCTGAATGAGCAGCAAAGTGTCCGATATCACTTGATCTTTGACTTCTAATTTTCCCATACCTTGACTTCTTGCGATCATTCTTTCTTTAATTCCTCTTGTAAAGTTGGAGAAAGTAGAGCCTTTTTTTCAAAAACTTTTTTTTTGAAGTCTATATAGCCCATATTTCTAAACTTTTCAACTAAAAGAGCATCAATTTGTAGGATATCTTCATCATTACCATGATCAATTTTGTAATAACCATGATTTTTGTAATTATATATATATACATTTTTCGTATTTTTAATTATTTGGTTATATAAGAAAAATAATATTTTATTATATAGATTTGTTAATAAATCTAAAGACGCGTATTTTTATATTAAAAATAAATATTTCTAGTTATCTAAAATATTTTAGTAAGGTTAAAAAAATTGTTTTAATTTATATGTGCATAATTTTAATTTAATATATATTTATTTTATCACTAGAATTTAATAATAGGTGTAGTTATGTTGTGTATATTTATTAGTACGTGTTATGAGTATTTGAAAAACTCAGTCAAACACTACATGTTATGTTTGTTTAAATTTGTGATCACGTACCCACTAACCGATTGAATCGGAGTATTAGTTGAACCAACTTGTGTATAAATAGGCTATTAGCATATCATTTTATCTCTGTATAACATCTTCTCTTTTCAGGTACGTTCTATTTCCTATATTTTTACTTATGTATTTTACATGTTTATTGTATACTTCTTTATATATATATATATAATTAAATTACATTTTTTTGAACTTATGTTTGACTATTCTAATTCACTTGTTATTAGTTTATTTTATTATTTAGTTCCATGGTTATGTGTATAACATTATAGTTTACTTAATTTAATCATTTAGTTTGATGTTGATTATTAAATATTTTAGTTAATAATCACCATATTTTTTGTAAATATTTAATGCATGAATTTATGTTTATAATTACGTGTTTTGTGCATGCATAATAATTCATATGTTATATGTTAAATAAATGCTTGATTTAGATATGCATTTAGATTAGTGCACCAATTAAATATATGCTCATTTATTAAATTGATTATACTTATTTTGTATAATGATATTTTCACACGTAAGGTTATGAAAATTTTATACACCAATATTTATATTTTGTCCACTTGCATAATCATAAGCATATGTTACCTATTTTATTTATCTTTGTTATTTTATTTTAAGGATTATATAGATAGTAAATATTAAATGTACATCTATTTTATTGTGAATTTAAATAGTTTACAAATACTTGATTTATTATTATTATAGATAATGTATTTAAGTGTTGAGTTTTTTTTATTTGTCGGTACACTATTTTGAACTATTATATGAGAATGGTCGTATTTATATGTCAATATGAATTTATTTTATTACTTGTAGTGACATTTAATTGTTATTATGGGTTAAGCTTTATAAAGTTAAAGTGTGGTTAGCTTAGTGGCATGTATATGTTAACATTCTCATTATTATATTAAGTTTATGTGCATTTTGTCAACATAATTTTAGGAGATATGGCTATTAAGGTAAGTTAACTCTTCACACTTTATTTATTTTAAAATCTTTTAAATATTTTTGCACTGCTTTTATTTTAAAATTTATGGATGAAGTACCCGTTTTACAAATAAGAATTCCCAGTAAGCTCTGAATTATGAACGAGTTAGTAATTGCATATAGTTCCCGATACTGTGTCACCAGTACTTGTGGCCTTAACGAGCTCTCGAATTTTATATCTTATGTCATTTGGATTTTGGAAAATGGTTTTTGTTTTATAAAATTATGATACTTGATCCACTAGTGTAGAACTGTTTTTTTTGTGGGCTTTTGGCTCATTAGTCACAAATTTTCAGGTGCTTAGCTTTTGCTACATCTTAAAACTGGATGATTTGGAACAATATTTTAGTAATTATCTTTGTATTGGAGCTGCTTCTACTAAGATTTGCTTTATTTTCAGCTTAGAAGATTTTATTTCTGTCTGGGATTTTAGAATTTTATGAAAAAATAGAAACTTATTCTTATTATGGATTTAATTTGGAGTTTTAGCTGAATATTTAAGTATAATTATTTTCTCAAAAGTTGGGTATTACAGTTGGTATTTAGAGCCTAGGTTAGCTTCCTACCCTTTTAGACTTATGAGTTTAGTTATTTGTGTTTCCAAAAAAAACTATCTTTATTTTTTTAGGTTAAATATTTTCTGACTTTCTCGATGCAGAAATATTTTTGGTATCATTAAATGTTTTTGGTATGTTTAAATTTGGCGAACAAATTTTTTTAAGGATGGTAGAATGTAATAACCATGATTTTTGTAATTATATATATATATATATATATACATTTTTCGCATTTTTAATTATTTGGTTATATAAGAAAAATAGTATTTTATTATATAGATTTTTTATTAAATCTAATGACGCGTATTTTTATATTAAAAATAAACATTTCTAGTTATCTAAAATATTTAAGTAAGGTTAAAAAAATTGTTTTAATTTATATGTGCATAATTTTAATTTAATATATATTTATTTTATCACTAGAATTTAATAATAGGTGTAGTTATGTTGTGTATATTTATTAGTACCTGTTATGTGTATTTGAAAAACTCAGTCAAACACTATGTTTGTTTAAATTTGTCATCACATACCCACTAACCCATTCAATCGGAGTATTAGTTGAACCAACTTGTGTATAAATAGGCTATTAGCATATCATTTTATCTCTGTATAACATCTTCTCTTTTCAGGTACGTTCTATTTCCTATATTTTTACTTATGTATTTTACATGTTTATTGCATACTTCTATATATATATATATAATTAAATTACATTTTTGTGAACTTATGTATGACTATTCTAATTCACTTGTTATTCGTTTATTTTATTATTTAGTTCCATGTTTATGTGTATAACACTATAGTTTACTTAATTGAATCATTTAGTTTGATGTTGATTATTAAATATTTTAGTTAATAATCACCATTTTTTTTGTAAATATTTAATGCATGAATTTATGTTTATAATTACGTGTTTTGTGCATGCATAATAATTCATATGTTATATGTTAAATATATGTTTGATTTAGATATGCATTTAGATTAGTGCACCAATTAAATATATGCTCATTTATTAAATTGATTATACTTATTTTGTATAATGATATTTTTACACGTAAGGTTATGAAAATTTTATACACCAATATTTATATTTTGTCCACTTGCATAATCATAAGCATATGTTACCTATTTTATTTATCTTTGTTATTTTATTTTAAGGATTATATAGATAGTAAATATTAAATGTACATCTATTTTATTCTGAATTTAAATAGTTTACATATACTTGATTTATTATTATTATATATAATGTATTTAAGTGTTGAGTTTTTTTTATTTGTCGGTACACTATTTTGAACTATTATATGAGAATGGTGGTATTTATATGTCAATATGAATTTATTTTGTTACTTGTAGTGACATTTAATTGTTATTATGGGTTAAGCTTTATAAAGTTAAAGTGTGGTTAGCTTAGAGGCATGTACACGTTAACATTCTGATTATTATATTAAGTGTATGTGTGTATGTGTAGGTTCATTTTGTCAACATAATTTGGAAGATATTGCTATTAAGGTAAGTTAACTCTTCACACTTTATTTATTTTAAAATCTTTTAAATATTTTTGCACTGCTTTTGTTTTAAAATTTATGGATCAAGTACCCTATTTTATAAATAAGAATTCCGAGTGAGCTCTGACTTATGAACCATCAGTAATTGCTTATAGTTCCGGAACTATTGATACCTTACCAGGGAGTGCCTCATTATTGACAGAAATTATGAACTTTTGATACTTGTCACCAGGTATTTGTGCCTTAACCAGCTGTGGAATTTTATATGTTATGTCATATGGATGTTGGAATGATTTTTGTTTTATAAAATTATGATACATGATCCACTACCGTAGAACTGTTTTCTTGTTGGGCTCTTCGCTCATTACTCACAAATTTTCAGGTGCTTAGCTTTTGCGACATCTTAAAGCTGGATGCTTTGAAACAATATTTTAGTGATTATGTTTGTATTGGAGCTGCGTCTCCAAGATTTGCTTTATTTTCAGCTTATATTATTTTATTTATGTGTGGGATTTTAGAATTTTATGAAAAACTAGAAACTTATTCTATAATGGATTTAATTTGGAGTTTTACCTTAATATTTAAGTATAACTATTTTCTGAAAAGTTGGCTTATTACAGTTGGTATTCACAGCCTAGGTTAGCTTCGTGTAGACTGCCCTTTTAGAGTTATGAGTTTAGTTATTTGCGTTTCCAAAAAAAACTACTTTTTATTTTTTTTTGGTTAAATATTTTTTGACTTTCTCCATGCAGAAATATTTTTGGTATCATTAAATGTTTTTGGTATGTTTAAATTTGGGGACCAAATTTTTTTAAGGAGAGTAGAATGTAATAACCATGATTTTTGTAATTATATATATACATTTTTTGCATTTTTAATTATTTTTTTATATAAGAAAAATAATATTTTATTATAAAGATTTTTTATTAAATCTAAAGACACGTATTTTTATATTAAAAATAAAAATTTCTAGTTATCTAAAATATTTAAGTAAGGTTAAAAAAATTATTTTAATTTATATGTGCACAATTTTAATTTAATATATATTTATTTTATCACTAGAATTTAATAATTGGTGTAGTTATGTTGTGTATATTTATTAGTACCTGTTATGTGTATTTGAAAAACTCAGTCAAACACTACATGTTAACAAAGAGATAATGTTTGTTTAAATTTGTGATCACGTACCCACTAACCCATTGAATCTGAGTATTAGTCATTTTATCTTGTATAACATTTTCTCTTTTCAAGTACGTTCAGTTTCCTATATTTTTACTTATGTATTTTACATGTTTATTGCATACTTCTATATATATATATATATATAATTAAATTACATTTTTGTGAACTTATGTATGACTATTCTAATTCACTTGTTATTCGTTTATTTTATTATTTAGTTTCATGTTTATGTGTATAACACTATAGTTTACTTAATTTAATCATTTAGTTTGATGTTGATTATTAAATATTTTAGTTAATAATCACCATTTTTTTTGTAAATATTTAATGCATGAATTTATGTTTATAATTACGTGTTTTGTGCATGCATAATAATTCATATGTTATATGTTAAATATATGTTTGATTTAGATATGCATTTAGATTAGTGCACCAATTAAATATATGCTCATTTATTAAATTGATTATACTTATTTTGTGTAATGATATTTTACACGTAAGGTTATGAAAATTTTATACACCAATATTTATATTTTGTCCACTTGCATAATCATAAGCATATGTTACCTATTTTATTTATCTTTGTTATTTTATTTTAAGGATTATATAGATAGTAAATATTAAATGTACATCTATTTTATTCTGAATTTAAATAGTTTACATATACTTGATTTATTATTATTATATATAATGTATTTAAGTGTTGAGTTTTTTTTATTTGTCGGTACACTATTTTGAACTATTATATGAGAATGGTGGTATTTATATGTCAATATGAATTTATTTTGTTACTTGTAGTGACATTTAATTGTTATTATGGGTTAAGCTTTATAAAGTTAAAGTGTGGTTAGCTTAGAGGCATGTACACGTTAACATTCTGATTATTATATTAAGTGTATGTGTGTATGTGTAGGTTCATTTTGTCAAAATAATTTGGGAGATATTGCTATTAAAGTAAGTTAACTCTTCACACTTTATTTATTTTAAAATCTTTTAAATATTTTTGCACTGCTTTTGTTTTAAAATTTATGGATGAAGTACCCTGTTTTATAAATAAGAATTCCTAGTGAGCTCTGACTTATGAACCATCAGTAATTGCGTATAGTTCCGGAACTATTGATACCTTACCAGGGAGTGCCTCATTATTGACAGAAATTATGAACTTTTGATACTTGTCACCAGGTATTTGTGCTTTAACCAGCTGTGGAATTTTATATGTTATGTCATATGGATGTTGGAATGATTTTTGTTTTATAAAATTATGATACATGATCCACTACTGTAGAACTGTTTTCTTGTTGGCCTCTTGGCTCATTACTCACAAATTTTCAGGTGCTTAGCTTTTGCGACATCTTAAAGCTGGATGCTTTGGAACAATATTTTAGTGATTATCTTTGTATTGGAGCTGCGTCTCCAAGATTTGCTTTATTTTCAGCTTAGATGATTTTATTTCTGTGTGGGATTTTAGAATTTTATGAAAAACTAGAAACTTATTCTTATTATGGATTTAATTTGGAGTTTTACCTTAATATTTAAGTATAACTATTTTCTGAAAAGTTGGCTTATTACAGTTGGTATTCACAGCCTAGGTTAGCTTCGTGTAGACTGCCCTTTTAGAGTTATGAGTTTAGTTATTTGCGTTTCCAAAAAAAACTACTTTTTATTTTTTTTTGGTTAAATATTTTTTGACTTTCTCGATGCAGAAATATTTTTGGTATCATTAAATGTTTTTGGTATGTTTAAATTTGGGGACCAAATTTTTTTAAGGAGAGTAGAATGTAATAACCATGATTTTTGTAATTATATATATACATTTTTTGCATTTTTAATTATTTTGTTATATAAGAAAAATAATATTTTATTATAAAGATTTTTTATTAAATCTAAAGACACGTATTTTTATATTAAAAATAAACATTTCTAGTTATCTAAAATATTTAAGTAAGGTTAAAAAAATTATTTTAATTTATATGTGCATAATTTTAATTTAATATATATTTATTTTATCACTAGAATTTAATAATAGGTGTAGTTATGTTGTGTATATTTATTAGTACGTGTTATGTGTATTTGAAAAACTCAGTCAAACACTACATGTTAACAAAGAGATAATGTTTGTTTAAATTTGTGATCACGTACCCACTAACCCATTGAATTTGAGTATTAGTCATTTTATCTCTGTATAACATTTTCTCTTTTCAAGTACGTTCAGTTTCCTATATTTTTACTTATGTATTTTACATGTTTATTGCATATTTCTATATATATATATAATTAAATTACATTTTTGTGAACTTATGTATGACTATTCTAATTCACTTGTTATTCGTTTATTTTATTATTTAGTTCCATGTTTATGTGTATAACACTATAGTTTACTTAATTTAATCATTTAGTTTGATGTTGATTATTAAATATTTTAGTTAATAATCACCATTTTTTTTGTAAATATTTAATGCATGAATTTATGTTTATAATTACCTGTTTTGTGCATGCATAATAATTCATATGTTATATGTTAAATATATGTTTGATTTAGATATGCATTTAGATTAGTGCACCAATTAAATATATGCTCATTTATTAAATTGATTATACTTATTTTGTATAATGATATTTTTACACGTAAGGTTATGAAAATTTTATACACCAATATTTATATTTTGTCCACTTGCATAATCATAAGCATATGTTACCTATTTTATTTATCTTTGTTATTTTATTTTAAGGATTATATAGATAGTAAATATTAAATGTACATCTATTTTATTCTGAATTTAAATAGTTTACATATACTTGATTTATTATTATTATATATAATGTATTTAAGTGTTGAGTTTTTTTTATTTGTCGGTACACTATTTTGAACTATTATATGAGAATGGTGGTATTTATATGTCAATATGAATTTATTTTGTTACTTGTAGTGACATTTAATTGTTATTATGGGTTAAGCTTTATAAAGTTAAAGTGTGGTTAGCTTAGAGGCATGTACACGTTAACATTCTGATTATTATATTAAGTGTATGTGTGTATGTGTAGGTTCATTTTGTCAACATAATTTGGGAGATATTGCTATTAAGGTAAGTTAACTCTTCACACTTTATTTATTTTAAAATCTTTTAAATATTTTTGCACTGCTTTTGTTTTAAAATTTATGGATGAAGTACCCTGTTTTATAAATAAGAATTCCGAGTGAGCTCTGACTTATGAACCATCAGTAATTGCGTATAGTTCCGGAACTATTGATACCTTACCTGGGAGTGCCTCATTATTGACAGAAATTATGAACTTTTGATACTTGTTACCAGGTATTTGTGCCTTAACCAGCTGTGGAATTTTATATGTTATGTCATATGGATGTTGGAATGATTTTTGTTTTATAAAATTATGATACATGATCCACTACTGTAGAACTGTTTTCTTGTTGGGCTCTTGGCCTCATTACTCACAAATTTTCAGGTGCTTAGCTTTTGCGACATCTTAAAGCTGGATGCTTTGGAACAATATTTTAGTGATTATGTTTGTATTGGAGCTGCGTCTCCAAGATTTACTTTATTTTCAGGTTAGATGATTTTATTTCTGTGTGGGATTTTAGAATTTTATGAAAAACTAGAAACTTATTCTTATTATGGATTTAATTTGGAGTTTTACCTTAATATTTAAGTATAACTATTTTCTGAAAAGTTGGCTTATTACAGTTGGTATTCACAGCCTAGGTTAGCTTCGTGTAGACTGCCCTTTTAGAGTTATCAGCTTAGTTATTTGCGTTTCCAAAAAAAACTACTTTTTATTTTTTTTTGGTTAAATATTTTTTGACTTTCTCGATGCAGAAATATTTTTGGTATCATTAAATGTTTTTGCTATGTTTAAATTTGGGGACCAAATTTTTTTAAGGAGAGTAGAATGTAATAACCATGATTTTTGTAATTATATATATACATTTTTTACATTTTTAATTATTTTGTTATATAAGAAAAATAATATTTTATTATAAAGATTTTTTATTAAATCTAAAGACACGTATTTTTATATTAAAAATAAACATTTCTAGTTATCTAAAATATTTAAGTAAGGTTAAAAAAATTATTTTAATTTATATGTGCATAATTTTAATTTAATATATATTTATTTTATCACTAGAATTTAATAATAGGTGTAGTTATGTTGTGTATATTTATTAGTACGTGTTATGTGTATTTGAAAAACTCAGTCAAACACTACATGTTAACAAAGAGATAATGTTTGTTTAAATTTGTGATCACGTACCCACTAACCCATTGAATCTGAGTATTAGTCATTTTATCTCTGTATAACATTTTCTCTTTTCAAGTACGTTCAGTTTCCTATATTTTTACTTATGTATTTTACATGTTTATTGCATACTTCTATATATATATATATATATATAATTAAATTACATTTTTGTGAACTTATGTATGACTATTATAATTCACTTGTTATTAGTTTATTTTATATTTAGTTTCATGATTATGTGTATAACACTATAGTTTACTTAATTTAATCATTTAGTTTGATGTTGATTATTAAATGCTTTAGTTAATAATCTCCATTTTTTTGTAAATATTTAATGCATGGATTTATGTTTATAATTACGTATTTTGTGCATGCATAATAATTCATATGTTATATGTTAAATATATGTTTGATTTAGATATGCATTTAGATTAGTGCACCAATTAAATATATGCTCATTTATTAAATTGATTATACTTATTTTGTATAAAGATATTTTCACACATAAGGTTATGAAAATTGTATACACCAATATTTATATTTTGTCCACTTGCATAATCATAAGCATATGTTACCTATTTTATTTATCTTTGTTATTTTATTTTAAGGATTATATAGATAGTAAATATTAAATGTACATCTATTTTATTCTGAATTTAAATAGTTTACATATATTTGATTTATTATTATTATATATAATGTATTTAAGTGTTGAGTTTGTTTTATTTGCCCGTACACTATTTTGAACTATTATATGAGAATGGTCCTATTTATATTTCAATATGAATTTATTTTGTCACTTGTAGTGACATTTAATTGTTATTATGGATTAAGCTTTATAAAGTTAAAGTGTGGTAAGCTTAGTGGCATGTACATGTTAACATTGTGATTATTATATATGTCTAGGTTCATTTTGGCAACATAATTTGGGAGATATTGCTATTAAGGTAAGTTAACTCTTCACACTTTATTTATTTTAAAATCTTTTAAATATTTTTGCACTGCTTTTATTTTAAAATTTATGGATCAAGTACCTGTTTTACAAATAAGAATTCCTAGTGAGCTCTGACTTAAGCAATTAGTAATTGCTTATAGTTCCGGAACTAGCCTTTGATACCCTACTAGGGAGTGCTACTTATGATGCGTTCGGGAGGTCACACTCTATGATACCTTAGTAAGGGGCGCATTATTGACAGAAATTATGAACTTTTGATACTGTGTCACCAGGTATTTGTGGCCTTATCGAGCTGTGGAATTTTATATCTTATGTCATATGGATTTTGAAAAATGATTTTTGTTTTATAAAATTATGATACTTGATCCACTAGTGTAGAAATGTTTTCTTGCTGGGTTCTTCGCTCATTACTCACAAATTTTCAGGTGCTTTGCTTTTGCGACATCTTAAGGGTGGATGCTTTGGAATAATATTTTAGTGATTATGTTTCTATTGGAGCTGCGTCTCCCAAGATTTGCTTTATTTTCAGCTTAGATGATTTTATTTCTGTCTGGGATTTTAGAATTTTATGAAAAACTAGAAACTTATTTTTATTATGCATTTAATTTGGAGTTTTAGGTGAATATTTAAGTATAACTATTTTCTGAAAAGTTGGGGTATTACAAATTTCACTTCGTGAATAATTTTGTAAGCCATCATGAGTATTTGAGACTCAGTGTCAGACTATAAAATCATGGCCTTTCATTTTGAAATGGCTATTTCTTATAAATTTCTCTCTTGTTTTTCCTCTACCATGAGAGAAACATGTCTTGTCGCATTTCGTCTTACTTTTCTACTCCATCTCCGGGTCATTAGTTTTCAGAATTCCATATATCTTAACTAGAGATGTGTCTTCAAGATCGTAATTATCCCTTATTGATATAACTTTCAAGTCACACTTTTGAGGAAGTGCAAGAAGAACCTTCAAGTTTGAATGTGCAGGATCATACTCTATGTCAACAAGTGACAAATCATTCAACAATTTCTGAAATCTATCATAGATTTCAAACAAAGACTTATCAACTTTTGAGTCAATGTGCTCATACTGGTGATTGACTATTGTCCTTCGAATCTTCTTCATAGCCGTTATTTTGCTCAAATTTCCTTGGTTGTTTTGCATCCAATAAACCTAAACCTAGGGGACATCACACTGTCTAGATTGTTATGCGAAAATGTCCAACTTTTCCTTCTTTTTTTTACCACAAATAGCAACAACCAGTTTCATGGGATAATGAGGTCCATCATAAATCCCTTCCGGTATTCAAGATGTATTATGTGCAGACATATAGTCATCTCAACTTTACAGGAAATGATATTCATTAATTTTCAAAATTGGAAATTTGAGGGTTTCATATCTGCTCATATTGTTGTTGATTTGGTTCATGGCTAATGGTGACCCCACATTTTGTTGAGTTTCATTATCTGCTTGTGGATCTTAAATTGATTTTATATAAACACCAAGCTTTGATATCAATTTTTAGGCCTTTAATTACCTATAGAGGGGGTCAATATAATTATTACAATCAAATCCAATTATGTACTCAATAATGAAGAATAGTTTTTATATTATTGAATAAAAACTTATTACAAAATTCTCTAGCTCAAGATGAGCAAATATGCTTGTAGGTTATGTGTATGATAAAATAAATGCACCACTTTTAACCTACTAGTGTTAACCTAATTTGTGCTTATATACTGCACACTTAGACAATCAATATAAAGATAAAATCAATAAGGAATCCCAAAACATATACTATAATATCAAAAAAATACTAATATGAACAATGTTTATGAGAAGTATTCATGAGGTCATTTTTGTTAAACTCTCATTTGAAATACTAATGGAAAAAATGTGATAGTTATATACTAATATCATCAACTTTTGACACCAAATTTTTTGAAGGTTTATAAGCCATTTTTTTATTTTCAGGAAATCAGAACTCAATTCCCACCGACATCGGTAGGTTTTGCCTTTGGACAAAAAATGAGGTATGTTGTGGGATTTGACAAACTTTGAATTTAAATTTTGATCTCCTTTTTTAATAGTTTTTCTCGGAATTTGGTGATCTTATTAGTTTTTTATATTTTCTTAAAATATTTGCAAGAAAAGAAATGTTTATTCAAATAACTAATTTGGATTAAAATTACTCAAAGAACTATAAAAAATGGGGAGTACAAAATATAAGTAATGTAAATGATAATAGTCATTTCATACCAAAGTCAATATAAATGATGAATTACTTAAAATCTTAGGCCAAACTTAGTAGAATATACTTCATCCTATAATACATGTTTTTTGAACTTTGTTCATGTAAAATTTATAATTTTACATATCTTTTTGAAATAAATATTTTTTTGAATTAATGTTTAATATTAATAATTTTATAAAAAGAAGAAATTCTAGAAGTAATTTTTGTACGTATCCTCTTTATTCATCTTAAAAAAATAATGGAATTATATTTTGGTACATATTTGACAAAATAATGTTCTTTTTGCATTTCATACCCACCTTGTGAAAAGACCCAAAATTTGTTGGAAAACTTGTCTACTGAAAATTTTGAGTTACAAAACAAGTTTATAAATATATATGCATTATTTTAAATAATAATTTTTATTAAAATTGAAAATATTAAAAATATTCATTATAATTATGTTAAATTACATATGGTCAAGTCAAACAACTTTTATACTTAGACACTATCAGTGGATTTCTCATTCAATTTCTTCCCAATTTAGATTTTTCCCGATCAACAATGAATGAATATGGTATATGTAGTATTACCCACAATATATTGTCATTTTACATGTTCAAATCAAATTGACTAAGAATAAAATAAAAATCAACAATCATATTATTCTTCATTTTAATTCCTGTGTTTAAATAAACATAGCAATTAGTAAATATTTTTAAAAATTGTATTGTCAAAAATTTCGTATGTTATCTTATACCTCTAGAAATTTAATTTGATTAAATGTTGTCATGGTAATATTAAACACTAAGGTAATAATTTATATTTCCCTCTTTGGTCATTTTCTTTTCATATGTGTTATTTGCATAAACTTTTGGTAGAAATCAAACACTAAAATAAGTATCCCATTTTCCTTGTATATATGTATGTAGATTTAAATGGAATGTCACTTGTATTTGTTTTTACATGACCTCTACGTCAAGAATTATCCTTTCAAGATTATATATCACGGTTAGAAAAAAAGTCAGTTACATTTGTATTAATTTTTTTTGTTCCTTATATATAATCAAATACATGATATATGAAAAAAAGAAAATCTATAGAAAAGAAGCCCACACATTATTTATATTTTATGTTCATATTTGTTGAATTATACTATTAAATTTATTTTATGTTTATGTATGACCTTACTTTAGAGATATTTTCACAGGAATTATATTTTTTCTTGCTACTTGCAACAAGTTCCCAAAACAATAAAGAAAATGCTCCAAGTGCCTTCCCTTTCCCTTTCTAATTATCGAGTAAGGACTTGATAACGTAATAGCAAGGCACACTCCCCTTGCAAAACAACAAGTTAAATGCTTTGTTCTTATACACAGCTTAAGCAAAACACTCAAAATACTTTTTGTTTGATTATGTATTCTTTGTGTGATGCATAGAAAGTACAAACATGTTGAAACCTTTATTTGTAGATACAAGGTAAATATTTCACACCAGTTCGGTTTATAGATGATTTAAGAATTACAAGTTTAATGATTTTAATTGTAGTCGATTTTTATTTCATCATCTAATTGCTTATAGAATTTTAAGAATCGGATTATTCTGTGCTCATCTCTGTTTTACAAATTTTGATATTGTGTGACTATATGTTCATATCACATGTTTATTGAGGAGGCCTGGGGGCTGAAAAACTGCACAGAGAAAGATGAACCGTTTAGTCATATTAGTCATATTGTTACTACGGTTATGGTACCTGCGTACATTTATAGTTCGGAAGTTATTATAAGGGCATAGAATGATACAACTGCATCTTATGGCTTGGACTTAATAAAGTTGCATGAAAGGATTCGAGGATAGATCATGTTAGAAATCTAAATAAGGTATATTTTAATTTCTTATATTTAATGTTATAGATTTTGTTGCATCTACATATTGACCAGAGACAAGATTAATAGTAAAATATGTTAGTTCCTCAATTCTCTTTGAGAAGCTTTAACAAAACTATGTCAAATTCATAATATGAGCCATAACCTTATATCCTATTTCCGTTTGCTAAGACCACACAATCACTCATAAACCAGACAAGTTATAAATATTTTCTCTATTTACCTCTTACTAACCATTTCGAAGAACAATGAAATTATTATAAATATTCTACTATAAACTTACACCTGTTTTCTGTAGTTGCAAGTGATAGGTTGTCTTAGTGGTACCGAGATGATTATTAAGGATATTGGTTACTTGGTACAACTTGGAAGTGGGGTTGCTGCAGCTTCTGCATACTTGGAGAACACCATGCTAATGATTCCATCATGAATTACCCATTATTGATTGCAACAACTATTTCTAAATCATTTTATGCTAAATACTATGTAAGAAACATGCTTCATGTGGGGTGGTCTATAGTAGAGTTACTATATCTTAAACACTGCTTCTTGCATTGATTTGCACGTTTCTTTGTTGACTTATTTATATGTAAATTTTATCAAATTTAAATGAGTATTTAAAGTGTTGTTAGGACTTGGTTTTAGTGGAACAAGTCTTGAATTTTGGTGTGACTAATTCTATTGAAAACATGAATTGTTAGTTTCTTGATGAATTATCTAGGTACAAGAAGATAAATCCAATTAGAAGTTATTTTGCTTGCTTAAATGGCAATAATAACTCTTGACTTACAAAGTGAGAAATATTATAGGTTCTATGAGAAAATGAAAATAAAATTTTGGTAGAATAGAAAGCTAATAAGCCACAGTGGGAACATAATAATTATAATTTAATTGACTATTCTAATTCAACTAAAAAAGTAATTGTTCATTTCAACTTAAAAGATAAATATTTAATAATTTAAATAAAGATAAATTAAATAGTTTTAGGGGTGGCATAATTAATTTAAATATTTAGAATTTGGATCAAATCAATTTTTCTAAAAAAATAATCAATCTGGATTTTATACAAAATTTTGAGGCCCAAGAATGGCGCACATCCGAATTAGATATATGTAAAAAACTTAATTTTATTAATTTTCGTTTCTTTAAAAAATAATGTACATTTGTTAAATTTGCTTTAAATATATTAAAGATGTGTAGAATTTTATCCGATTTAGAATTTTATACCAAAATTTTTTAGTGTGAAAAATTGGATGAAAAATAAACTATCAAAAAAATTATTTCGATATTTTTAAAATTCCGAATTTGGGCTAATCCAAGTTTTTTCTCTTTAGGAGAAAATCAAAGTTTTATAATAAAATATATGTTGAGAATGCTTCGGGCCTTTTTAAATATGACTTTCTTAAGATCGAATCAGACGAGTTTTTCAATTTTTTTATAGTTTATAATTAACACTAAATATAATGTATTTTTATATATCATTTATCAATATTAAGTACCTTATTTACAAATATTGATTCAATAATAATAAGTCAATATAGTTGTTATATAATTGGACTTTAAATTGGATCCTCGATAATTGTTTAGTTTGGCTTTCTACATGAGCAACAAAGTGTCCGACTTCATCACAATTATAGCACTTGATCGTAATTTTCTCATACCTTGACTCCTTGCCATCATTCTTCCTTTAATTCCTCTTATCACGTTAAAGTTGGAGGAACTACAACCTTTTTTTCAAAAACATTTTTTTTAAAGTCTATATAGACCATATTTCTAAACTTTTTAACTAAAAGAGCATCAATTTGTAGGATATCTTCATCATTTCCATGATCAATTTCAGTTCCTCAATAATTTTGTAAGTCATCATGAGTATTTGAGACTCAGTGTCAGACTATACAATGATGGCCTTTCATTTTAAAATGGATCTTTCTAGCAAATTTCTCTCTTGTTTTTTTCCTCTACCCTGAGAGAAACATGTCTTGTCCCATTTGGTCTTACTTTTCTACTCCATCTCGAGTTCATTAGTTTTGAGAATTCCATATATCTCAACTAGAGATGTGTCTTCAAGATCATAGTTATCCCTTATTGATATAAATTTCAAGTCACACTTTTGAGGAAGTGCAAGAAGAAACTTCAAGTTTGAATCTGCTGGATCATACTCTATGTCAACAAGTCACAAATCATTCAACAATTTCTGAAATCTATCATAGATTTCAAAAAAAGACTCATCAACTTTTGAGTCAAAGTGCTCATACTGGTGATTGAGTATTCTCCATGGAATCTTCTTGATAGCCGTTGTGCCTTACACTTAACCACCTAAGTGTGTCAATAGTCATCTGGACTTTACATAAATGATATTCATTAACTTTCAAGATTGGAAATTTGAGGGTTTCATATCTGCTCATATTGTTGTTGATTTGGTTTATGGCTAATGGTGACCGCACATTTTGTTGAGTTTCATTATCTGCCATTAATAATTATTTTCTCGATCTTAAAGTGATTTTATATAAACACCAAGCTTTGATATCAATTTTTAGGCCTTTAATTACCTATAGAGGGGGTCAATATAATTATAACAATCAAATCCAATTATGTACTCAATAATAAAGAATAGTTTTTACATTATTGAATAAAAACTTATTAAAAAATTCCCTAGCTATACATGAGCAAATATCTTGAGAGCTTGTAGGTTATGCCTATGATAAAATAAATGCACAAGTGTTAACCTACTAGTGTTAACCTAATTTCTGCCTTCTATACTGCACACTTACACACAATCAATATAAAGATAAAATCAATAAGGAATCCTAATGCATATGCTATAATATCAAAAAAATACTAATATGAACAATATTGATGAGAAGTATTCATCAATAAATAGTGATGTAGTCATTTTTGTTAAACTCTCATATGAAATACTAATGGAAAAAATGTGATAGTTATTTACTAATATCATCAACTTTTGACACCATTTTTTTTGAAGTTTAATAAACCATTTTTTAATTTTCAGGAAATCAGAACTCAATTCCTACCACATTGGTAGGTTCCGCCTTTGGGCACAAATTGAGGTATGTTCTGGGATTTGATAAACTTTGAATTTAAATTTTGATCTTCTTTTTTAATATTTTTTCTTGGAATTTGGTGATCTTATTATTTTTTTATATTTTCTTAAAATATTTGCACCAAATGTTTATTCAAATAACTAATTTGGATTAAAATTACTCAAAGAACTATAAAAAATGGTGAGTACAAAATATAAGTAATGTAAATGACATTTAAATAATTTTAATATATTTTTGTAAGCATTAATTATTTGTCGAAAACATATTTTCATTATAAAATTTTCTCAACTGAAGTTAGAAACTTATAATTTTCTGCTTAAATCATTAATTTGCATGATTATTAAAATATCTTTTTAAGAAAAATATTTTCTAACACTAATATAATCGGTAGATTCAAATCATAACTAAAAAATTACAAAGTTGGTATGAAATTTAAGTAGTCATTTTCTACTATTTGTTATATAGAAAAAAATGTTTATTGGGCCATAATAGTCATTTCATAGCAAAGTCAATATAAATGATGAATTACATAAAATCTTATGCCAAACTTAGTAGAATATACTTCATCCCATAATACATGTTTTTTGAACTTTGTTCATGTAAAATTAATAAATTTACATATCTTTTTAAAATAATAATTTTTTTTTGAATTAAAGGTTAATATTAATGATTTTATTCAAAGAAGGAAATTCTAGAAGTAATTTTTGTACGTATTCTCTTTATTCATCTTAAAAAAAATAATGGAATTATATTTTGGTACATATTTGACAAAATAATGTTCTCTTTGCATTTCATACCCACCTTGTAAAAAAACCCAAAAATTTGTTGGAAAACTTGTCTATTGAAAATTTTGAGTTAGAAAACAAGTTTATAAATATAAGCATTGTTTTAAATAATAAATTTTCATTAGAATTGAAAATATTAAAAATATTCATTATAATTATGTCAAACAACTTATGTACTTAGAAACTATCAGCTACATTTCTCATTCAATTTCTTCCCAATTTAGATTTTTCCCAATCAACGTGTGAATGAATATGGTATATATAGTGTTACCCACAATATATTGTCATTTTACATGTTCAAATCAAATTGACTAAGAATAGAATAAAAATCAACAATCATATTATCATTCATTTTAATTCCTATGTTTAAATAAAGATAGCAATTAGTAAATATTTTTAAAATTGTATCTTTTTTCCCATAAGTATAACTTGTTTGTCAAAAATTTGGTATTCAATCTTATACCTCCAGAAATTTAATTTGATTAAATATTGTTATTGTAATATTAATTTTTACATGACCAATAATATCTCAATTATTGTGAGAGGTTTTTAAGACTTGATTGTATGATAGTAGTACTTTTATTATTCTTAGTTAGGGTTGTAGTAGTACATATATTATTGTTAGTTGAGGTCAGTAGGGAATTTATATATAATTTCACTAAATAAAATTGAAAATTTCCGAGAAAATATCATTTTTACTTAAGTTTTTTATAAAATTCTTACCACTTAATTTATAGAATCTCATTTTAATAAATTAGAGTAATGCATGTTTACTTATGGTTGTAAATCAACACCCAATTAGTTTGTATAATACATGGAGCAGACTTTGTTCAATTATATTTTTATAAAAATAAAAAAATTTAATTTGTAATAAGAAATTAATACTAAGATAAAAAATAATTTAAACTAAATTGGGCCCATTGAAACCCATGATATACAATTGGGCCTGCAAAGTATAGGATATTAAAAAGGTAGGTAAAACCCTAATATCAGCACAAGCCCGCCGCCCTTACAAACAAAATGAATTTGTACATGGCCATCAAATAGGCCATAAAATAGTGTTTTGGAGTCATTTGTATTTTCTATCAAAGAGTGTTTTGGTGCTCTAAGGTTAAACACAACTCCAAATGAATTGGTGGAGGACTAATCAAATGAATTGGTGGAGGACTAAGTGGATAAGGTTTACAGGTTATGATGAATTGATGTTGTTTAACAAAGTTAAGGTAATAATTTATATTTCCCTGTTTCTTCATTTTCTTTTCATATGTGTTATTTGCATAAACTTTTGGTAGAAATCAAACACTGAAATAAGTATCCCATTTTCCATGTATAAATGTATGTAGATTTACTTGGAATGTCACTTGTATTTGTTTTTACATGACCTCTATGTCAAGAATTATCCTTTCAAGATTATATGTCAAGGTTAGAAAAAAAATCAGTTACATTTGTATTAATCTTTTTTGTTCCTCATAAATACTCAAATATATGATATATGAAAAAAATGAAAATTTATAGAACATAATCCCAGGCATTATTCATATTTTATGTTCATATTTGTGGAATTATACTATTAAATTTATTTTATGTGTATGTATGACCTTACTTTAGAGACATTTTCAGAGGAATTATATTTTTCTTGCTACTTGCAACAAGTTCCGAAAACAATGAAGAAAATGCTCCAAGTGCCATCCCTTAATTTTCATCAATATACCGTGTAAGGTTTCTTTGTTATTCTTTAACTTTTACCATGCCAATATATATTATTAATATAAATGCAGATAGTACAAGTGGATCTATGTGGGGTGTATTTTTTTTTCTAATGTATATATGACAAAAAACACTAAATTACTCTTTGTTGACCTAATAAAACACGAAGTTTACTTATATTCGGAGTTTAAGATCTCAGGAAACCCCATCACTTTTTAACTTCATTTCACAACACACATGGTTGAAAATGAGATTTCTTACTTAATAGATATGTAGGCTTTGTTTGGGAATTTTTTAAGTGTTGGAAGAACTTATATTTTCAATACATGAATAGGTAGGGTCACCATTTTCTGCCTCACTGGAACCCGTTGCTTAGTAACTTCTATAGATCCGTAACTAATTGAAAACTATAGAGTTATGGTTTTTCTTTAATCCAGTAGTAATATTGTTGGCGGTGTCACTGGTGATGGTAATTTTACTAGTCCAATTGGTGGCACTAGTAGTCGTAATCTTAGGAGTGGAATTGGTGGTGGGATTGTTGGTGGTGAAGTTCATGCTAACTTAAGGAGTAGCATTGGTGGTAACTTTAATAATGGCATAAGTGGTGGTAGCATTGGTGGTATATTGGGTAGTTTTAAAAGTGGGATTGGTGGCAGCAAGACTAGCATCTTTAGTGGTTACATTGGTGGTACCAGAAACGATAATATTAGTAGTGGATTTGCTGGAATTGATGGTGTCATTGGTCATGGTGCTCTTATTAGGGCAATTGGTGGCATTGAAAGCGGTAATCTTTGCAGGAGAATTGGTGGTGGTATTATTGGTGTTGGTGTTCAAGTTCGTGCTAGCTTAAGCAGTTCCATTTATGGTGAGTTTAATTATGGTATTAGAGGTGGTAGCTTTGATGTTATATTAGTTAGTCTTAGTAGTGGCATTGGTGGTGGCATTGGTGGTAGCTTAGTGGTCGTATTGGTAGCTTAGTGGTGGTATTATTGGTGTTGGTGTTGAAGTTCGTGCTAGCTTAAGCTGTTCCATTTATCGCCAGTTTAATTATGGTATTACAGGTGGTAGCATTGATGTTATATTGGTTAGTCTTAGTAGTGGCAATTTATATTATGATTGTTGGTACCTTTAGTGGTAGTACTGGTTGTATATTAGGTAATATTAGTAGTAAATTAGCTTCAGAGATGGTGGTTGTGACGCCCTCCAAACCCGGGTCAGAAGTTTGGGGTTCACAATACACATATTATATAAACATGTATATGAAATATTATATGCAATTACCCTTATTTATGCAAACACGGATCACTATAGGTTAAAGTATGAGAAACCAACCACAACCTTGACTTTTATTACGTCATACCAAATCCTAACTAGTTTAACTTACAACTGAAAATGAAATCATTCTTACAAACTTGCATAACTCAAACTAGCTCGATCCAAATCAACCGGGAATCCTAGATCGCATACTGGACTGGGGATCCTCGTTACCAATAATTTCCATTTTAACTGTAGAATGACTTAAACAGATTCACAAGGGTTAGCTAACTAGCTCAGCAAGTTATAATAATAATAACCGGGTGTTAACAATGATCAATTGAAATGATTTATAGGAATCTAGTTCCTTGTTAAGCAACTATTAGAATTGGATATTCATTTTTATGTTTAAAACCAAGGTTAGGCTGTTGATGAGTGACACACTAACCCGATTAAGGCACACAGCTCTGTTCTCTATAATGGATTCAAGACACACATTGACTTAATATGACCACCAATCTGGTTCGACCTCGAATCGGTTCCATATTTAGAAACCTATCCAATTCTATAACAATTCAACATGATAAATATTGTAATTCAATAAAACAGAATCATAATTAACATTGATAAAACATTTATTTCGGGGCATAAAGTAATTCATTAATATCAGCAGAGTATATCAGGGTATGTATGAGGAATAACTTCCAGCTTGTAGGAGAATGAGGAATTAGATGAATAATGGTTATACAGGATTTAGTTCACTATACCATAGAATTGCTTTCGCGACCAGATTTTCTAAAACCATCCAAAAAATGTTGCTGGTTAAAGGTGATTTCATGTCTATTGCAAGGGATTTTAAAAACATTGCAATTGAATCAACAAAATTTCGAGGTCTTTACAAATACATATTATTGCAATACATTATATAATCGTTACAGTAGATCAGAGATTTGGGCCCAAAAGTTAGGCGGTCTTGTTCAAAACTTGTGAGCGGGCTTGCTGAAATTGTTTTCCCGGCTGTCTATTAAATAAACAAAAAAAAACACAGACTGTCAAACAATCTCCACGGCGACGAAAGATTAAATCTTTGCTGAAATATTTCTCTCAAACACTGAATATTAAATCTTTGTAATGACTAAAGCTCCAAGAAGATTAAATCTCGGAAAAGATTAAACCTTGAACGGAATGTATTTTTTCCCCAAATCATCTTTCCTAAAGTTCTTTCAATTCACTAAATTTAATTTAGGAGAAGATTAAATTTGGTCGATTATTGTTAATTATTGTTTAATTTACCTCCTTGCTTTCGTGTTTCTATGTTATTTTGTGTTTGGGATCTTTTATGGATGTTACACTATTTGTTAATTAGGGTTTTTTTATTAAGTTATATTTATGTGTCAATCGTGTCTTATTATCAGTTCTGAGTTGTAATGGGATATGTTTGGAATGACAATGGTATGAAATTGTATGGTATCACTTGTCGTTGTAAAAGTAGAATTTGTATTTTGGACTTTTTGTTTGCTCCATGTTCTAATAGTTTGTTAATATTTATAGAATGAAGTACTACAAAGAAGAAATTCAATACTTTCAGATGTTTTATTATATATTGACTATGGGAAGTGAGAACAAATATATTGAAAGAAGATATACCATAAGTGTCGATAACAAGAATAGTTCAAGGACGGAGAGGCGATATGTTACTAATACAAATAACGAAGAAAATGACATCTATAGTATTGGTGGAGGACATTGATCTGCAACTATGACCTTGCTACCTACTACAGGGAAATGTATCAAGTTAGCAAAAGTGGAAAGGTTGCCATCTTTTATAACATGGATTCCCTTGGATAGGTAAAACATTTTGTGCTCTTTTTTGACAACTCCTTATCATTTGGTGATAAGGAATTAAATTAAATTTCAATCTGAGATTCTCAGATTGTTATTTACAAATCCCGGTACTTGACTTTCTCTTTGCAGGGTCGTTTCTCCACAAACATGGATCAAATCGACTCATCAAAAAAGCATCTTCTGTTCAAGGTAAAATATCAGAGTCTGGAGGAACATCTTGATTTGGTCGCTTTAGCTTTGGCTCATAGTTATAAACAAAAATACCGAAACCACGATAAGACAAACAGGTATATTGTAATTATGGGACATGCATATCTGATATTCCTATGGCTTTACACACACATATGTTTTTTCCTATGGCTTTACATGGTTTTGTTTCTCCTCGGGTAAGTTGTTTAAATTTTTGTCAAATTTTACCGTTTTGTTTGATATATGGTTATTCGATTAAGGTCGTGTCAAATTTTACCCTTTTTGCAAACTTTTTTTAATTATTATTTCACAATCACTAGGTCATAGTACCTATTAGGGAGGAGGAAGTTAAGAATGTAGTCTTGTTCATCCATCAATACAACTCACTAGATCCACATGGGTCGAACCCGGCATTTTTCAAAAGTATTGAAATATTTTTAAAATATATGTTGTTCTATTTTGTCAGATTTTTTTTGATGCACGACATGGGCCTAGGGAACTAAATCATAGGCTTGTATGTCTTATTCCTAAGGTTAAATAACTGAAACATATGGAAGATCTTCGACCTATCTATTTTTATAATGTTGTGATGCGCATACTGTCGAAGGTGGTGGTGAATAAGTTCAAACTATGTTTAATCTAGACAGTGTCTAACAAACAGAGTGCTTTTAATGAAGGAAGGCTATTAGCTCATAATACAATGATTGCTTTGAAGTCACAAGGGAAAAAAGGGTGTGGTTGGGTTAAGAATTGATATTTTAAGGCATAAGATAGGTTGGAATGGATATTTATTGATATAACGATTAAAGTTCTCTTTTACAACTTAAAAAACTTTGGTACACTTTATTTTCTCCTTTTTACCATGTACGAGATTCAAGTATCCGCCACTAGAACTCAATTTGTTAATTATATGGATAAAAAGGATTTTAACATAGAATTGATTTGTTGAGAAATATGTGTAAGTAAAACTAAATTGAACACAATGTGTCTCTCTAATTAATAACCACTCTTTAATTTTGATCAAATTTCTCCATTGCAAAGTACTACATTATAAAAAATTAGAGCCTCCATGTATTGAGACATACATGTATAAAACACTCTATAATCCACTAGAATAGGAGGAAAATTGTAATGTTTCTATCATCTCTACTATTTTCTTATTTATTTTGAATTTAAATTAATTTTAATTTCCATATTGTTAACCATGTTTATTAGATTTAAGGTTTAAGAAATCAAATACCATTACTCAGCTATCATATCATACATTACCATTCTCTTAAAGAGGAACTTAAATAAATTGTGGATATTTTGATAAAGTTTTTGGAGAAAACCTTACCATGTAGCGATATCATTATATATCATTAAGCGTCAAGGTGTGCTCCAAAGAATGATGATCCATTGGTACATCAAGCATTTTCTTGGTGTTGGTGATATTGATGACAAAGTTGTTCTCAAAGAACGGAAAGTTATTAATTTTTGATTATCTTGGAAAGTGTTTTTATATATTTCTACGATTTAACATAGCGTTATTATATAATTTTATGTGCAAAAATTCATAAGCAACAATATCTGATAGTGGCTATAATACATAAGTTGTATTACACAAAATGTGATCATATATTCTTGATTCTAGCAAACTACAATAATTATTGAATTCACTTTATATGTTGAAATATATCTGACCCTCCTAACCCTCCTAACACAGAGTCTTATATATTATTTTTATATATAAACAAGAAGTCATGAGTTGCTTATGTAATGAGAGCCAAATAGGTGAAACAAATTGAACACGAGATTTTGTACTCGCTCCATTCAACTTTTATCTGGTCTCAGGCATCACTTGATCTAATATTCGAGGGAAGTTAAATGCTTTATTCTTATATGCAGCTTAAGAAAAACACTGAAAATATTTTTTGTTTGATTATGTATTCTTTGTGAGATGCATAGAAAGTAGAAATATGTTGAAACCATTATAGATACAATGTAAATATTACAAACCAGTTCAGTTTATAGATGATTTAAGAATTACAAGTGCAATGATTTTAATTGTAGTCGATTCTTATTTCATCATCTAATTGCTTACAGAATTTTAAGAATCGGATTATTCTGTGCTCATCTCTGTTTTACATTTTTGGATATTGTGTGACTATATGTTCATATCAGAGGTTTGTTGTGGAATCCTCGGGGCTGAAAAACTGCACTAAGAAAGATGAACGGTTTAGTCATATTAGTCATATTGTTACTGCGGTTATGGTACCTGCGTCCATTGATAGTTGAGAAGTTATTAGAAGGGCATAGAATTATACAACTGGATCTTATGGCTTGGACTTAATAAAGTAGCATGAAAGGATTCGAGGATAGATCATGTGAGAAATCTAAATGAGTTATATTGTCATTTCTTATATTCAATGTTATAGATTTTGTTGCATCTACATATTGACCAGAGACAAGATTAATAGTAAAATATGTTAGTTCCTCAATTCCCTTTGAGAAGCTTTAAAAAAACTATGTCAAAATTCATAATATGAGCCATAACCTTGTATCCTACTTCCTTTTACTAAGACCACACAATCACTCATAAACGAGATAAGTTATAAATATTTTCTCTCTATTTACCTCTTACTAACCATTTCGAAAAACAATGAAATATTTATAAATATTCTACTATAAACTTACGGTGTTTTTCGTATTTGCAAGTGATAGGCTGTCTTGTCTTACTGGTATGGAGATGATTCTTAAGGATGTTGGTTCCTTGGTACAACTTGGAAGTGGGGTTGCTGCTCTTGCATACTTGGAGAACAACATGCCATTGATTCCATCCTCTGAATTCCCCATTAGTGATTGCAGCAACTATTACTATTTCTAAATCATTTTATGCTAAATACTATGTAAAAAACATGCTTCATGTGGGGTGGTCTATAGTAGACTTACTATATCTTAAACATTGCTTCTTGTATTGATTCGTATGTTTCTTTGTTGACTTATTTTTATGTAAATTTTATCAAATTTAAATGAGTATTTAAAGTGTTGTTAGGACTTGGTTTTAGTGGAACAAGTCTTGAATTTTGGTCTGACCAATTCTATTGAAAACATTAATTATTAGTTTCTTGATGGATTATATAGGTACAAGAAGATAAATCCAATTAGAAGTTATTTTGCTTGCTTAAATAGCAATAATAACTCATGACTTACAAAGTGAGAAATATTATAGGTTCTATTAGCAAACAAAAATAAATTTTTGGTAGAATAGAAAGCCAATAAGCCATAGTGGGAACATAATAATTATAATTTAATTGACTAATTTATTTCAACTAAAAAAGATAAATGTTCATTTAAACTTAAAATATAAATATTAAATAATTTAAATAAAGATAAATTAAATAGTGTTAAGGGTGGCTTTATTAATTTACATATTTAGAATTTGGATCGAATCAATTTTTCTAAAAAACTATTGAATTTGGATTTTATACAAAATTTTGAGGGCCAAGAATGGCGCAAATTACAGCACGTCTGAATTAGATATATGTAAAAAACTTAATTTTATTACTTTTCATTTCTTCAAAAAATAATGTACATTTGTTAAATTTTCTTAAAATATATTAAAGATGTGCAGATTTTTTTCCCATTTAGAATTTTATCCCAAAATATTTTAGTGTAAAAAATTGGATGAAAAATAAAACTATCAAAAAATTATTTCGATATTTTTAAAATTCCAAATTTGTGTAAATCCAAGTTTTTTCTCTTTATGAGAGAAGCAAAGTTTTATAATAAAATAGATGTTCAGGCAGCTTCGGGCCTTTTTAAATATGACTTTCTTAAGATCGAATCAAACGAGTTTTTTAAATTTTTTATGGTTTATATTTAACACTAAATAAAATGTATTTTTATATAACATTTATCAATATTAAGTACCTTATTTACATATATTGATTCAATAATAATTAGTCGATTTAGTTGTTATATAATTAGACTTTAAATTGGATACTGGATAATTATTCATTATTTTTATCGTATTGTTTAAATTTATATTTTTTGTAAAATACTAGGTGTTGTTGGGAGTCGATAAAGATAAAATAATTTTTTTTTTCATATTCAGTGTATAAAATATTTTCTTATTCATTTATTAATGTTGTGTATTTTTTTAGAAAAGACATATCAGTATTCATTAATCTTGACATTTACATATTTATTTTGTTCAATTTATTTTGCAAACATAAATATGTTTATGATGATTATTTAAGTTTTATTTTTTACAATATTGTATTTTCCCTGTAAATTTGAGAATAATGTGTTTGTTTTTATCATAACAATTTGTGAGTTCATGTTCTTTATTTTATCCTTAAAATGACGTCTCAATAATGTGTTTAACATATTTTATTAGCAAGAAAATCATAAAAACAAATTTAAACTATTGATATCATTTCAATTTAAATAAATATTGACTTTACTATGAATAATTCATATAGATTTCCAAAAGTTGATTATTCAACAGTGTTAGTTTAACAAGATAATATCATTCAACAAAATAAAATATACATGTTTAAATTATTTAATCTCCATTAGTTTATTTTATAACTTTTACCTAAAATTAAGAAAAGCCCTTTATAATAGAACATTATCCAATTTTTTGTGAGCATAGTTTGTACTCTGTAATGTATCGTCCTAATTGTTCTTCTGGTCCAAACTTGATTCAATTCTTCTTCTTGTTGATCAAGACTTGTTTCTTTTTAGCGTTTGGCTTTCTGAATGAGCAGCAAAGTGTCCGATATCACTTGATCTTTGACTTCTAATTTTCCCATACCTTGACTTCTTGCGATCATTCTTTCTTTAATTCCTCTTATCAAGGTAAAGTTGGAGAAAGTAGAGCCTTTTTTTCAAAAACTTTTTTTTTGAAGTCTATATAGCCCATATTTCTAAACTTTTCTACTAAAAGAGCATCAATTTGTAGGATATCTTCATCATTACCATGATCAATTTTGTAATAACCATAATTTTTGTAATTATATATATATACATTTTTCGTATTTTTAATTATTTGGTTATATAAGAAAAATAATATTTTATTATATAGATTTGTTAATAAATCTAAAGACGCGTATTTTTATATTAAAAATAAATATTTCTAGTTATCTAAAATATTTTAGTAAGGTTAAAAAAATTATTTTAATTTATATGTGCATAATTTTAATTTAATATATATTTATTTTATCACTAGAATTTAATAATAGGTGTAGTTATGTTGTGTATATTTATTAGTACGTGTTATGAGTATTTGAAAAACTCAGTCAAACACTACATGTTTGTTTAAATTTGTGATCACTTACCCACTAACCGATTGAATCGAGTATTAGTTGAACCAACTTGTGTATAAATAGGCTATTAGCATATCATTTTATCTCTGTATAACATCTTCTCTTTTCAGGTACGTTCTATTTCCTATATTTTTACTTATGTATTTTACATGTTTATTGTATACTTCTTTATATATATATAATTAAATTACATTTTTTTGAACTTATGTATGACTATTCTAATTCACTTGTTATTAGTTTATTTTATTATTTAGTTCCATGGTTATGTGTATAACATTATAGTTTACTTAATTTAATCATTTAGTTTGACGTTGATTATTAAATATTTTAGTTAATAATCACCATATTTTTTGTAAATATTTAATGCATGAATTTATGTTTATAATTACGTGTTTTGTGCATGCATAATAATTCATATGTTATATGTTAAATAAATGCTTGATTTAGATATGCATTTAGATTAGTGCACCAATTAAATATATGCTCATTTATTAAATTGATTATACTTATTTTGTATAATGATATTTTCACACGTAAGGTTATGAAAATTTTATACACCAATATTTATATTTTGTCCACTTGCATAATCATAAGCATATGTTACCTATTTTATTTATCTTTGTTATTTTATTTTAAGGATTATATAGATAGTAAATATTAAATGTACATCTATTTTATTGTGAATTTAAATAGTTTACAAATACTTGATTTATTATTATTATAGATAATGTATTTAAGTGTTGAGTTTTTTTTATTTGTCGGTACACTATTTTGAACTATTATATGAGAATGGTCGTATTTATATGTCAATATGAATTTATTTTATTACTTGTAGTGACATTTAATTGTTATTATGGGTTAAGCTTTATAAAGTTAAAGTGTGGTTAGCTTAGTGGCATGTACATGTTAACATTCTCATTATTATATTAAGTTTATGTGCATTTTGTCAACATAATTTTAGGAGATATTGCTATTAAGGTAAGTTAACTCTTCACACTTTATTTATTTTAAAATCTTTTAAATATTTTTGCACTGCTTTTATTTTAAAATTTATGGATGAAGTACCCGTTTTACAAATAAGAATTCCCACTAAGCGTGAATTATGAACGAGTTAGTAATTGCATATAGTTCCCGATACTGTGTCACCAGTACTTGTGGCCTTAACGAGCTCTGGAATTTTATATCTTATGTCATTTGGATTTTGGAAAATGGTTTTTGTTTTATAAAATTATGATACTTGATCCACTAGTGTAGAACTGTTTTTTTTGTGGGCTTTTGGCTCATTAGTCACAAATTTTCAGGTGCTTAGCTTTTGCTACATCTTAAAACTAGATGATTTGGAACAATATTTTAGTAATTATCTTTGTATTGGAGCTGCTTCTACTAAGATTTGCTTTATTTTCAGCTTAGAAGATTTTATTTCTGTCTGGGATTTTAGAATTTTATGAAAAAATAGAAACTTATTCTTATTATGGATTTAATTTGGAGTTTTAGCTGAATATTTAAGTATAATTATTTTCTCAAAAGTTGGGTATCACAGTTGGTATTTAGAGCCTAGGTTAGCTTCCTACCCTTTTAGAGTTATGAGTTTAGTTATTTGTGTTTCCAAAAAAAACTATCTTTATTTTTTTTACGTTAAATATTTTCTGACTTTCTCGATGCAGAAATATTTTTGGTATCATTAAATGTTTTTGGTATGTTTAAATTTGGCTACCAAATTTTTTTAAGGATGGTAGAATGTAATAACCATGATTTTTGTAATTATATATATATATATATACATTTTTCGCATTTTTAATTATTTGGTTATATAAGAAAAATAGTATTTTATTATATAGATTTTTTATTAAATCTAATGACGCGTATTTTTATATTAAAAATAAACATTTCTAGTTATCTAAAATATTTAAGTAAGGTTAAAAAAATTGTTTTAATTTATATGTGCATAATTTTAATTTAATATATATTTATTTTATCACTAGAATTTAATAATATGTGTAGTTATGTTGTGTATATTTATTAGTACCTGTTATGTGTATTTGAAAAACTCAGTCAAACACTATGTTTGTTTAAATTTGTCATCACATACCCACTAACCCATTCAATCGGAGTATTAGTTGAACCAACTTGTGTATAAATAGGCTATTAGCATATCATTTTATCTCTGTATAACATCTTCTCTTTTCAGGTACGTTCTATTTCCTATATTTTTACTTATGTATTTTACATGTTTATTGCATACTTCTATATATATATATAATTAAATTACATTTTTGTGAACTTATGTATGACTATTCTAATTCACTTGTTATTCATTTATTTTATTATTTAGTTCCATGTTTATGTGTATAACACTATAGTTTACTTAATTTAATCATTTAGTTTGATGTTGATTATTAAATGTTTTAGTTAATAATCACCATTTTTTTTGTAAATATTTAATGCATGAATTTATGTTTATAATTACGTGTTTTGTGCATGCATAATAATTCATATGTTATATGTTAAATATATGTTTGATTTAGATATGCATTTAAATTAGTGCACCAATTAAATATATGCTCATTTATTAAATTGATTATACTTATTTTGTATAATGATATTTTTACACGTAAGGTTATGAAAATTTTATACACCAATATTTATATTTTGTCCACTTGCATAATCATAAGCATATGTTACCTATTTTATTTATCTTTGTTATTTTATTTTAAGGATTATATAGATAGTAAATATTAAATGTACATCTATTTTATTCTGAATTTAAATAGTTTACATATACTTGATTTATTATTATTATATATAATGTATTTAAGTGTTGAGTTTTTTTTATTTGTCGGTACACTATTTTGAACTATTATATGAGAATGGTGGTATTTATATGTCAATATGAATTTATTTTGTTACTTGTAGTGACATTTAATTGTTATTATGGGTTAAGCTTTATAAAGTTAAATTGTGGTTAGCTTAGAGGCATGTACACGTTAACATTCTGATTATTATATTAAGTGTATGTGTGTATGTGTAGGTTCATTTTGTCAACATAATTTGGGAGATATTGCTATTAAGGTAAGTTAACTCTTCACACTTTATTTATTTTAAAATCTTTTAAATATTTTTGCACTGCTTTTGTTTTAAAATTTATGGATGAAGTACCCTGTTTTATAAATAAGAATTCCTAGTGAGCTCTGACTTATGAACCATCAGTAATTGCGTATAGTTCCGGAACTATTGATACCTTACCAGGGAGTGCCTCATTATTGACAGAAATTATGAACTTTTGATACTTGTCACCAGGTATTTGTGCCTTAACCAGCTGTGGAATTTTATATGTTATGTCATATGGATGTTGGAATGATTTTTGTTTTATAAAATTATGATACATGATCCACTACTGTAGAACTGTTTTTTTGTTGGGCTCTTCGCTCATTACTCACAAATTTTCAGGTGCTTAGCTTTTGCGACATCTTAAAGCTGCATGCTTTGGAACAATATTTTAGTGATTATGTTTGTATTGGAGCTGCGTCTCCAAGATTTGCTTTATTTTCAGCTTAGATGATTTTATTTCTGTGTGGGATTTTAGAATTTTATGAAAAACTAGAAACTTATTCTTATTATGGATTTAATTTGGAGTTTTACCTTAATATTTAAGTATAACTATTTTCTGAAAAGTTGGCTTATTATAGTTGGTATTCAGGTTAGCTTCGTGTAGACTGCCCTTTTAGAGTTATGAGTTTAGTTATTTGCGTTTCCAAAAAAAACTACTTTTTATTTTTTTTTGGTTAAATATTTTTTGACTTTCTCGATGCAGAAATATTTTTGGTATCATTAAATGTTTTTGATATGTTTAAATTTGGGGACCAAATTTTTTTAAGGAGAGTAGAATGTAATAACCATGATTTTTGTAATTATATATATACATTTTTTGCATTTTTAATTATTTTTTTATATAAGAAAAATAATATTTTATTATAAAGATTTTTTATTAAATCTAAAGACACGTATTTTTATATTAAAAATAAACATTTCTAGTTATCTAAAATATTTAAGTAAGGTTAAAAAAATTATTTTAATTTATATGTGCATAATTTTAATTTAATATATATTTATTTTATCACTAGAATTTAATAATAGGTGTAGTTATGTTTTGTATATTTATTAGTACCTGTTACGTGTATTTGAAAAACTCAGTCAAACACTACATGTTAACAAAGAGATAATGTTTGTTTAAATTTGTGATCACGTACCCACTAACCCATTGAATCTGAGTATTAGTCATTTTATCTCTGTATAACATTTTCTCTTTTCAAGTACGTTCAGTTTCCTATATTTTTACTTATGTATTTTACATGTTTATTGCATACTTCTATATATATATATATATATATAATTAAATTACATTTTTGTGAACTTATGTATGACTATTATAATTCACTTGTTATTAGTTTATTTTATATTTAGTTTCATGATTATGTGTATAACACTATAGTTTACTTAATTTAATCATTTAGTTTGATGTTGATTATTAAATGCTTTAGTTAATAATCTCCATTTTTTTGTAAATATTTAATGCATGGATTTATGTTTATAATTACGTATTTTGTGCATACATAATAATTCATATGTTATATGTTAAATATATGTTTGATTTAGATATGCATTTAGATTAGTGCACCAATTGAATATATGCTCATTTATTAAATTGATTATACTTATTTTGTATAAAGATATTTTCACACATAAGGTTATGAAAATTGTATACACCAATATTTATATTTTGTCCACTTGCATAATCATAAGCATATGTTACCTATTTTATTTATCTTTGTTATTTTATTTTAAGGATTATATAGATAGTAAATATTAAATGTATATCTATTTTATTCTGAATTTAAATAGTTTACATATATTTGATTTATTATTATTATATATAATATATTTAAGTGTTGAGTTTGTTTTATTTGCCGTACACTATTTTGAACTATTATATGAGAATGGTCGTATTTATATGTCAATATGAATTTATTTTGTCACTTGTAGTGCCATTTAATTGTTATTATGGATTAAGCTTTATAAAGTTAAAGTGTGGTAAGCTTAGTGGCATGTACATGTTAACATTGTGATTATTATATATGTCTAGGTTCATTTTGGCAACATAATTTGGGAGATATTGCTATTAAGGTAAGTTAACTCTTCACACTTTATTTATTTCAAAATCTTTTAAATATTTTTGCACTGCTTTTATTTTAAAATTTATGGATCAAGTACCTGTTTTACAAATAAGAATTCCCAGTGAGCTCTGACTTAAGCAATTAGTAATTGCTTATAGTTCCGGAACTAGCCTTTGATACCCTACTAGGGAGTGCTACTTATGATGCGTTCGGAGGGCACACTCTATGATACCTTAGTAAGGGGCGCATTATTGACAGAAATTATGAACTTTTGATACTGTGTCACCAGGTATTTGTGGCCTTATCGAGCTGTGGAATTTTATATCTTATGTCATATGGATTTTGAAAAATGATTTTTGTTTTATAAAATTATGATACTTGATCCACTAGTGTAGAAATATTTTCTTGCTGGGTTCTTCGCTCATTACTCACAAATTTTCAGGTGCTTTGCTTTTGCGACATCTTAAGGGTGGATGCTTTGGAATAATATTTTAGTGATTATGTTTCTATTGGAGCTGCGTCTCCCAAGATTTGCTTTATTTTCAGCTTAGATGATTTTATTTCTGTCTGGGATTTTAGAATTTTATGAAAAACTAGAAACTTATTCTTATTATGCATTTAATTTGGAGTTTTAGGTGAATATTTAAGTATAACTATTTTCTGAAAAGTTGGGGTATTACAAATTTCACTTCTTGAATAATTTTGTAAGCCATCATGAGTATTTGAGACTCAGTGTCAGACTATAAAATCATGGCCTTTCATTTTGAAATGGCTATTTCTTGTAAATTTCTCTCTTATTTTTCCTCTACCATGAGAGAAACATGTCTTGTCGCATTTCGTCTTACTTTTCTACTCCATCTCCGGGTCATTAGTTTTCAGAATTCCATATATCTTAACTAGAGATGTGTCTTCAAGATCGTAATTATCCCTTATTGATATAACTTTCAAGTCACACTTTTGAGGAAGTGCAAGAACAACCTTCAAGTTTGAATGTGCAGGATCATACTCTATGTCAACAAGTGATAAATCATTCAACAATTTCTGAAATCTATCATAGATTTCAAACAAAGACTTATCAACTTTTGAGTCAATGTGCTCATACTGGTGATTGACTATTGTCCTTCGAATCTTCTTCATAGCCGTTGTTTTGCTCAAATTTCCTTGATTGTTTTGCATCCAATAAACCTAAACCTAGGGGACATCACACTGTCTAGATTGTTATGCGAAAATGTCCAACTTTTCCTTCTTTTTTTTACCACAAATAGCAACAACCAGTTTCATGGGATAATGAGGTCCATCATAAATCCCTTCCGGTATTCAAGATGTATTATGTGCAGACATATAGTCATCTCAACTTTACAGAAATGATATTCATTAATTTTCAAAATTGGAAATTTGAGGGTTTCATATCTGCTCATATTGTTGTTGATTTGGTTCATGGCTAATGGTGACCCCACATTTTGTTGAGTTTCATTATCTGCTTGTGGATCTTAAATTGATTTTATATAAACACCAAGCTTTGATATCAATTTTTAGGCCTTTAATTACCTATAGAGGGGGTCAATATAATTATAACAATCAAATCCAATTATGTACTCAATAATGAAGAATAGTTTTTATATTATTGAATAAAAACTTATTACAAAATTCTCTAGCTCAAGATGAGCAAATATGCTTGTAGGTTATGTGTATGATAAAATAAATGCACCACTTTTAACCTACTAGTGTTAACCTAATTTCTGCTTATATACTGCACACTTAGACAATCAATATAAAGATAAAATCAATAAGGAATCCCAAAACATATACTATAATATCAAAAAAATACTAATATGAACAATGTTGATGAGAAGTATTCATGAGGTCATTTTTGTTAAACTCTCATTTGAAATACTAATGGAAAAAATGTGATAATAGTTCAGGAAATCAGAACTCAATTCCCACCGACATCGGTAGGTTTTGCCTTTGGACAAAAAATGAGGTATGTTCTGGGATTTGACAAACTTTGAATTTAAATTTTGATCTCCTTTTTTAATAGTTTTTCTCGGAATTTGGTGATCTTATTAGTTTTTTATATTTTCTTAAAATATTTGCAAGAAAAGAAATGTTTATTCAAATAACTAATTTGAATTAAAATTACTCAAAGAACTATAAAAAATGGGGAGTACAAAATATAAGTAATGTAAATGATAATAGTCATTTCATACCAAAGTCAATATAAATGATGAATTACTTAAAATCTTAGGTCAAACTTAGTAGAATATACTTCATCCTATAATACATGTTTTTTGAACTTTGTTCATGTAAAATTTATAATTTTACATATCTTTTTGAAATAAATATTTTTTTGAATTAAAGTTTAATATTAATAATTTTATAAAAAGAAGAAATTCTAGAAGTAATTTTTGTACGTATCCTCTTTATTCATCTTAAAAAAATAATGGAATTATATTTTGGTACATATTTGACAAAATAATGTTCTTTTTGCATTTCATACCCACCTTGTGAAAAGACCCAAAATTTGTTGGAAAACTTGTCTACTGAAAATTTTGAGTTACAGAACAAGTTTATAAATATAAGCATTATTTTAAATAATAAATTTTTATTAAAATTGAAAATATTAAAAATATTCATTATAATTATGTTAAATTACATATGGTCAAGTCAAACAACTTTTATACTTAGACTCAGTGGATTTCTCATTCAATTTCTTCCCAATTTAGATTTTTCCCGATCAACAATGAATGAATATGGTATATGTAGTATTACCCACAATATATTGTCATTTTACATGTTCAAATCAATTTGACTAAGAATAAAATAAAAATCAACAATCATATTATTCTTCATTTTAATTCCTGTGTTTAAATAAACATAGCAATTAGTAAATATTTTTAAAAATTGTATTGTCAAAAATTTGGTATGTTATCTTATACCTCTAGAAATTTAATTTGATTAAATGTTGTCATGGTAATATTAATTTTTACATGACCAATAATTTCTAAATTATTATTGTGAGAGGTTTGTAAGACTTGAATGTATGATAGTAGTACTTCTATTATTCTTAGTTAAGATTGTAGTAGTACAAATATTATTGTTAGTTGAGGTGAGTAGGGAATTAATATATAATTTCACTAAATAAAATTTAAAATTTTCGAGAAAATATCATTTTTAGTTAAGTTTTTTATACAATGCTTACCACTTAATTTATAGAATCTCATTTTATTTACAATACAAAATAAATTAGAGTAATGCTTATTTACTTATGGTTATAAATCAACACCCAATTAGTTTGTATAATACATGGAGCACACTTGGTTAAATTATATTTTTATAAAAATAAAAAATTTGAATTTGTAATAAGAAATTGATACTAAGATAAAAAATAATTTAAACTAAATTGGGCCCATTGAAACCCATTATATACAATTGGGCGTGCAAAATATAGGATATTAAAAAGGTAGGTAAAACCCTAATATCAGCACAAGCCCGCCTCCTTACAAACAAAATGAATTTGTACATGGCCATGAAATAGGCCATGAAATAGTGTTTTGAGTTATTTGTTTTTTCTATGAAAGAGTGTTTTGGTGCTCTAAGATTAAACACATCTCCAAATGAATTGGTGAAGGACTAACCAAATGAATTGGTGGAGGACTAAGTGGATAAGGTTTACGGGTTATAATGAATTGATGTTGTTTAATAAAGTTAAGGTAATAATTTATATTTCCCTCTTTCGTCATTTTCTTTTCATATGTGTTATTTGCATAAACTTTTGGTAGAAATCAAACACTAAAATAAGTATCCCATTTTCCTTGTATATATGTATGTAGATTTAAATGGAATGTCACTTGTATTTGTTTTTACATGACCTCTACGTCAAGAATTATCCTTTCAAGATTATATATCACGGTTAGAAAAAAAGTCAGTTACATTTGTATTAATTTTTTTTGTTCCTTATATATAATCAAATACATGATATATGAAAAAAAGAAAATCTATAGAAAAGAAGCCCACACATTATTTATATTTTATGTTCATATTTGTTGAATTATACTATTAAATTTATTTTATGTTTATGTATGACCTTACTTTAGAGATATTTTCACAGGAATTATATTTTTCTTGCTACTTGCAACAAGTTCCCAAAACAATAAAGAAAATGCTCCAAGTGCCTTCCCTTTCCCTTTCTAATTATCGAGTAAGGACTTGATAACGTAATAGCAAGGCACACTCCTCTTGCAAAACAACAAGTTAAATGCTTTGTTCTTATACACAGCTTAAGCAAAACACTCAAAATATTTTTTGTTTGATTATGTATTCTTTGTGTGATGCATAGAAAGTACAAACATGTTGAAACCTTTATTTGTAGATACAAGGTAAATATTTCACACCAGTTAGGTTTATAGATGATTTAAGAATTACAAGTTTAATGATTTTAATTGTAGTCCATTTTTATTTCATCATCTAATTGCTTATAGAATTTTAAGAATCTGATTATTCTGTGCTCATCTCTGTTTTACAAATTTTGATATTGTGTGACTATATGTTCATATCACATGTTTATTGAGGAGGCCTGGGGGCTGAAAAACTGTACAGAGAAAGATGAACCGTTTAGTCATATTAGTCATATTGTTACTACGGTTATGGTACCTGCGTACATTTATAGTTCGGAAGTTATTATAAGGGCATAGAATGATACAACTGCATCTTATGGATTGGACTTAATAAAGTTGCATGAAAGGATTCGAGGATAGATCATGTTAGAAATCTAAATAAGGTATATTTTAATTTCTTATATTTAATGTTATAGATTTTGTTGCATCTACATATTGACCAAAGACAAGATTAATAGTAAAATATGTTAGTTCCTCAATTCTCTTTGAGAAGCTTTAACAAAACTATGTCAAATTCATAATATGAGCCATAACCTCCTATTTCCGTTTGCTAAGACCACACAATCACTCATAAACCAGACAAGTTATAAATATTTTCTCTATTTACCTCTTACTAACCATTTCGAAGAACAATGAAATTATTATAAATATTCTACTATAAACTTACACCTGTTTTCTGTAGTTGCAAGTGATAGGTTGTCTTACTGGTACCGAGATGATTATTAAGGATATTGGTTACTTGGTACAACTTGGAAGTGGGGTTGCTGCAGCTTCTGCATACTTGGAGAACACCATGCTAATGATTCCATCATGAATTACCCATTATTGATTGCAACAACTATTTCTAAATAATTTTATGCTAAATACTATGTAAGAAACATGCTTCATGTGGGGTGGTCTATAGTAGAGTTACTATATCTTAAACACTGCTTCTTGCATTGATTTGCACGTTTCTTTGTTGACTTATTTATATGTAAATTTTATCAAATTTAAATGAGTATTTAAAGTGTTGTTAGGACTTGGTTTTAGTGGAAGAAGTCTTGAATTTTGGTGTGACTAATTCTATTGAAAACATGAATTGTTAGTTTCTTGATGAATTATCTAGGTACAAGAAGATAAATCCAATTAGAAGTTATTTTGCTTGCTTAAATGGCAACAATAACTCTTGACTTACAAAGTGAGAAATATTATAGGTTCTATGAGAAAATGAAAATGAAATTTTGGTAGAATAGAAAGCTAATAAGCCACAGTGGGAACATAATAATTATAATTTAATTGACTATTCTAATTCAACTAAAAAAGTAATTGTTCATTTCAACTTAAAAGATAAATATTTAATAATTTAAATAAAGATAAATTAAATAGTGTTAGGGGTGGCATAATTAATTTAAATATTTAGAATTTGGATCAAATCAATTTTTCTAAAAAAATAATCAATCTGGATTTTATACAAAATTTTGAGGCCCAAGAATGGCGCACATCCGAATTAGATATATGTAAAAAACTTAATTTTATTAATTTTCGTTTCTTTAAAAAATAATGTACATTTGTTAAATTTGCTTTAAATATATTAAAGATGTGTAGAATTTTATCCGATTTAGAATTTTATACCAAAATTTTTTAGTGTGAAAAATTGGATGAAAAATAAACTATCAAAAAAATTATTTCGATATTTTTAAAATTCCGAATTTGGGCTAATCCAAGTTTTTTCTCTTTAGGAGAAAAGCAAAGTTTTATAATAAAATATATGTTGAGAATGCTTCGGGCCTTTTTAAATATGACTTTCTTAAGATCGAATCAGACGAGTTTTTCAATTTTTTTATAGTTTATAATTAACACTAAATATAATGTATTTTTATATATCATTTATCAATATTAAGTACCTTATTTACAAATATTGATTCAATATTAATAAGTCAATATAGTTGTTATATAATTGGACTTTAAATTGGATCCTCGATAATTGTTTAGTTTGGCTTTCTACATGAGCAACAAAGTGTCCGACTTCATCACAATTATAGCACTTGATCGTAATTTTCCCATACCTTGACTCATTGCCATCATTCTTCCTTTAATTCCTCTTATCACGTTAAAGTTGGAGGAACTACAACCTTTTTTTCAAAAACATTTTTTTTAAAGTCTATATAGACCATATTTCTAAACTTTTTAAATAAAAGAGCATCAATTTGTAGGATATCTTCATCATTTCCATGATCAATTTCAGTTCCTCAATAATTTTGTAAGTCATCATGAGTATTTGAGACTCAGTGTTAGACTATACAATGATGACCTTTCATTTTAAAATGGCTCTTTCTAGCAAATTTCTCTCTTGTTTTTTTCCTCTACCCTGAGAGAAACATGTCTTGTCCCATTTGGTCTTACTTTTCTACTCCATCTCGAGTTCATTAGTTTTGAGAATTCCATATATCTCAACTAGAGACGTGTCTTCAAGATCATAGTTATCCCTTATTGATATAAATTTCAAGTCACACTTTTGAGGAAGTGCAAGAAGAAACTTCAAGTTTGAATCTGCTGGATCATACTCTATGTCAACAAGTTACAAATGATTCAACAATTTCTGAAATCTATCATAGATTTCAAAAAAAGACTCATCAACTTTTGAGTCAAAGTGCTCAAACTGGTGATTGAGTATTCTCCATGGAATCTTCTTGATAGCCGTTGTGCCTTACACTTAACCACCTAAGTGTGTCAATAGTCATCTGGACTTTACATAAATGATATTCATTAATTTTCAAGATTGGAAATTTGAGGGTTTCATATCTGCTCATATTGTTGTTGATTTGGTTTATGGCTAATGCTGACCGCAGATTTTGTTGAGTTTCATTATCTGCCATTAATAATTATTTTCTCGATCTTAAAGTGATTTTATATAAACACCAAGCTTTGATATCAATTTTTAGGCCTTTAATTATCTATAGAGGGGGTCAATATAATTATAACAATCAAATCCAATTATGTACTCAATAATAAAGAATAGTTTTTACATTATTGAATAAAAACTTATTAAAAAATTCCCTAGCTATACATGAGCAAATATCTTGAGAGCTTGTCGGTTATGCCTATGATAAAATAAATGCACAAGTGTTAACCTACTAGTGTTAACCTAATTTCTGCTTCTATACTGCACACTTACAGACAATCAATATAAAGATAAAATCAATAAGGAATCCTAATGCATATGCTATAATATCAAAAAAATACTAATATGAACAATATTGATGAGAAGTATTCATCAATAAATAGTGATCTAGTCATTTTTGTTAAACTCTCATATGAAATACTAATGGAAAAAATGTGATAGTTATTTACTAATATCATCAACTTTTGACACCATTTTTTTTGAAGTTTTATAAACCATTTTTTAATTTTCAGGAAATCAGAACTCAATTCCTACCACATTGGTAGGTTCCGCCTTTGGGCACAAATTGAGGTATGTTTTGGGATTTGATAAACTTTGAATTTAAATTTTGATCTCCTTTTTTAATATTTTTTCTTGGAATTTGGTGATCTTATTATTTTTTTATATTTTCTTAAAATATTTGCAAGAAATGTTTATTCAAATAACTAATTTGGATTAAAATTACTCAAAGAACTATAAAAAATGGTGAGTACAAAATATAAGTAATGTAAATGACATTTAAATAATTTTAATATATTTTTGTAAGCATTAATTATTTGTCGAAAACATATTTTCATTATAACATTTTCTCAACTGAAGTTAGAAACTTATAATTTTCTGCTTAAATCATTACTTTGCATTATTATTAAAATATTTTTTTTAAGAAAAATATTTTCTAACATTAATATATCGGTAGATTCAAATCATAACTAAAAAATTACAAAGTTGGTATGAAATTTAAGTAGTCATTTTCTACTATTTGTTATATAGAAAAAAATGCTTATTGGGCCATAATAGTCATTTCATACCAAAGTCAATATAAATGATGAATTACATAAAATCTTAGGCCAAACTTAGTAGAATATACTTCATCCCATAATACATGTTTTTTGAACTTTGTTCATGTAAAATTAATAATTTTACATATCTTTTTAAAATAATAATTTTTTTTGAATTAAAGTTTAGTATTAATAATTTTATTCAAAGAAGGAAATTGTAGAAGTAATTTTTGTACGTATCCTCTTTATTCATCTTTAAAAAAATAATGGAATTATATTTTGGTACATATTTGACAAAATAATGTTCTCTTTGCATTTCATACCCACCTTGTGAAAAGACCCAAAATTTGTTGGAAAACTTGTCTACTGAAAATTTTGAGTTACAAAACAAGTTTATAAATATAAGCATTATTTTAAATAATAATTTTTTATTAAAATTGAAAATATTAAAAATATTCATTATAATTATGTTAAAGTACATATGGTCAAGTCAAACAACTTTTATACTTAGACACTATCAGTGGATTTCTCATTCAATTTCTTCCCAATTTAGATTTTTCCCCATCAACAATGAATGAATATGGTATATGTAGTATTACCCACAATATATTGTCATTTTACATGTTCAAATCAAATTGACTAAGAATAAAATAAAAATCAACAATCATATTATTCTTCATTTTAATTCCTGTGTTTAAATAAACATAGCAATTAGTAAATATTTTTAAAAATTGTATTGTCAAAAATTTGGTATGTTATCTTATACCTCTAGAAATTTAATTTGATTAAATGTTGTCATGGTAATATTAATTTTTACATATGACCAATAATATCTGAATTATTATTGTGAGAGGTTTGTAAGACTTGAATGTATGATAGTAGTACTTCTATTATTCTTAGTTAAGGTTGTAGTAGTACAAATATTATTGTTAGTTGAGGTGAGTAGGGAATTAATATATAATTTCACTAAATAAAATTTAAAATTTTCGAGAAAATATCATTTTAGTTAAGTTTTTTATACAATGCTTACCACTTAATTTATAGAATCTCATTTTATTTACAATACAAAATAAATTAGAGTAATGCTTGTTTACTTATGGTTATAAATCAACACCCAATTACAATTAGTTTGTATAATACATGGAGCAGACTTCGTTAAATTATATTTTTATAAAAAGAAAAAATTTGAATTTGTAATAAGAAATTGATACTAAGATAAAAAATAATTTAAACTAAATTGGGCCCATTGAAACCCATTATATACAATTGGGCGTGCAAAATATAGGATATTAAAAAGGTAGGTAAAACCCTAATATCAGCACAAGCCCGCCTCCTTACAAACAAAATGAATTTGTACATGGCCATGAAATAGGCCATGAAATAGTGTTTTGAGTTATTTGTTTTTTCTATGAAAGAGTGTTTTGGTGCTCTAAGATTAAACACATCTCCAAATGAATTGGTGAAGGACTAACCAAATGAATTGGTGGAGGACTAAGTGGATAAGGTTTACGGGTTATAATGAATTGATGTTGTTTAATAAAGTTAAGGTAATAATTTATATTTCCCTCTTTCGTCATTTTCTTTTCATATGTGTTATTTGCATAAACTTTTGGTAGAAATCAAACACTAAAATAAGTATCCCATTTTCCTTGTATATATGTATGTAGATTTAAATGGAATGTCACTTGTATTTGTTTTTACATGACCTCTACGTCAAGAATTATCCTTTCAAGATTATATATCACGGTTAGAAAAAAAGTCAGTTACATTTGTATTAATTTTTTTTGTTCCTGATATATAATCAAATACATGATATATGAAAAAAAGAAAATCTATAGAAAAGAAGCCCACAAATTATTTATATTTTATGTTCATATTTGTTGAATTATACTATTAAATTTATTTTATGTTTATGTATGACCTTACTTTAGAGATATTTTCACAGGAATTATATTTTTCTTGCTACTTGCAACAAGTTCCCAAAACAATAAAGAAAATGCTCCAAGTGCCTTCCCTTTCCCTTTCTAATTATCGAGTAAAGACTTGATAACGTAATAGCAAGGCACACTCCCCTTGCAAAACAACAAGTTAAATGCTTTGTTCTTATACACAGCTTAAGCAAAACACTCAAAATACTTTTTGTTTGATTATGTATTCTTTGTGTGATGCATAGAAAGTACAAACATGTTGAAACCTTTATTTGTAGATACAAGGTAAATATTTCACACCAGTTCGGTTTATAGATGATTTAAGAATTACAAGTTTAATGATTTTAATTGTAGTCGATTTTTATTTCATCATCTAATTGCTTATAGAATTTTAAGAATCGGATTATTCTGTGCTCATCTCTGTTTTACAAATTTTGATATTGTGTGACTATATGTTCATATCACATGTTTATTGAGGAGGCCTGGGGGCTGAAAAACTGCACAGAGAAAGATGAACCGTTTAGTCATATTAGTCATATTGTTACTACGGTTTTGGTGCCTGCGTACATTTATAGTTCAGAAGTTATTATAAGGGCATAGAATGATACAACTGCATCTTATGGCTTGGACTTAATAAAGTTGCATGAAAGGATTCGAGGATAGATCATGTCAGAAATCTAAATAAGGTATATTTTAATTTCTTATATTTAATGTTATAGATTTTGTTGCATCTACATATTGACCAGAGACAAGATTAATAGTAAAATATGTTAGTTCCTCAATTCTCTTTGAGAAGCTTTAACAAAACTATGTCAAATTCATAATATGAGCCATAACCTTATATCATATTCCGTTTGCTAAGACCACACAATCACTCGTAAACCAGACAAGTTATAAATATTTTCTCTATTTACCTCTTACTAACCATTTCGAAGAACAATGAAATTATTATAAATATTCTACTATAAACTTACACCTGTTTTCTGTAGTTGCAAGTGATAGGTTGTCTTACTGGTACCGAGATGATTATTAAGGATATTGGTTACTTGGTACACCTTGGAAGTGGGGTTGCTGCAGCTTCTGCATACTTGGAGAACACCATGCTAATGATTCCATCATGAATTACCCATTATTGATTGCAACAACTATTTCTAAATCATTTTATGCTAAATACTATGTAAGAAACATGCTTCATGTGGGGTGGTCTATAGTAGAGTTACTATATCTTAAACACCGCTTCTTGCATTGATTTGCAGTTTCTTTGTTGACTTATTTATATGTAAATTTTATCAAATTTAAATGAGTATTTAAAGTGTTGTTAGGACTTGGTTTTAGTGGAACAAGTCTTGAATTTTGGTGTGACTAATTCTATTGAAAACATGAATTGTTAGTTTCTTGATGAATTATCTAGGTACAAGAAGATAAATCCAATTAGAAGTTATTTTGCTTAAATGGCAATAATAACTCTTGACTTACAAAGTGAGAAATATTATAGGTTCTATGAGAAAACGAAAATAAAATTTTGGTAGAATAGAAAGCGAATAAGCCACAGTGGGAACATAATAATTATAATTTAATTGACTATTCTAATTCAACTAAAAAAGATAATTGTTCATTTCAACTTAAATGATAAATATTTAATAATTTAAATAAAGATAAATTAAATAGTGTTAGGGGTGGCATAATTAATTTAAATATTTAGAATTTGGATCAAATCAATTTTTCTAAAAAAATAATCAATCTAGATTTTATACAAAATTTTGAGGCCCAAGAATGGCGCACATCCGAATTAGATATATGTAAAAAACTTAATTTTATTAATTTTCGTTTCTTTAAAAAATAATGTACATTTGTTAAATTTGCTTTAAATATATTAAAGATGTGTAGAATTTTATCCGATTTAGAATTTTATACCAAAATTTTTTAGTGTGAAAAATTGGATGAAAAATAAACTATCAAAAAAATTATTTCGATATTTTTAAAATTCCGAATTTGGGCTAATCCAAGTTTTTTCTCTTTAGGAGAAAAGCAAAGTTTTATAATAAAATATATGTTGAGAATGCTGCGGGCCTTTTTAAATATGACTTTCTTAAGATCGAATCAGACGAGTTTTTCAATTTTTTTATAGTTTATAATTAACACTAAAAATAATGTATTTTTATATATCATTTATCAATATTAAGTACCTTATTTACAAATATTGATTCAATAATAATAAGTCAATATAGTTGTTATATAATTGGACTTTAAATTGGATACTCGATAATTGTTTAGTTTGGCTTTCTACATGAGCAACAAAGTGTCCGACTTCATCACAATTATAGCACTTGATCGTAATTTTCCCATACCTTGACTCCTTGCCATCATTCTTCCTTTAATTCCTCTTATCACGTTAAAGTTGGAGGAACTACAACCTTTTTTTCAAAAACATTTTTTTTAAAGTCTATATAGACCATATTTCTAAACTTTTTAACTAAAAGAGCATCAATTTGTAGGATATCTTCATCATTTCCATGATCAATTTCAGTTCCTCAATAATTTTGTAAGTCATCATGAGTATTTGAGACTCAGTGTCAGACTATACAATGATGGCCTTTCATTTTAAAATGGCTCTTTCTAGCAAATTTCTCTCTTGTTTTTTTCCTCTACCCTGAGAGAAACATGTCTTGTCCCATTTGGTCTTACTTTTCTACTCCATCTCGAGTTCATTAGTTTTGAGAATTCCATATATCTCAACTAGAGATGTGTCTTCAAGATCATAGTTATCCCTTATTGATATAAATTTCAAGTCACACTTTTGAGGAAGTGCAAGAAGAAACTTCAAGTTTGAATCTGCTGGATCATACTCTATGTCAACAAGTTACAAAAAAAAGACTCATCAACTTTTGAGTCAAAGTGCTCATACTGGTGATTGAGTATTCTCCATGGAATCTTCTTGATAGCCGTTGTGCCTTACACTTAACCACCTAAGTGTGTCAATAGTCATCTGGACTTTACATAAATGATATTCATTAATTTTCAAGATTGGAAATTTGAGGGTTTCATATCTGCTCATATTGTTGTTGATTTGGTTTATGGCTAATGCTGACCGGCACATTTTGTTGAGTTTCATTATCTGCCATTAATAATTATTTTCTCGATCTTAAAGTGATTTTATATAAACACCAAGCTTTGATATCAATTTTTAGGCCTTTAATTACCTATAGAGGGGGTCAATATAATTATAACAATCAAATCCAATTATGTACTCAATAATAAAGAATAGTTTTTACATTATTGAATAAAAACTTATTAAAAAATTCCCTAGCTATACATGAGTAAATATCTTGAGAGCTTGTAGGTTATGCCTATGATAAAATAAATGCACAAGTGTTAACCTACTAGTGTTAACCTAATTTCTCCTTCTATACTGCACACTTACACACAATCAATATAAAGATAAAATCAATAAGGAATCCTAATGCATATGCTATAATATCAAAAAATACTAATATGAACAATATTGATGAGAAGTATTCATCAATAAATAGTGATCTAGTCATTTTTGTTAAACTCTCATATGAAATACTAATGGAAAAAATGTGATAGTTATTTACTAATATCATCAACTTTTGACACCATTTTTTTTGAAGTTTTATAAACCATTTTTTAATTTTCAGGAAATCGGAACTCAATTCGTACCACATTGGTAGGTTCCGCCTTTGGGCACAAATTGAGGTATGTTCTGGGATTTGATAAACTTTGAATTTAAATTTTGATCTTCTTTTTTAATATTTTTTCTTAGAATTTGGTGATCTTATTATTTTTTTATATTTTCTTAAAATATTTGCAAGAAATGTTTATTCAAATAACTAATTTGGATTAAAATTACTCAAAGAACTATAAAAAATGGTGAGTACAAAATATAAGTAATGTAAATGACATTTAAATAATTTTAATATATTTTTGTAAGCATTAATTATTTGTCGAAAATATATTTTCATTATAAAATTTTCTCAACTGAAGTTAGAAACTTATAATTTTCTGCTTAAATCATTACTTTGCATGATTATTAAAATATTTTTTTTAAGAAAAATATTTTCTAACATTAATATATCGGTAGATTCAAATCATAACTAAAAAATTACAAAGTTGGTATGAAATTTAAGTAGTCATTTTCTACTATTTGTTATATAGAAAAAAATGCTTATTGGGCCATAATAGTCATTTCATACCAAAGTCAATATAAATGATGAATTACATAAAATCTTAGGCCAAACTTAGTAGAATATACTTCATCCCATAATACATGTTTTTTGAAATTTGTTCATGTAAAATTAATAATTTTACATATCTTTTTAAAATAATATTTTTTTTTGAATTATAGAAGTAATTTTTGTACGTATCCTCTTTATTCATCTTTAAAAAAATAATGGAATTATATTTTGGTACATATTTGACAAAATAATGTTCTCTTTGCATTTCATACCCACCTTGTAAAAAGTCCCAAAATTTGTTCGAAAACTTGTCTATTAAAAATTTTGAGTTACAAAACAAGTTTATAAATATAAGCATTGTTTTAAATAATAAATTTTCATTAGAATTGAAAATATTAAAAATATTCATTATAATTATGTCAAAGTACATATTGGTAAGTCAAACAACTTATGTACTTAGACACTATCATCTACATTTCTCATTCAATTTCTTCCCAATTTAGATTTTTCCCAATCAACGGGTGAATGAATATGGTATATATAGTGTTACCCACAATATATTGTCATTTTACATGTTCAAATCAAATTGAATAAGAATAAAATAAAAATCAACAATCATATTATCATTCATTTTAATTCATGTGTTTAAATAAAGATAGCAATTAGTAAATATTTTTAAAATTGTATCATTTTTCCCATACGTATAACTTATTTGTCAAAAATTTGGAATGTATCTTATACCTCTAGAAATTTAATTTGATTAAATGTTGTTATGGTAATATTAATTTTTACATGACCAATAATATCTGAATTATTGTGAGAGGTTTTTAAGACTTGAATGTATGATTGTAGTACTTCTATTATTCTTAGTTAGGGTTGTAGTAGTACATATATTATTGTTAGTTGAGGTCAGTAGGAAATTTATATATAATTTCACTAAATCAAAATTTAAAATTTCGGAGAAAATATCATTTTTAGTTAAGTTTTTTAAAAAATTCTTACCACTTAATTTATAGAATCTCATTTTATTTACAATACAAAATAAATTAGAGTAATGCATGTTTACTTATGGTTGTAAATCAACACCCAATTAGTTTGTATAATACATGGAGCACACTTTGTTAAATTATATTTTTATAAAAAGAAAAATTTTTAATTTGTAATAAGAAAATAATACTAAGATAAAAAATAATTTAAACTAAATTGGGCCCATTGAAACCCATGATATATAATTGGGCCTGCAAAATATAGAATATTAAAAAGGTAGGTAAAACTCTAATATCAGCACAAGCCCGCCGCCCTTACAAACAAAATGAATTTGTACATGACCATCAAATAGGCCATAAAATAGTGTTTTGGAGTTATTTGTATTTTCTATGAAAGAGTGTTTTGGTGCTCTAAGGTTAAACACATCTCCAAATAAATTGGTGGAGGACTAATCAAATGAATTGGTGGAGGACTAAGTGGATAAGGTTTACAGGTTATCATGAATTGATGTTGTTTAACAAAGTTAAGGTAATAATTTATATTTCCCTGTTTCTTCATTTTCTTTTCATATGTGTTATTTGCATAAACTTTTGGTAGAAATCAAATACTGAAATAAGTATCCCATTTTCCATGTATATATGTATGTAGATTTACATGGAATGTCACTTGTATTTGTTTTTACATGACCTCTATGTCAAGAATTATCCTTTCAAGATTATATGTCAAGGTTAGAAAAAAAATCAGTTACATTTGTATTAATTTTTTTTCTTCCTCATAAATACTCAAATACATGATATATGAAAAAAATGAAAATTTATAGAACAGTAGCCCAGGCATTATTTATATTTTATGTTCATATTTGTTGAATTATACTATTAAATTTATTTTATGTGTATGTATGTCCTTACTTTAGAGACATTTTCACAGGAATTATATTTTTCTTGCTACTTGCAACAAGTTCCGAAAACAATGAAGAAAATGCTCCAAGTGCCATCCGTTTCTCTTCATCAATATACCGTGTAAGGTTTCTTTATTATTCTTTAACTTTTACCATGCCAATATATATTATTAATATAAATGCAGATAGTACAAGTGGGTCTACGTGGGGTGTGTTTTTTTTTCTGATGTATATATGACAAAAAACTCTAAATTACTCTCTATTGACCTAATAAAACACGAAGTTTACTTATATTCGGAGTTTACCATCACACGAAGCCCCATCACTTTTTAACTTCATTTCACAACACACATGGTTGAAAATGAGATTTCTTACTTGATAGATATGTAGGCTTTGTTTGGGAAATTTTTTAGTGTTGGAAGAACTTATATTTTCAATACATGAATAGGTAGGGTCACCATTTTCAGCCTCACTGGAACCCGTTGCTTAGTAACTTCTATAGATCCGTAAATAATTGAAAACTATAGTGATATGGTTTTTCTTTAATCCAGTAGTAATATTGTTGGCGGTGTCACTGGTGATGATAATTTTACTAGTCCAATCGGTGGCACTAGTAGTCGTAATCTTAGGAGTGGAATTGATACTGGGATTGTTAGTGGTGAAGTTCATGCTAACTTAAGGAGTAGCATTGGTGGTAACTTTAATAATGGCATAAGTGGTGGTAGCATTGGTGGTATATTGGGTAGTTTTAAAAGTGGGATTAGTGGCAGAAAGACTAGCATCTTTAGTGGTTACATTGGTGGTACCAGAAACGATAATATTAGTAGTGGATTTGCTGGCATTGATGGTGTCATTGGTCTTGGTGCTCTTATTAGGGCAATTGGTGGCATTGAAAGCGGTAATCTTTGCTGGAGAATTGGTGGTGGTATTATTGGTGTTGGTGTTCAAGTTCGTGCTAGCTTAAGCAGTTCCATTTATGGCGAGTTTAATTATGGTATTACAGGTGGTAGCTTTGATGTTATATTAGTTAGTCTTAGTGGTGGCATTGGTGGTGGCATTGGTGGTAGCTTAGTGGTCGAATTGGTAGCTTAGTGGTGGTATTATTGGTGTTGGTGTTGAAGTTCGTGCTAGCTTAAGCCGTTCCATTTATGGCCAGTTTAATTATGGTATTACAGGTGGTAGCATTGGTGGTATATTGGTTAGTCTTAGTAGTGGCAATTTATGGTAGCATTGTTGGTAGCTTTAGTGGTAGCACTGGTTGTATATTAGGTTATATTTGTAGTTGATTTAGCTTCGGAGATGGTGGTTGTGACGCCCTCCAAACCCGGGTCAGTAGTTTGGGGTTCACAACACACATATTATATAAACATGTATATGAAATATTATATGTAATTATCCTTATTTACGCAACCACGGATCCCAAAAGGTGAAAGTATGAAAACCAACCACAACCTTGACTTTTATTACGTCATATCAAATCCCAACTAGTTTAACTTACACCTGAAAATGAAATCATTCTTATAAACTTGCATAACTCAAACTAGCTCGATCCAACTCAACCGGGAATCCTAGATCGTATACTGGACTGGGGATCCTCGTTACCAATAATTTCCATTTTAACTATAGAATGACTTAAACAGATTCACAAGGGTTAGCTAACTAGCTCAGCAAGTTATAATAATAATAACCGGGTGTTAACAATGATCAATTGAGATGATTCATAGGAATCTAGTTCCTTGTTAAGGAACTATTAGAATTGGATATTCATTTTTAAGTTTAAAACCAAGGTTAGGCTGCTGATCAGTGACACACTAACCCGATTAAGGCACACAACTCTGTTCTCTATACTGGATTGAAGGCACACATTGACCTAATATGACCACCAATCTGGTCTGACCATAAATCTGTTCCATATTTGGAAACCTATCCAATTCTATAACAATTCAACATGATAAATATTGTAATTCAATAAAATAGAATCATAATTAACATTGATAAAACATTTATTTCGGGGCATAAAGTAATTCATAAATATCACCAGAGTATATCAGGGTATGTATGAGGAATAACTTCTAGCATATAGGAGAATCAGGAATTAGATGAATAATGGTTATACAAGGTTTAGTTCACTATACCATAGAATTGCTTTCGCAACCAGATTTTTAAAACCATCCAAAAAATGTTGCTGGTGAAAGGTGATTTCATGTCTATTGCAAGGGATTTTAAAAACATTGCAATTGAATCAACAAAATTTCAAGATCGTTACAAATACATATTATTGCAATACATTATATAATCGTTACAGTAGATAAGAGATTTGGGCCCAAAAGTTAGGCGGTCTTGTTCAAAACTTGTCAGCGGGCTTGCTGAAATTGTTTTGTCGGCTGTCTATTAAATAAACAAAAAAAACACAGACTATCAACCAATCTCCACTGCGACGAAAGATTAAATCTTTGCTGAAATATTTCTCTCAAACACTGAATATTAAATCTTTGTAAAGACTCAAGCTCCAAGAAGATTAAATCTCGGAAAAGATTAAACCTTGAGCGGAATGTATTTTTTTCCCAAATCATCTTTCCTAAAGTTCTTTCAATTCACTAAATTTAATTTAGGAGAAGATTAAATTTGGTCAATTATTGTTAATTATTGTTTAATTTACCTCCTTGCTTTTTTGTTTCTATGTTATTTTGTGTTTGGGATCTTTTATGGATGTTACACTATGTGTTAATTAGGGTTTTGTTTATTAAGTTATATTTATCTGTCAATCGTGTCTTATTATCAGTTCTGAGTTGTAATGGGATTTGTTTGGAATGACAGTGGTATGAAATTGTAAGGTATCACTTGTCGTTGTAAAAGTATAATTTATATTTTGGACTTTTTGTTTGCTCCATGTTCTAATAGTTTGTTAATCTTTATAGAATGAAGTACTATAAAGAAGAAATTCAATACTTTCATATGTTTTATTATATATTGACTCGTTAAATAAAAAGCTTGTGTCCAATCGCCTAGGTCATATAAAGGTATTTGTATAATTGTTTATTAATAATCAATTAAGCAAGTGTTATTATAATTCACATCTTATAATTTTTTTTACTGGTTTCATTTTAGAAAAAGATAAAAGAAAATTGTGAGAAGATGACCCGAGCTACGGGAAGTGAGAACGAATGTCTTGAAAGAAGAGATACCATAAGTGTCGATAACAAGAATAGTTCAAGGACGGAGAGGCGATATGTTACTAATACAAATAACGAAGAAAATGACATCTATAGTATTGGTGGAGGACTTTGATCTGCAACTATGACCTTGCTACCTACTACAAGGAAATGTATCAAGTTAGCAAAAGTGGAAAGGTTGCCATCTTTTATAACATGGATTCCCTTGGATAGGTAAAACATTTTTTGCTCTTTTTTGACAACTCCTTATCATTTGGTGATAAGGAATTAAATTAAATTTCAATATGAGATTCTCAGATTGTTATTTACAAATCTCGGTACCTGACTTTCTCTTTGTAGGGTCGTTTCTCCACAAACATGGATCAAATCGACTCATCAAAAAAGCATCTTCTGCTCAAGGTAAAATATCAGAGTCTGGAGGAACATCTCGATTTGGTCGCTTTGGCTTTGGCTCATAGTTATAAACAAAAATATCGAAACCACGACAAGACAAACAGGTATATTGTAATTATGGGACATGCATATCTGATATTCCTTGTTATAGCCTCCACATCTAAATGTCTTCCACTATGATTTAGTTGGATAGTACACACACATATGTTTTTTCCTATGGTTTTACATGGTTTTGTTTCTGCTCGGGTAAGTTGTTTAAAGTTTTGTCAAATTTTACCGTTTTCTTTGATATATGGTTATTCGATTAAGGTCGTGTCAAATTTTACCCTTTTTGCAAACTTTTTTTAATTATTATTTCATAATCACTAGGTCATAATACCTATTAGGGAGGAGGAAGTTAAGAATGTAGTCTTGTTCATGCATCAATACAACTCACTAGATCCACATGGGTCGAACCCGGCATTTTTCAAACGTATTGAAATATTTTTAAAAGATATGTTGTTCTATTTTGTCAGATTTTCTTTGATACACGACATGGGCCTAGGGAATTAAATCGTAGGCTTGTGTGTCTTATTCCTAAGGTTAAACAACTGAAACATATGGAAGATCTTCGACCTATCTATTTTTATAATGTTGTGATGCGCATACTGTCGAAGGTGGTGGTGAATAGGTTCAAACTATGTTTAATCTAGACAGTGTCTAACAAACAGAGTGCTTTTAATGAAGGGAGGCTATTAGCTCATAATACAATGATTGCTTTGAAGTCACAAGGGAGAAAAAGGTGTGGCTGGGTTAAGAATTGATATTTTAAGGCATAAGATAGGTTGGAATGGATATTTATTGATATAACGATTAAAGTTCTCTTTTACAACTTAAAAAACTTTGGTACACTTTATTCTCTCCTTTTTACCATGTTCCAGATTCAACTGTCCGCCACTAGAACTCAATTTGTTAATTATATGGATAAAAAGGATTTTATCATTGAATTGATTTGTTGAAAAATATGTGTAAGTAAAACTAAATTGAACACAATTTGTCTCTCTAATTAATAACCACTCTTTAATTTGGATCAAATTTCTCCATTGCAAAGTACTACATTATAAAAAATTATAGCCTCCATGTATTGAGAAATACATGTATACAACACTCTACAATCCACCAACATACGAGGAAAATTGTAATGTTTCTATCATCTCTACTATTTTTTTATTTATTTTAAATTTAGATTAATTTTAATTTCCATATTATTAACCATGTTTATTAGATTTAAGGTTTAAGAAATCAAATACCATTACTCACCTATTATATCACACATTACCATTCTCTTATAGAGGAACAAAAATAAATTGGGGATATTTTGATAAAGTTTTTGGAGAAAACCTTACCATTTAGCAATATCATTATATATCATTAAGCGTCAAGGTCTGCTCCAAAGAATGATGATCCAATGATACATCAAGCATTTTCTTGGTGTTGGTGATATTGATGACAAAGTTGTTCTCAGAGAATGACAAGTTATTAATTTTTGGTTATCTTGGAAAGTGTTTTTATATATTTCTACAATTTAACATAGCGTTATTATATGATTTTATGTTCGAAAATTCACAAGCGACAATATCTGATAGTGTTTATAATACATAAGTTGTATTACACAAAATGTGATCATATATTATTGATTCTAGCAAGCTACAATAATTATTGAATTCACTTTATATGTTGAAATATATGTGACCCTCCTAACCATCCTAAGAGCTCTTATTTATTATTTTTATATATAAACAAGAAGTAATGAGTTGCTTATGCAATGAGTGCCAAAAAAAGGTGAAACAAATTGAACACGGAGATTTTGTACTCCTTCCATTCAACTTTTATCTGGCATCACTTGATCTAATTATCGAGGAAATACTTGATAACATAATAGCAAGGCACACTTCCCTTGCAACAATAACAAGTTAAATGCTTTGTTCTTATATGCACAAAATACTTTTTGTTTGATTATGTATTCTTTGTGAGATGCATAGAAAGTAGAAACATGTTGAATCCTATATTTGTAGATACAATGTAAATATTACAAACCATGGCAGTTTATAGATGATTTAAGAATTACAAGTGCAATGATTTTAATTGTAGTCCATTTTTATTTCATCATCTAATTGCTTACAAAATTTTAAGAATGGGATTATTCCGTGCTCATCTTTATTTTACATTATTGGATATTGTGTGACTACATGTTCATATCATAGGTTTATTTTGACCAGAGACAAGATTAAGAGTAAAATATGTTAGTTCCTCAATTCTCTTTGAGAAGCTTTAAGAAGTTTTAACAAAACTATGTCAAATTCATAATATGAGCCATAACCTTGTATCCTACTTCCTTTTGTAAGACCACACAATCACTCATAAACCAGACAAGTTATAAATATTTTCTCTATTTACCTCTTACTAACCATTTCGAAAAACAATGAAATATTTATAAATATTCTACTACAAACTTACAGGTGTTCTCTGTAGTTGCAAGTAATAGGCTATCTTAGTGGTATAGAGATGATTCTTAAGGATGTTAGTTACTTGGTACAACTTGGAAGTGGGGCTGCCGATGATTCTGAATTACCCATTAGTGATTGCACCAACTATTTCTAAATCATTTTATGCTAAATACTATGCTATCTTATACCTCTAAAAATTTAATTTGATTAAATGTTGTTATGGTAATATCAATTTGTACATGACAATTAATTTCCTAATTATTGTGAGAGGTTTTTAGAGTTGAATCTATTATAGTAGTACTTCTATTATTGTTAGTTAGGGTTGTAGTAGTACATATATTATTGTTAGTTGAGGCTAGTAGGAAATTTATATATAATTTCACTAAATAAAATTTAAAACTTTCCACAAAATGTCATTTTCAAGTTAAGTTTTTTATACAATGCTTACCACTTAATTTATAGAAACTCATTTTATTTACAATATAAAATAAATTATAGTAATGCTTGTTTACCTATGCTTGTAAATCAATACCCAATTAGTTTATAAAATACATGGAGTAGACTTTGTTAAATTATATTTTGATAAAAAGAAAAAAATTGAAATTTGTAATAAGAAATAGATACTAAGATAAAAAAATAATTTAAACTTTATTGGGCCAATTAAAACAATTATATACAATTTTGCCTGCAAAATAAAGTATATAAAAAGGCAGGTAAAACCCTAATATAGGTAAAGGGGGCCATGAAATAGTGTTTTGGAGTTATTTGTATTCTCTATGAAAAAGTGTTTTGGTGCTGCAAGGTTAAACACATCTTTAACTGAATTGGTGGAGGACTAATCAAATGAACTGGTGGGGGACTAAGCTAACAAGGTTTAGAGGTTATCATGAATTGATGTTGGTTAACAAAATTAAAGTAATAATTTATATTTCCCGGTTTCTTCATTTTCCTTTCATATATGTTTTTTGCAAAAACTTTTGGTAAAAATCAAACACTATAATAATATCCCATTTTCCTTTTATATATGTAAGTAAATTTATTATCCTTTCAATATTATATGTCAAAGTTAGAAAAAAATTCACTTCCATTTGTATTAATATTTTTGTTCCTCATAATTAATCAAATACATGATATATTAAAAAATGAAAATTTAAAGAAAAGAAGCCCACACATTATTTATATTTTATGTTCATATTTGTTGAATTATACTAATCAATTTATTTTATGTTTGTGTGTGACCTTACTTTAGAGAATTTGCATAAGAATTATATTTTTCTTCCTATATGCAACAAGTTCCAAAATTAATAAAGAAAATGCTGGATGTCCTTCCCCTTCTCCTCTTCATCAATCTACCATGTAAGGTTTCTTTGTTATTTTTTAACTTTTACCATGCCAATATATATCATAAATATAAATGCACATAGTACAGGTGGATCTATGTGGAATCTATTTTTTATTTTTCTAATGTATATATGACAAACCACTAGAAATTACTTTGTGTTACCTAATAACACACGAAATTTACTTATATATGGAGTTTCCCATCTCACAATGCCCCATCACTTTTTAACTTAATTTTACAAGACACGTGGTTGAAAATGAGATTTCTTACTTGATAGAGATGTAGGGTTTTTTGTGAAAATTTTTTAGTGGTGTAAGAACTTATATTTTCAATACATGAATAGGTAGGGTCACCATTTTCGGCCTCACTAGAACCCGTTCCTCATGTAACTACTATAGATCCGTAACAATTCAAAAAGTATAGAGTTATAAGTTTTTCTCAAATCCAGTAGTAATATTGTAGGGGTGTCATTGGTGGTGGTAATTTTACTAGTTCAATTGGTGGTACTAGTAGTCGTAATCTTAGGAGTGGAATTGGTGGTGTGATAGTTGGTGGTAAAGTTTGTGCTACCTTACGGAGTATCATTGCTGGTAACTTTAATAATGACATCAGTGGTAGTATCATTGGTGGTATAGTTGCATTGGTAGTAGCATGACTAGCACCTTTAGTGGTCACATTGGTTGTACCTGAATTGATAATATTAGTAGTGGATTTGGTGGCATTGATAGTTACATTGGTCCCTGGTGCTCTTATTAGTGTAACTGGTGACATTGGAAGCGGTAATCTTGGTTAGAGAACTGGTAGTAATATTATATGTATTGGTGGTGAAGTTTATTCTAACTTAAGCACTTCCATTTATGGCCACTTTAATTATGGTATTACAGGTGGTAGCATTGATGTTATATTGGTTAATCTTAGTAGTGGTATTGGTGGGAGCATAACTTGCATCTTTAGTGGTGGTACTGGTGGTAGAATGGCTAGTTGGCATAGTGGTATGATGGCTGAAATATTGGTTAGTGTTAGTAGCAGAAATTGTGGTAGCAATGCTAGTAGCTTTAGTGGTAGCATTGGGTGTATATTAGGGAATATTAGTGGTTGATTTAGTTTCGGAAATGGTGGTTGTGACACCCTCCAAACCCGGGTCAGAAGTTTGGGGTTCAGAACACACACAATATATAAGTCAGTATATGAAATATTATATGCAATAACCCTTATTTACGCAACCACGGATCGCAACACGTTAAATATGAAAACAAGCCAAAACCTTAACTTTTATTACGTCGTACCAAATCCCAACTAGTTTAGCTTACACCTAAAAATGAAATCATGCTTACAAACTTGCATAACTCAAACTATAACACAAAGCTCCTGCTAGCTCGATCCAACTCAACCTGGAATCTTAGCTGGCATACAGGACCGGGATCCTCGTTACCAATAATTTCCTATTTAACTTTAGAATGACATAAACAGATTCGCAAGGGTGAGCTAACTAGCTCAGTAAGTTAAACTAACAATAACCGAGGGTAAACAATGATCAACTGAAATGATTCATAGAAATCATGTTTCTTGTTAAGCAATTTTGTAATTGGATATTCAATTTTAAGTTTAAATTGGATATTCATAGAAATATTTATAAATTTTCTACTATAAACTTACGTGTGTTTTCTGTAGTTGCAAGTGATAGGGTGTCTTGCATGTATGGAGATGATTCTTAAGGATGTTCGTTACTTGGTACAACTTGGAAGTATTCCATCGTCTGAATTAACGATAGCATGCCAATGATTCCATCCTCCAAATTTCTCATTAGTGATTGCAGCAACTATTTCTAAATCATTTTATGCTAAATACTATGTAAAAATCACGCTTCATGTGCGGTGGTCTATAGTAGACTTACTATATCTTAAACACTGCTTCTTGCATTGATTTACACCTTTCTTTGTGGACTTATTTTTATGTAAATTTTATCAAATTCAAATGAGTATTTAAAGTGTTGTTAGGACTTGGTTTTAGTGGAACAAGTCTTGAATTTTGGTGTGACTAATTTTATTGAAAACATGAATTGTTAGTTTCTTGATGGATTATCTAGGTACAAGAAGATAAATCCAATTAGAAGTTATTTTGCATGCTTAAATAGCAATAATAACTCTTGACTTACAAAGTGAGAAATATTATAGGTTCTATTAGCAAATAAAAATAAAATTTTGGTAGAATAAAAAGCCAATAAGCCACAGTGGGAACATATTAATTATAATTTAATTGACTAATCTATTTCAACTAAAAAAGATAAATGTTCATTTCAAGTTAAAAGATAAATATTTAATAATTTAAATAAAGATAAATTAAATAGTTTTAAGGGTGGCTTAATTAATTTACATATTTAGAATTTGGATCAAATCAATTTTTCTAAAAACATAATGAATCTGGATTTTATACAAAATTTTGAGGCCGAAGAATGGCGCAAATTAAGGCACGTCCAAATTAGATATATGTAAAATACTTAATTTTATTACCTTTCGTTTCTTCGAAAAATAATGTACATTTGTTAAATTTTCTTTAAATATATTAAAGATGTGTAAAATTTTATCCGATTTAGAATTTTATCCCAAAATATTTTAGTGTAAAAAATTGGATGAAAAATAAAACTATCAAAAAAATTATTTCGATATTTTTAAAATTCCGAATTTGAGTTAATCCAAGTTTTTCTCTTTAGGAGAGAAGCAAAATTTTATAATAAAATATATGTACAGAGAGCTTCAGGCCTTTTTAAATATGACTTTCTTAAGATCGAATCACACGAGTTTTTCAATTTTTTTTATGGTTTATATTTAACACTAAATATAATTTATTTTAATATAGCCTTTATCAATATTAAGTACCTTATTTACAAATATTGATTCAATAATAATTAGTCAATTTAGTTGTTATATAATTGGACTTTAAATTGGATCCTGGAAAATTGTTCATTGTTTTTATCGAATTGTTTAAACTTATATTTTTTCTAAAATACTAGGTGTTGTGGGGAGGCCATAAAGATAAAACAATTTTTTTTATATTCACTATATAACATTTTTTCTTATTCATTTATTAATGTTGTGTATTTTTTTAGAAAAGACATATCAATATTCATTAATCTTGACATTTACATATTTTATATAAGTTACTTTATAATTCAATATTAAGTATTTAATTTGTACAATTTATTTTGCAAACATAAATATTTTTATGATGCTTAATTAAGTTTTATTTTTTACAAAATTGTATTTTCCTTGTAAATTTGAGTAAGTAGATTTGAGAATAATGTGTTTTTTTATCATAACAATTTATGAGTTCATGTTCTTTATTTTATCGTTAGAATGACGTCTCAATAATGTGTTTAACATATTTTATTAGCAAGAAAATCATAAAAACTAATTTACATTAATTGATATCATTTCAATTTAAATAAATATTGACTTTGTGTTAGTTTAACAAGATAATATCAAGATAATATCATTCAATAAAATAAAATATACATGTTTAAATTATTTAATCTCCATTAATTTATTTTGTAACTTTTACCTAAAATTATGAAAAGCCCTTTATAATAGAAAAAAGTCTAATCATATATAAAATAAAATTTACTTTGTTAGAAATACACAACATTATGCAATTTTTTGTGAGCATAGTTTGTACTCTTGTAATGTATCATCCCAATTGTTCTTCTGGTCAAAACTTGCTTCAATTCTTCTTCATGCTGATCAAGGCTTGCTTCTTCTCAGAGTTTGGCTTTATGAATGAGCAGCAAAGTGTCAGACTTCATCACAATTATAGCACTTGATGTTTGACTTGTAATTTTCCCATACCTTGACTCCTTGCGATCATTTTTCCTTTAATTCCTCTTATCAGGGTAAAGTTTGAGTAACTACACCCTTTTTTTCAAAAACATTTTTTTTGAAGTCTATATAGCCCATATTTCTAAACTTTTTAACTAAAAGAGTATCAATTTGTAGGATATCTTCATCATTACCATGATCAATTTCAGTTCTTGAATAATTTTGTAAGTCATCACGAGTATTTGAGACTCAGTGCCAGACTATACAATCATGGCCTTTCATTTTGAAATGACTCTTTCTTTCAAATTTTTCTCTTGTTTTTCCTCTACCCTTAGAGAAACATGTCTTGTCCCATTTCGTCTTAATTTTCTACCCCATCTGCGGTTTATTAGTTTCAGAATTCCATATATCTCAACTAGAGATGTGTCTTCAAGATCATAGTTATCCCTTATTGATATAACTTTCAAGTCACACTTTTGAGGGATTGCAATAAGAACCTTCCAGTTTGAATCTGCTGGATCATAATCTATGTCAACAAGTGACAAATCATTCAACAATTTCTCAAATATATCATAGATTTCAAACAAAGACTCATCAACTTTTGAGTCAAAGTGCTCATACCAGTGATTGAGTATTGTCCTTCGAATCTTCTTGAAAACCGTTGTGCCTTACACTTAACCACCAAAGTGTCTCCAATAAACCTAGGGGACATCACACTGTTTAGATTTTTATGCAAAAATGTCCGACTTTTGCATTTTGTTCTTGACCACAATAGCAACATCCAGTTTCTTGGGCTAATGAGGTCCATCATAAATCCCTTCGAGTATTCACCATCTGTTACGTGCAGACATATACTGAAAAGGTATTTATTAATTTTCAATATTGGAAATTTGAGGGTTTCATATCTGCTCATATTATTGTTGATTTGGTTTATGGCTAATGGTGACTGCACATTTTGTTGTGTTTCATTTTCTGCCATTAATGATTATTTTCTGGATCTTAAAGTGATTTTATATAAACACCAAGCTTTGATATCAATTTTTAGGCCTTTAATTACCTATAGAGGGGGTCAATATAATTATAACAATCAAATCCAATTATGTACTCAATAATTAATAATAGTTTTTATATTATTGAATAAAAACTTATTACAAAATTCTCTAGCTCAACATGAGCAAATATCTTGAGAGCTTGTAGGTTATTGTATGATAAAATAAATTCACCAGTGTTAAACTAATTTCTACTTATATACTGCACACTTACACAATCAATATAAAGATAAAATCAATAAGGAATCCTAATACATATGCTATAATATCAAAAAAATACTAATATGAACAATGTTGATGAGAAGTATTCATCAATAAATAGTGATAAGGTCATTTTTGTTAAACTCTCATATGAAATACTAATGGAAAAAATGTGATAGTTATATACTAATATAATCATCTTTTGACACCAATTTATTTGAAGTTTTATAAGCCATTTTTTAACCATGTTTATTAGATTTAAGGTTTAAGAAATCATATACCATTACTCAGCTATCATATCACACATTACTATTCTCTTATAGAGGAACTAAAATAAATTGGGGATATTTTGATAAAGTTTTTGGAGAAAACCTTACCATTTAGCAATATCATTATATATTATTAAGCGTGAAGGTCTGCTCCAAAGAATGATGATCCATTGGTACATCAAGCATTTTCTTGGTGTTGGTTATATTGATGACAAAGTTGTTCTCAGAGAACGACAAGTTATTAATTTTTTATTATCTTGGAAAGTGTTTTTATATATTTCTACGATTTAACATAGTGTTATTATATAATTTTTTGAGCGAAAATTCACAAGCAACAATATCTGATAGTGTTTATAATACATAAGTTGTATTACACAAAATGTGATCATATATTATTGATTCTAGAAAACTACAATAATTATTGAATTCACTTTATATGTTAAAATATATCTGACCCACCTAACCCTCCTAACAGAGAGTCTTATATATTATTTTTATATATAAATAAGAAGTCATGAGTTGCTTACGCAATGAGAGCCAAAAAAGGTGAAACAAATTGAACAGGAGATTTTGTACTGCTTCCATTCAACTTTTATGTGGTCTTAGAGCATCACTTGATCTAATTATCGAGGAAAGACTTGATAACGTATTAGCAAGGCACACTCCCCTTGCAAAACAACAAGTTAAATGCTTTGTTCTTATATGCAGCTTAAGTAAAACACTGAAAATACTTTTTGTTTGATTGTATATCCTTTGTGTGATGCATAGAAAGTAGAAACATGTTGAAACCTTTATTTGTAGATACAAGGTAAATATTACACACTGAGAAAGAGGAACGGTTTAGTCATATTAGTCATATTGTTACTACGGTTATGGTACCTGCGTACATTGATAGTTCAGAAGTTATTATAAGGGCATAGAATGATACAACTGCATCTTATGGCTTGGACTTAATAAAGTAGCATGAAAGGATTCGAGGCTAGATCATGTTAGAAATCTAAATGAGGTATATTGTAATTTCTTATATTCAATGTTATAGATTTTGTTGCATCTACATATTGACCAGAGACAAGATTAATAGTAAAATATGTTAGTTCCTCAATTCTCTTTGAGAAGCTTTAACAAAACTATGTCAAAATTCATAATATGAGCCATAACCTTGTATCCTACTTCCTTTTACTAAGACCACACAATCACTCATAAACGAGATAAGTTATAAATATTTTCTCTCTATTTACCTCTTACTAACCATTTCGAAAAACAATGAAATATTTATAAATTTTCTACGGGTGTTTTTTTGTAGTTGCAAGTGATAGGCTGTCTTACTGGTATGGAGATGATTCTTAAGGATGTTGGTTCCTTGGTACAACTTGGAAGTGGGGTTGCTGCCGCTCTTGCATACTTGGAGAACAACATGCCATTGATTCCATCCTCTGAATTCCCCATTAGTGATTGCAGCAACTATTACTATTTCTAAATCATTTTATGCTAAATACTATGTAAAAAACATGCTTCATGTGGGGTGGTCTATAGTAGAGTTACTATATCTTAAACACTACTTCTTGCATTGATTTGCAGGTTTCTTTGTTGACTTATTTATATGTAAATTTTATCAAATTTAAATGAGTATTTAAAGTGTTGTTAGGACTTGGTTTTAGTGGAACAAGTCTTGAATTTTTGTGTGACTAATTCTATTGAAAACATGAATTGTTAGTTTCTTGATGGATTATGTAGGTACAAGAAGATAAATCCAATTAGAAGTTATTTGCTTGCTTAAATAGCAATAATAACTCTTGACTTACAAAGTGATAAATATTATAGGTTCTATGAGCAAACGAAAAGTAATTTTGGTAGAATAGAAAGCGAATAAGCCACAGTGGGAACATAATAATTATAATTTAATTGACTATTCTATTTCAACTAAAAAAGATAATTGTTCATTTCAACTTAAAAGATAAATATTTAATAATTTTAAATAAAGATAAATTAAATAGTGTTAAGGGTGGCTTTATTAATTTACATATTTAGAATTTGGATCGAATCAATTTTTCTAAAAAACTATTGAATTTGGATTTTATACAAAATTTTGAGGGGCAAGAATGGCGCAAATTACAGCACGTCCGAATTAGATATATGTAAAAAACTTAATTTTATTACATTTCATTTCTTCAAAAAATAATGTACATTTGTTAAATTTTCTTAAAATATATTAAAGATGTGCAGAATTTTTTCCCATTTAAAATTTTATCCCAAAATATTTTAGTGTAAAAAATTGGATGAAAATAAAACTATCAAAAAAATTATTTCGATATTTTTAAAATTCCAAATTTGTGTAAATCCAAGTTTTTTCTCTTTATGAGAGAAGCAAAGTTTTATAATAAAATAGATGTTCAGGGAGCTTCGGGCCTTTTTAAATATGACTTTCTTAAGATCGAATCAAATGAGTTTTTTCAATTTTTTTATGGTTTATATTTAACACTAAATATAATGTATTTTTATATATCATTTATCAATATTAAGTACCTTATTTACATATATTGATTCAATAATAATTAGTCGATTTAGTTGTTATATAATTAGACTTTAAATTGGATACTGGATAATTGTTCATTATTTTTATCGAATTGTTTAAATTTATATATTTTTTTGTAAAATACTTGGTGTTGTTGGGAGGCGATAAAGATAAAATAATTTTTTTTTTCATATTCAGTGTATAAAATATTTTCTTATTCATTATTAATGTTGTGTATTTTTTTAGAAAAGACATATCAGTATTCATTAATCTTGACATTTAGATATTTTATATAAGTTACTTTATAATTCAAGATTAAATATTTAATTTGTTCAATTTATTTTGCAAACATAAATATGTTTATGATGATTATTTAAGTTTTATTTTTTACAATATTGTATTTTCCCTGTAAATTTTTATTTTATCCTTAAAATGACGTCTCAATAATGTGTTTAACATATTTTATTAGCAAGAAATCATAAAAACAAATTTAAAACTATTGATATCATTTCAATTTAAATAAATATTGACTTTACTATGAATAATTCATATAATTTCCAAAGTTGATTGTTCAACAGTGTTAGTTTAGCAAGATAATATCATTCAACAAAATAAAATATATATGTTTAAATTATTTAATCTCCATTAGTTTATTTTGTAACTTTTACCTAAAATTAAGAAAAGCCCTTTATAATAGAACATTATCCAATTTTTTGTGAGCATAGTTTGTACTCCGTGTATCGTCCCAATTGTTCTTCTCCTCCAAACTTGCTTCAATTCTTCTTCTTGTTGATCAAGACTTGTTTCTTCTTAGCGTTTGGCTTTCTGAATGAGCAGCAAAGTGTCCGACTTCATCACAATTATATCACTTGATGTTTGACTTGTAATTTTCCCATACCTTGACTCCTTGCGATCATTCTTTCTTAATTCCTCTTATCAAGGTAAAGTTGGAGAAAGTAGAGCCTTTTTTTTCAAAAACTTTTTTTTTGAAGTCTATATAGCCCATATTCTAAACTTTTCAACTAAAAGAGCATCAATTTGTAGGATATCTTCATCATTACCATGATCAATTTTGTAATAACCATGATTTTTGTAATTATATATATATATATACATTTTTTCGCATTTTTTAATTATTTGGTTATATAAGAAAAATAATATTTTATTATATAGATTGTTAAAAAATCTAAAGACGCGTATTTTTATATTAAAATAAATATTTCTAGTTATCTAAAATATTTAAGTAAGGTTAAAACAATTGTTTTAATTTATATGTGCATAATTTTAATTAATATATATTTATTTTATCACTAGAATTTAATAATAGGATGTACTTATGTTGTGTATATTTATTAGTACCTGTTATGAGTATTTGAAAAACTCAGTCAAACACTACATGTTATGTTTGTTTAAATTTTGTGATCACGTACCCACTAACCCATTGAATAGGAGTATTAGTGAACCAACTTGTGTATAAATAGGCTATTAGCATATCATTTTATCTCTGTATAACATCTTCTCTTTTCAGGTACGTTCTATTTCCTATATTTTTACTTATGTATTTTACATTTTATTGTATACTTCTATATATATATAATTAAATTACATTTTTTTGAACTTATGTATGACTATTCTAATTCACTTGTTATTAGTTTATTTTATTATTTAGTTCCATGGTTATGTGTATAACATTATAGTTTACTTAATTTAATCATTTAGATTTGATGTTGATTATTAAATGTTTTAGTTAATAATCACCATATTTTTTGTAAATATTTAATGCATGAATTTTATGTTTATAATTACGTGTTTTTGCATGCCATAATAATTCATATGTTATTTGTTAAATATATGTTTGATTTAGATATGCATTTAGATTAGTGCACCAATTAAATATATGCTCATTTATTAAATTGATTATACTTATTTTGTATAATGATATTTTCACACGTAAGGTTATGAAAATTTTATTACACCATATATTTATATTTTGTCCACTTGCATAATCATAAGCATATGTTACCTATTTTATTTATCTTGTTATTTTATTTTAAGGATTATATAGATAGTAAATATTAAATGTACATCTATTTATTCTGAATTTAAATAGTTACAAATACTTGATTTATTATTATTCTAGATAATGTATTTAAGTGTTGAGTTTTTTTATTTGTCGGTACACTATTTTGAACTATTATATGAGAATGGTCGTATTTATATGTCAATATGAATTTATTTTGTACTTGTAGTGACATTCAATTGTTATTATGGGTTAAGCTTTATAAGTTAAAGTCGTGGTTAGCTTAGTGACATGTACATGTTAACATTCTCATTATTATATTAAGTGTATGTGTGTATGTCTAGGTTTATTTTGGCAACATAATTTTAGGAGATATTGCTATTAAGGTAAGTTAACTCTTCACACTTTATTATTTTAAAATCTTTTAAATATTTTTGCACTGCTTTGTTTTAAAATTTATGGATGAAGTACCCCTTTTACAAATAAGAATTCCGTAAGTTCTGACTTATGAACCACTTAGTAATTCATATGGTTCCGGATACTGTGTCACCAGTACTTTGGCCTTAATGGAATTTTATATCTTATCTCATTTGGATTTTGGAAAATGGTTTTTGTTTTATAAAATTATGATACTTGATCCACTAGTGTAGAACTGTTTTCTTTGTGGGCTTTTGGCTCATTAGTCACAAATTTTCAGGTGCTTAGCTTTTGCTACATCTTAAAACTGGATGATTTGGAAATATTTTAGTGATTATCTTTGTATTGGAGCTGCTTCTACTAAGATTTGCATTATTTTCAGCTTAGAAGATTTTATTTCTGTCTGGATTTTAGAATTTATGAAAAAATAGAAATTTATTCTTATTATGGATTTAATTTGGAGTTTTAGCTGAATATTTAAGTATAACTATTTGTGAAAAGTTGGGTATAAGTATTACAGTTGGTATTTAGAGCCTAGGTTAGCTTCCTACCTTTTAGAGTATGAGTTTAGTTATTTGTGTTTCCAAAAAAACTATCTTTTTTTTTTAGGTTAAATATTTTCTGACTTTCTCGATGCAGAAATATTTTTGGTATCATTAAATATTTTTGGTATGTTAAATTTGGCGACCAAATTTTTTTAAAGAGGGTAGAATGTAATAACCATGATTATTGTAATTATAATATATATATATATATATAAATTTTTCGCATTTTTAATTATTTGGTTATATAAGAAAAATAGTATTTATTATATGGATTTTTTTTAAATCTAAAGAAGCATATTTTTATATTAAAAATAAACATTTCTAGTTATCTAAAATATTTAAGTAGGTTAAAAAAATTGTTTTAATTTATATGTGCATAATTTTAATTTAATATATATTATTTATCACTAGAATTAATAATAGGTGTAGTTATATTGTGTATATTTATTAGTAAGTGTTATGTGTATTT